>NC_091302.1:20176762-20305074 GCF_038502225.1 Cherax quadricarinatus
ACCACTGTAGAGTTACTGAGGAAGAGACAGACCACTGTAGAGTTATTGAGGAAGAGATATACCACTGTAGAGTTACTGAGGAAGAGACAGGCCACTGTAGAGTTACTGAGGAAGAGACAGACCACTGTAGAGTTATTGAGGAAGAGATATACCACTGTAGAGTTACTGAGGAAGAGACAGACCACTGTAGAGTTACTGAGGAAGAGATATACCACTGTAGAGTTACTGAGGAAGAGACAGACCACTGTAGAGTTACTGAGGAAGAGATATACCACTGTAGAGTTACTGAGGAAGAGACAGACCACTGTAGAGTTACTGAGGAAGAGATATACCACTGTAGAGTTACTGAGGAAGAGACAGACCACTGTAGAGTTACTGAGGAAGAGATATACCACTGTAGTAAGTGTAAATATATGGTTCAGAGAACCGGCAAGATGATAAATTAGAAAAAGTGCAACACTTGGGTATCTTCACTGAGGAAACGTTTCACCACACAGTGGCTTCATCAGTCCATACAAAGAAGAATAGAGAATCTCAAAAGGAGTTTTGAGGTAATCAGTCCCTCAGCCTGGAGTCGATGAAATCAGTCTATCAGTTTTGAAACGATACAACATAATGGCGAAGTGGCTTATATACTTCTGACAGGTGAGCTGTAGCAGTCGTAGGTAGTATCACAGTAAGCAAATCCACATGTGTAAGTAGGTCATTGAGCCCAAGTGTTGCATATGTGTCTAATTTATCAGCTGCTATAAATCTCCAGCTGACTGATACCTGGAGTTACCTTGAGTGAGTTCCGAGGTTCAACGCTTTGGCAGCCCGGTCTATGACCAGGTCCTGATCAACCAGGCTGATACTGCTGGCCACACGTAAACCGACTGACGAACCACAGCCTGGCTGGCCAGGAAATGACTTTAGGTGCCTGTCCAGCGAATTTTAAAGACAGCCAGTGGTCTGTTGGTAATCCTCTTACGTATGCTGGGAGGCAGTTGAACAGTCTTGGGCCCAGACACTTATTGTGTTGTGAGGCGAGTGTACTCAGACTTTCTCTTGCCTGGAGTCCACACGGAGTAGTTGACGTCATTTAGTTTCATAATGTCCTCCCAGGGAACAATGAAACATGCTAGCAATGAATGCCTTGGGACAGATTTCTGAGCCATAACCTTATGCTCCTCCGACTCGCATAGAGCGAGGCGCACACCTTCGTAATTCACTCGCTTCTCAGTTATTTTTGGTAAAATTGTTCGTTATACTTGTAAGACCAGTCGACTTTGCGCACTCTCTCACTGGGTGTTTGCGGCAAGAACACACTGGATCAAGTGACTAACAAGACGCATACTGAGTTCACTTTCAAAAGAAACAAACAAGTGAAACCAATAACTCTGCATTTTGTTTAGGCAAAACAAGCACTGAAGTGATTGTGCTGGTGACAAAGGGTAAACAGTTAAGGGACGGTGAGAAAGGGTAGACAATTAAGTGGTGGTGACAAAGGGTAGACAGTTAAGTGCTGGTGGAGGAGGAAGGCAGGAAAGTACTGGTGGGGGAGGAAGACAGAGAAGTGCTGGTGGAGGAGGAAGGCAGGAAAGTACTGGTGGGGGAGGAAGACAGAGAAGTGCTGGTGGTGAAGAAAGACAGGAAAGTGTATTACAGAGGCAAATTTATCTAGGAACATTCATCTCTCTTTGTATCTTTTCCTGCGCATTCAGCTCATCTTTGCTAAGCATTACACTGATCACACAGGGGTTGCTTGAGGGTCGTCGTGGCTGATCACACAGGGGTTGCTTGAGGGTCGTCGTGGCTGATCACACAGGGGTTGCTTGAGGGTCGTCGTGGCTGATCACACAGGGGTTGCTTGAGGGTCGTCGTGACTGATCACACAGGGGTTGCTTGAGGGTCGTCGTGGCTGATCACTCAGGGTTTGTTTGAGGGTCGTCGTGGCTGATCACTCAGGGGTTGCTTGAGACTTGTCGTGGCTGATCACACAGGGGTTGCTTGAGGGTCGTCGTGACTGATCACACAGGGGTTGCTTGAGGGTCGTCGTGGCTGATCACTCAGGGTTTGTTTGAGGGTCGTCGTGGCTGATCACTCAGGGGTTGCTTGAGACTTGTCGTGGCTGATCACACAGGGGTTGCTTGAGGGTCGTCGTGGCTGATCACTAAGGGGTTGCTTGAGGGTCGTCGTAGTTGATCACTATGGGATTGCTTGAGGGTCGTCGTGGCTGATCACTCAGGAGTTGCTTGAGGGTCGTCGTGGCTGATCACACAGGGGTTGCTTGAGGATCGTCGTAGCTGATGACAGAGGTGATGCTCGAGGGTCGTCGTGGCTGATCACGCAGGGGTTCCTTGAGGGTCGTCGTGGCTGATGACACAGGGGTTGCTTGAGGGTCGAAGTGGCTGATCACTCAGGGGTTGCTTGAGGGTCGTCGTGGTTGATCACTCAGGGATTGCTTGAGGGTCGTCGTGGCTGATCACTCATGGGTTGCTTGAGGGTCGTCGTGGTTGATCACTCAGGGGTTGCTTGAGGGTCGTCGTGGCTGATCACTCAGGGATTGCTTGAGGGCCGTCGTGGTTGATCACTGAGGGGTTGCTTGAGGGTCGTCGTGGTTGATCACTCAAGGATTGCTTGAGGGTCGTCGTGGTTGATCACTCAGGGGTTGCTTGAGGGTCGTCGTGGTTATCACTCAGGGATTGCTTGAGGGTCGTCGTGGTTGATCACTCAGGGGTTGCTTGAGGGTCGTCGTGGTTGATCACTCAGGGATTGCTTGAGGGCCGTCGTGGTTGATCACTCAGGGATTGCTTGAGGGTCGTCGTGGTTCATCACTCAGGGATTGCTTGAGGGCCGTCGTGGTTGATCACTCAGGGATTGCTTGAGGGTCGTCGTGGTTGATCACTCAGGGATTGCTTGAGGGTCGTCGTGGCTGATCACTCAGGGATTGCTTGAGGGCCGTCGTGGTTGATCACTCAGGGATTGCTTGAGGGTCGTCGTGGTTGATCACTCAGGGGTTGCTTGAGGGTCGTCGTGGTTGATCACTCAGGGATTGCTTGAGGGCCGTCGTGGTTGATCACTCAGGGGTTGCTTGAGGGTCGTCGTGGTTGATCACTCAGGGATTGCTTGAGGGTCGTCGTGGCTGATCACACAGGGGTTGCTTGAGGGTTGTCGTGGCTGATCACACGGGGTTGCTTGAGGGTCGTCGTGGCTGATCACTCAGGGATTGCTTGAGGGCCGTCGTGGTTGATCACACAAGGGGCTGCTTGAGGGTCGTCGTGGCTGCTCACACAGAGGTTGCTTGAGGGTCGTCGTGGCTGATCACACAGGGGTTCCTTGAGGGTCGTCGTGGCTGATCACACAGGGGTTGCTTGAGAGTCGTCGTGGCTGATCACACAGAGGTTGCTAGAGGGTCGTCGTGGCTGATCACTCAGGGGTTGCTTGAGGGTCGTCGTGGTTGATCACTCAGGGATTGCTTGAGGGTCGTCGTGGCTGATCACTCAGGGGTTGCTTGAGGGTCGTCGTGGTTGATCACTCAGGGATTGCTTGAGGGTCGTCGTGGCTGATCACTCATGGGTTGCTTGAGGGTCGTCGTGGTTGATCACTCAGGGGTTGCTTGAGGGTCGTCGTGGCTGATCACTCAGGGATTGCTTGAGGGCCGTCGTGGTTGATCACTCAGGGGTTGCTTGAGGGTCGTCGTGGTTGATCACTCAAGGATTGTTTGAGGGTCGTCGTGGCTGATCACACAGAGGTTGCTTGAGGGTTGTCGTGGCTGATCACACGGGGTTGCTTGAGGGTCGTCGTGGCTGATCACTCAGGGATTGCTTGAGGGCCGTCGTGGTTGATCACACAGGGGCTGCTTGAGGGTCGTCGTGGCTGATCACACAGAGGTTGCTTGAGGGTCGTCGTGGCTGATCACACAGGGGTTCCTTGAGGGTCGTCGTGGCTGATCACACAGGGGTTGCTTGAGAGTCGTCGTGGCTGATCACACAGAGGTTGCTAGAGGGTCGTCGTGGCTGATCACTCAGGGGTTGCTTGAGGGTCGTCGTGGTTGATCACTCAGGGATTGCTTGAGGGTCGTCGTGGCTGATCACTCAGGGGTTGCTTGAGGGTCGTCGTGGTTGATCACTCAGAGGTTGCTTGAGGGTCGTCGTGGCTGATCACTCACGGATTGCTTGAGGGCCGTCGTGGTTGATCACTCAGGGATTGCTTGAGGGTCGTCGTGGCTCATCTCACAGGGGTTGCTTGAGGGTTGTCGTGCCTGATCACACGGGGGTTGCTTGAGGGTCGTCGTGGCTGATGACACAGGGGATGCTTGAGGGTCGTCGTGGCTGATCACTCAGGGGTTGCTTTAGGGTCGTCGTGGCTAATCACTCAGTGGATGCTTGAGGTTCGTCGTGGCTGATCACTCAGGGGTTGCTTGAGGGTCGTCGTGGATGATGACACAGGGGATGCTTGAGGGTCGTCGTGGCTGATCACACAGGGGTTGCTTGGGGGTCGTCGAGGCTGATCACACAGGGGTTGCTTGAGGTTCGTCGTGGCTGATCACACAGGGGTTGCTTGGGGTCGTCGAGGCTGATCACACAGGGGTTGCTTGAGGGTCGTCGTGGCTGATCACACAGGGTTTGCTTGAGGATCGTTGTGGCTGATCACTCAGGGGTTGTTTGAGGGTCGTCGTGGCTGATCACTCAGGAGTTGCTTGAGAGTCGTCGTGGCTGATCACACAGGGGTTGCTTGAGGGTTGTCGTGGCTGATCACACGGGGGTTGCTTGAGGGTCGTCGTGGCTGATGACACAGCGGATGCTTGAGGGTCGTCGTGGCTGATCACACAGGGGTTGCTTGCGGGTCGTCGAGGCTGATCACACAGGGGTTGCTTGAGGTTCGTCGTGGCTGATCACACAGGGGTTGCTTGGGGTCGTCGAGGCTGATCACACAGGGTTTGCTTGAGGGTCTTCGTGGCTGATCACTCAGGAGTTGCTTGAGGGTCGTCGTGGCTGATCACTCAGGGGTTGCTTGAGGGTCGTCGTAGTTGATCACTCAGGGATTGCTTGAGGGTCGTCGTGGCTGATCATACACGGGTTGCTTGAAGGTCGTCGTGGCTGATCACACAGGGGTTGCTTGAGGGTCGTCGTGGCTGATCACACAGGGGTTGCTTGAGGGTCATCGTGGCTGATCACACAGGGGTTGCTTGAGGGTCGTCGTGGTTGATCAATCAGGGATTGCTTGAGGGTCGTCGTGGTTGATCACTCAGGGATTGCTTGAGGGTCGTCGTGGCTGATCACACAGGGGTTGCTTGAGGGTTGTCGTGGCTGATCACACGTGGGTTGCTTGAGGGTCGTCGTGGCTGATGACACAGGGGATGCTTGAGGGTCGTCGTGGCTGATGACACAGGGGATGCTTGGGGGTCGTCGTGGCTGATCACACAGGGGTTGCTTGAGGGTCGTCGTGACTGAACACACAGGGGTTGTTTGAGGGTCGTCGTGGCTGATCACACAGGGGTTGTTTGAGGGTCGTCGTGGCTGATCACACAGGGGTTGCTTGAGGGTCGTCGTGGCTGATCACACAGGTGTTGCTTGAGGGTCGTCGTGGCTGATCACACAGGGGTTGCTTGAGGGTCGTCGTGGCTGATCACACAGGGGTTCCTTGAGGGTCGTCGTGGCTGATCACACAGGGGTTGCTTGAGGGTAGGCGTGGCTGATCACTCAGGGGTTGCTTGAAGGTCGTCGTGGCTGACCACACAGGGGTTGCTGGAGGGTCGTCGTGGCTGATCACACAGGGGTTGCTTGAGAGTCGTCGTGGCTGATCACACAGGGGTTGCTTGAGGGTCGACGTGGTTGATCACTCAGGGATTGCTTGAGGGTCGTCGTGGCTGATCACTCAAAGGTTGCTTGAGGGTCGTCGTGGTTGATCACTCAGGGATTGCTTGAGGGTTGTCGTGGCTGATCACACGGGGGTTGGTTGAGGGTCGTCGTGGCTGATGACACAGGGGATGCTTGAGGGTCGTCGTGGCTGATGACACAGGGGATGCTTGATGGTCGTCGTGGCTGAACACACAGGGGTTGCTTGAGGGTCGTCGTGGCTGATCACACAGGGGATGCTTGAGGGTCGTCGTGGCTGATGACACAGTGGTTGCTTGAGGGTCGTCGTGGCTGATCACACAGGGGTTGCTTGAGGGTCGTCGTGGCTGAACAGACAGAGGTTGTTTGAGGATCGTCGAGGCTGATCACACAGGGGTTGCTTGAGGGTCGTCGTGGCTGATCACACAGGGGTTGCTTGAGGGTCGTCGTGGCTGATCACACAGGGGTTGCTTGAGGGTCGTCGTGGCTGATCACACAGGGGTTGCTTGAGGGTCGTCGTGGCTGATCACACAGGGGTTGCTTGAGGGTCCTCGTGGCTGATCACACAGGGGTTGCATGAGGGTCGTCGTGGCTGATCACACAGGGGTTGCTTGAGGGTCGTCGTGGCTGATCACACAGGGGTTGCTTGAGGGTCGTCGTGGCTGATCACACAGGGGTTGCTTGAGGGTCGTCGTTGCTGATCACACAGGGGTTTCTTGAGGGTCGTCGTGGCTGATCACACAGTGGTTGCTTGAGGGTCGTCGTGGCTGATCACACAGGGGTTGCTTGAGGGTCGTCGTGGCTAATCACACAGGGGTTGCTTGAGATTCGTCGTGGCTGATCACACAGGGGTTGCTTGAGGGTCGTCGTGGCTGATCACACAGGGGTTGCTTGAGGGTCGTCGTGGCTGATCACTCAAAGGTTGCTTGAGAGTCGTCGTGGTTGATCACTCATGGGTTGCTTGAGGGTCGTCGTGGTTGATCACTCAGGGATTGCTTGATTTTCGTCGTGGCTGATCACTCAGGGGTTGCTTGAGGGTTGTCGTGGCTGATCACACGGGGTTGTTTGAGGGTCGTCGTGGCTGATGACAAAGGGGATGCTTGAGGGTCGTCGTGGCTGATGACACAGGGGTTGCTTGAGGGTCGTCGTGGCTGATCACACAGGGGTTACTTGAGGGTCGTCGTGGCTGATCACACAGGGGATGCTTGAGGGTCGTCGTGGCTGATCACACAGGGGTTGTTTGAGGGTCGTCGTGGCTGACCATACAGAGGTTGTTTGAGGGTCGTCGTGGCTGATCACACAGTGATTGTTTGAGGGTCGTCGTGGCTGATCACACAGGGGTTGCTTGAGAGTCGTCCTGGCTGATCACACAGGGGTTGCTTGAGGGTCGTCGTGGCTGATCACACATGGGTTGCTTGAGGGTCGTCGTGGCTGATCACACAGGGGTTGCTTGAGGGTCGTCATGGCTGATCACACAGGGGTTTCTTGAGGCTCGTCGTGGTTGATCACACAGGGGTTGCTTGAGGGTCGTCGTGGCTGATCACTCAAAGGTTGCTTGAGAGTCGTCGTGGTTGATCACTCATGGGTTGCTTGAGGGTCGTCGTGGTTGATCACTCAGGGATTGCTTGAGGTTCGTCGTGGCTGATCACACAGGGGTTGCTTGAGGGTTGTCGTGGCTGATCACACGGGGGTTGTTTGAGGGTCGTCGTGGCTGATGACACAGGGGATGCTTGAGGGTCGTCGTGGCTGATGACACAGGGGTTGCTTGAGGGTCGTCGTGGCTGATCACACAGGGGTTGCTTGATTGTCGTCGTGGCTGATCACACAGGGGTTGCTTGAGGGTCGTCGTGGCTGATCACACAGGGGATGCTTGAGGGTCGTCGTGGCTGATCACACAGGGGTTGTTTGAGGGTCGTCGTGGCTGAACATACAGAGGTTGTTTGAGGGTCGTCGTGGCTGATCACACAGTGATTGTTTGAGGGTCGTCGTGGCTGATCACACAGGTGTTGCTTGAGGGTCGTCTTTGCTGATCATACAGGGGTTGCTTGAGGGTCGTCGTGGCTGTTCACACAGGGGTTGCTTGAGAGTCGTCGTGGCTGATCACACAGGGGTTGCCTGAGGGTCGTCGTGGCTGATCACACATGGGTTGCTTGAGGGTCGTCGTGGCTGATCACACAGGGGTTGCTTGAGGGTCGTCGTGGCTGATCACACAGGGGTTGCTTGAGGGCCGTCGTGGCTGATCGCACAGGGGTTGCTTGAGGGCCGTCGTGGCTGATCACACAGGGGTTGCGTGAGGGTCGTCGTGGCTGATCACACATGGGTTGCTTGAGGGTCGTCGTGGCTGATCACACAGGGGTTGCTTGAGGGCCGTCGTGGCTGATCACACAGGGGTTGCTTGAGGGCCGTCGTGGCTGATCACACATGGGTTGCTTGAGGGTCGTCGTGGCTGATCACACAGGGGTTGCTTGAGGGCCGTCGTGGCTGATCACACATGGGTTGCTTGAGGGTCGTCGTGGCTGATCACACATGGGTTGCTTGAGGGTCGTCGTGGCTGATCACACATGGGTTGCTTGAGGGTCGTCGTGGCTGATCACACATGGGTTGCGTGAGGGTCGTCGTGGCTGATCACACATGGGTTGCGTGAGGGTCGTCGTGGCTGATCACACATGGGTTGCGTGAGGGTCGTCGTGGCTGATCACACAGGGGTTGCGTGAGGGTCGTCGTGGCTGATCACACATGGGTTGCGTGAGGGTCGTCGTGGCTGATCACACAGGGGTTGCTTGAGGGTCGTCGTGGCTGAACATACAGAGGTTGTTTGAGGGCCGTCGTGGCTGATCACACAGGGGTTGTTTGAGGGTCGTCGTGGCTGATCACACATGGGTTGCTTGAGGGTCGTCGTGGCTGATCACACAGGGGTTGTTTGAGGGTCGTCGTGGCTGATCACACATGGGTTGCTTGAGGGTCGTCGTGGCTGATCACACAGGGGTTGCTTGAGGGTCGTCGTGGCTGATCACTATTATAGCTCACAAACTCAACGAGTACAGAAGGTATAGTTTGAGCAACAATCTTCCCTCGTTCTCACAGCGTCCTTAGCCGTTTTTCTCAGAAATTGTTGATCCTGAGTAGCTGCGTTGTCCTCTGTATGATGGTCTTGATGATGGTCTGTATAATGGCATATACGAGGGTCTATATAATGGGCTATTTTATGGCATGTATGAGGGTCTAAACGATGTGGGGCTATATGATGATCTATATGATGGCATATATGAGGGTCTATATGATGGGCTATATGATGGTCTATGTGATGATCTATATGATGGCATATATGATGATCTCTTTGATGGCATAAATAATAGTCTATATGACTGCCTGTATGATGGGCAATATGATGAGCCATATGACGGTCTATATAACGGTCTATATGAGGGTCTATATGATGGTCTATATGATGCGTCATGCTCCTTGCTGGTCTTCCATTCATACGGACAGAGATGCAGGTAATTTCTCTGACTGTCTTTGGATCTCTTGTCATTATTATATCAGTCTCACTCTGTGTAAAATATGCTCTATTCTAGACTCATCATTATACTACAGTACAATGAAATATAAATGGCAAAAAGATATCCAGTGATAACCTGGTGACAAGTGAGAAATGGCCTGGTGATAGCGACAAGATGTGGAAGCCACGAGTGCCTTTTACAGTCCTGAAGTGTACGTGTATTTTTCCACATCCTGCTAAAATGTGTTTACTCTAGTTTGCAGATAATGTGGTGAGAGTTTTTGTAAAGTAAATCATGAAAATAACTTTTTATTATTATATATAAGCGCCAAACCTGCATGAGGGATGTAGTGTCACATGACGGAAAGGTGATGATGGCAGAGACGAGAAGTGTGAAGAATGTGTTCATGTCTTGTAGTGGAAAGTCAAGATGGACTCATCTCATACCAAAAATAATACTGAACAGCGTAGGATATGGAAATTTTAAACCTATAACTGGCTGTTCGGAAAAATTTATATATTTGCAGAAAGCTTTCAGCCCTTGTGAAGTCTGTCGTAAACCTGATGTTGATTCGGACACAAAACTATCGATGTAGCTTAACAGCCTTGAGTAAAGTAGCAGTAGTTCCCAGAAGATAAACGAAAGGTCTTAGAAAAAAAAAAAGAAATATTGCCAGGCAGTGGAATGATTTTTTTTCCAGGGCAAGAAAGAGACTGCCACCACAAACCTCTAGAAAAGGCAGCGCAGATGTACAGTATCAAGACTCACTCAGTGGTTGAGTTTTTAACACCGCCGTAATAAGGTAAAGATAACCATAAGTTACATCAATTTGGAAACAAAATAAACGAAGTGATGAGCTCTTGTGAAATGAATCAAGACCCTATGTACAGTATGCCACTGTCCAAAATTAAGAACAACATTAGATTTCCGTTGTTGGGGAAAACTGTGCACCAAATTCTCATGAAGAGGCATAGAGAATAGAAGAGTTTAGAAATGGGGCTACGAACATCAAAACGTCCTTCCGTTATACGTTGACACGTTACTAAATCTTAACATATGCTAAAGAGCTCAGGAATATTACACGGTTCATCCATGACTGTGGTAAAATCCCATGAAGTAGATTCCTTATAAAATTTTGACTGAAGAAAAGGCAAGAGGCAGGTGCCACTCACGGGAGACTCGGGTAAATTGATCTTTTATTGAGTTTGTTATGTCGACCAGATAAGCTAGTTCCACGCCAGTCACGTCAAGGAGAAGAATTGGTTTAGTCTTTTATTTGCCAACTAATTTCCGCTCCTTATTTCCTCGCTGCGTCCATAGAAGAACTGGTCTTCTGAGTCGAGACAACCACGACAACAAGCTTAGCAGTACGTATGACATGACAGACATAGACTCTCACTTGTTTGAAGGCAAAATAGTAGGCAGTTCGATTATATTGATAACAACCTCTTGTTATGTGTTTGAGACGGAGGAACAAAACGAAATCTGGTAAAGACTTTTTATGGAAATATTTAACTCAGTTTTGTAGGATGGTAACTCCAGCAGCCAAATGAAAATGTGAGGTTAATAGTAATGAAAGCTTATCAGCAAAGTTAACGTAAGTGTGGAGATAAACAATAGAGTGTGGATCATAAACAGCGTCCCGCTTCATACACTCAAACTGTCTTCAGGAGCAGTGATGAAGACAGATATACATAAAAAAAAGAATTAAGGAGGGTGGGAAAATGGTTGCATTCATGGCTTTTGTTTATTACTGTCCAAGCAAGTCCAAGAAAAACACTAAGGTTGAGAAAATCGTGGAATCAGTAAAGGTGGAATTAAGAGTGCGACGATTTATTTTGGTGGAAATCTCGGCATTTAAGACACTTATAGGTAAGAGAGTTAGAAAAGTGAAAACTGAAACGTTTATGCAGCATTTGAGATCATTATTGAGGAAACGTTTCGCCAGACAGTGGATTCTTCAGTCTAACACAAAGAAGAACGGTAGAAGATGAGGAGGAGCATGAGATAATCAGTCCTTCAACCAGGAGTCGATGTGTTCAATCCATCTCTCTTGAGGAAAGCGATAGACTGAACACATCGACTCCAGCCTGAGGGATTGATTACTTCATTCTCCTCCTCATCTTCCACCATTTCCCTCTGTATTGGACTGAAGAAGTCACTGGCTGGCGAAACGTTTCCTCATTAGAGATCCCCAAAGGCTGCACAAGTGTCTCATTCTTCAACTTGTTGGATTTCTAAATCATTTACATCACAGTCACAGAAGTGTTAAATTCGTCATCACGAGTCACAGTGACCTCCACCCCAAAGAAAGGGAAAACAAATAAAATTAAAAAAAAAATAGAGAGAGACAGAAAGAGAGAGAGAGAGAGAGAGAGAGAGAGAGAGAGAGAGAGAGAGAGAGAGAGAGAGAGAGAGAGAGAGAGAGAGAGAGAGAGAGAGAGAGAGAGAGAGAGAGAGAGAGAGAGAGAGAGAGAGAGAGAGAGAGAGAGAGAGTATTGGGTTGAGAAAAATTAAAAAAAAAAAGGTTTGTAGTCTCGATGGATATGAAAAGGGAAGGAGAGAGGCAGACATAACAAATCTTGCATCATTTATCTAAACTGAAAAATGGGCCATATTTTAATGAACCGAGTTTGGATAAACAATCTGGTAAACATTAGTTCACTTTCATTGTAAAAGGCACGGAGATAAGGAATAATATATAATAGGATCCCCGTATATACGGATTCGGTATCCACTGTTTCAGTTATCCACTATTTACTGTGCCCCAAAAATAATTCAGTTATGGCCCCAGAGCGCAAAAGTAGTGATGCTGGCAGGTCTTCACAACCTAAGAGAAGCCATGAAATGCTTCCCATCAGTGAAAAAATGCTAATTCTAGACTTATTTTGCTTAACTTGTCAATTAAACTTCATCACAAACGCAAAATGACTTATATACTGGGTTGGCTGTTATCCGCGGTTTCGGGTATCCACGGTAGATCTTGGAACTTATCCCCGCGGATACCAGGAGACTATTGTATTGTGAAACAATATAGTAGGTTAAGGGATTGAACCCCTACTATTAAGGCTAAGGGACTCGACACCTTTTTTCAAGGCTAAGGGTCTCGACACCTGTCAACTAAACCCGTCTGGATCGTATAGTCCCTGAAGAATAGGATGCATTCAGGTTCGACCCAAGGACGAGGAAAGCAGATGCAACTCCTTGGATCAAGAACCCCTCAATGGTTGCACCCTTGAGAGGTGCAACCAGTAAAACAGTCGCCTCAGCGTGAGATGAAAAACGCCTGCTACTCAGCCAATGCTTCTAGTCAATAAAACTAACTAGGTGTTAAACTTGTTTTTTTATTTTCAAACTTGTCAGTATTGAAGCTCACGTTCTTTAAAATATACAAAGAATAAATAGAAAAAAGAAGGATAATATCCATATATTACATTTATTTTTTTAATTTGATTATCTTTACACGCATTTACAAGGTGCGTTGCCGAAGACAGAGAAAGCGTAAATAAGGCAATTAACAAGCGATTTACATAACACGTGCACTGGCAACGCAGTTGGGAGTACGCAATAACTTCCCCTCAATCAGCAATAATCTGCTGAATCAACTGTGAAGGGTAATACATTGTTATTATAAATTTAGCAGAGGGCAGTCATAATTATCTTTGACGAGGGACGTGTTTGGAATCTCACCCACCATCTGATCAAACACTGAGAGACACTAAACACACTAATGCAGCCAGGAATAATAAGCAGGGATATATGGGAGAGAAACAGAGAAGGATGGAGGATAAAGAAATAAACACAAATGCAGTATGCTGCGATCCTTTACTGACTACGTTTCGCCCTTACAGTGGGCTTTATCAAGTCACAAACGGATCTACCTGAGCAAATGAATGATTGATTTGTCAGGGTCTGAGTCCTGAAACGGGTCTTAATTCTAAAGATATCAAAGATTTTGATCTAATTCAGCTGTTCTCTTGCCGCGATCAAGGTCTTGATGTAGTTCTTGTGTATTGCACGGCAAAACACTTTATGTACAATAGTTGGCTGAAGCCATCTGGCCTCCATTATTGTCTCTGGGTCCTGTGTTGGGTGGTCGGGTAAATTTGCAAACAAGCCCATGGAATCTGTTTGGTCCATCATACATATGTTCACGAAGGTCTTCACAATAGTTTTGAATGTTTCTTTATTTTCTTCTGAGTCTATCAGGTAGCATATGATATCGGTGAAACATGTGACCGTAGACAACATTTGATGGCTCAGGGGTAATACAGGATGTCCTGCACAACAATACTCCTCATTGTGAGTGTTTTGGTGCTAGGGTTGACGCACTGGCTGTACCTTGCTTCTGCAGCTTAGGGTCCGTTGGTTGCTGCTGTTGGGTGGGGGTTTGAACAAGGGTATCGGAAGCTGACTGATGTTTCCTCAGCTTCTTTCGTCGCTGTGGCTCGGAAAGTGGCCCTGGATTTCATGTTACTGTAGCCTCCTCTGGACGAGGCTGCTGCTCAGTGGTGAAGGCTGTACTTGATGTTGGAGGCTGAACTACTATAGTTTTCCTTGCTGCCTCGACACGGTGGAGCCTCTCCAAACGGTATAGGTTCCAGGCATGTTGCTTCTTGCCGCACTTTGGACGTCGAGGTTCCGTAGATTTATTTCTCTTCAGTTTGCTCAAGCAATCCTTGGTCGGATGAGACCCGCTGCAGATGTCGCATATTTCCTGAAACTGCCATCAGTCACTGAGGTGGTTATACCCATGGCACTTGAAGCACCTCAAAGGTTCTGGGTTGTACGTCCTAACCTGGTAATTTCCCCAGTAACCGAGATCCGATTGAGCTGGGAGAGGTTCTCTATTTTGGATCAAGACCTGCCTCGTGAGTACGTTGCCGTCCTTCTTGGCTGGGAGACGCTCAGCTTTCAGGCTGTTTTTGTTAGTATGAATTGCATCGAGAGGTATGTCTATTGGATAGCGCATTAGTACGCCTTTTATTACCCGTTCTATGGATTTTATACCTTTCTTGCACGATTTTAATTCTATTAGAATAAGTGGTGATTCCAGGTCATTCACCAGGCACACGGAAGCACATGGCTCCTTCTTAAAGAAAGAGGTCAGGATGTTTCAAGGACCCGACCGAGGACTCGAATTTAGAAATATGGGGCGTAATTCTTGCATAGAAGCTGTGAGACTACTCACTGGGCTCTCTGGACTCCTGGGACAGCGAAGGAAATGCAACCAGCAGGGCAAGTGAGACAGATATGGAGCAAGACACACTTATCCCTACACCAGATATACTGCATGGAGAAGGTTGACCGGTAGCAGGAGCCCCGAAGTCCCAGATCGGGCAAGCCATGCCATCAGCAGGCAACAAATTCAGGTTTATATGCAAAGGAAACCACGAAACCCCATATTCTGTTATAATTAACCTCGAGAGGAAATATGGCCTTAAGATATCAGTGTCCCCAAATCTAAAAGATGAGCTTATTCTCACTCCTCAAAACACACATTTGTATGAGGTACTGCAGAAGATGAACGACCTCGAATCACAACTTGTCCTATCAGTTGGTGATTCCAAAAGGTATAATAATGCACTATTTACTAGACATGTATCTCGATGCAGTCCATAGTAACAAAAACATCCTGAAAACTGAGCAGCTCCGAGCCAAGAAGGACGGCAACGTACCTACGAGGCAGGTTTTTTTATCCAGCATAGAAGACCTCTCCCAGCTCAACTGGATCTCAGTTGATGGGGAAAATACCAGGCTAGGACGTACAACCCAGAACCTTTGAGGTGCTTCAGGTGCCATAGGTATATCCACCTAAGTGACTGATGGTAGTTTAAGGAAATATGCAGCATCTGTAGCAGGTGTCACCCTCCTAAGGACTACTTGTTTAAAGGTAAGAAAGGTGACGCTACGGAACCTCGATGTCAGATCTGCGGCAAGAAGTATCATGCCTGGAACCTGCACTGCCCATAGAGGCAGCCGTGTCAAGGCAGCATAGGAAAACTACTGTTGTCTAGCCATCTTCATCAAGTAGAGCTCTTACCGCTGAACAGCTGCCTCGTCCAGATGAGGCTACAGTAATATGGAATCTAGGGCCACTTCCCCGGCCACACCGATGAGGAAAGATAGCGACGGGGTAGCGCCCTTGGTCACCCAACTTCTGATACTCTTGTTCAAACTCCCTCCCGAACGTCAACCAACGGGCCCATGCTGCAGACGAAGGCTACAGCCAATGCGTCAACTCTAGCACCACAACAGTTAACAGCGAGGAGACTGTGGTCCAAGAGAGCCCAACACGACATCCCGTATTACCCTTGAGCCATCGAATGTTGTCTACAATAACATGTTTTAAAAATATATGCGACCTGATAGACTTAGAAGAAAACAAAGAGACATTCAGAATTATTGTTACCACCTTTGTGAACATGTGCATGATAGACAAAACAGAGTCTATGCGTTTATTTGCAAATTTTCTCGATCACCCAACATAGGGCCCAGAGACAATAATGGAGGCCAGATGGCCTGAGCCAATTGTTGGACATAAAATGTTCTGCAGTGGAACGCACAGGGACTATAGTAAGACCGTTGTCGCAGACACAGAACTGCTGAATTAGATCGACATCTTCGAGATCCTTAGATTAGGATCCGAGTCAGCACGCAGTTCTTGAAGAATCAATCAAACAAAAATCAGTTTGCCCAAGTGAACTGTTTCTGACTTGATGAAGCTCACTGTGTGGGCGAAAGGTAGTCACTAAAGATCCGTGATCCTTTATTGACTACCTAAATAAATTCTCCTTGATAATTTATTGAGTCTATTTTTCCATCGTGTCAATATTTTATACCATTAATCTCCAAGGATGGAGGAGTTTGTGACAACTTTGTTGCCGACAGCGTACTCACCGTAGATAAATACATTGTTCCTACGCAGACAGTCGTCAGGTCAAGTGATAACGCTCCCGCTCTAAGTATCCAAATCCAATGTCCATGGAATCCCACTACCTAAAACGTTAACCATGAACAGATCTTATAAACTGAGAGCTCTGCCAGCGAAAACAAAAGGGATAAGCACCCAGTCAAGCAACAGACAGCACAACAGCGATGCAATAATAGTCAATGGATTCAGCATGACATGCAGTGAACCTCTCGTTTTACCTCTGTGACCTCACGAAACAACCATGTTGTCCACATTAGAGTTACAGCTCCAGAGGCAGGTTGAACTAGCAAGTGAACATGAGAAAGGAGGAACACTGCAGCAGGCCTACTGGCCCATACTAGGTAAGTCTTTCTCAAACCCGCTATACAATATTTAATCGATCAATAATCAACTGCTACTGCTTCTGTTGCGTCCTCTGTATTCGGCTGAAAAAGCCTACTGTGTAGGCGAAACGTTTCGAAATAAAGTTACCTAACTGCTGCATATGTGTTTTACTTATCAACTGTTGTGTTGTAAAAAGAAAAATGTGCTCTCTGTTGTGCTGTAAACAGAAAAGGTACAATCTGTTGTAAACAGAAAAAGCGGTTTCTGTTGTAAACAGAAAAAGTAATTTCTGCTGGAAATAGAAAAGGTGCTCTCTGTTGTGTTGTAAACAGAAAAGGTGCTCTGTTGTGTTGTAAACAGAAAAGGTGCTCTCTGTTGTGTTGTAAACAGAAAAGGTGCTCTCTGTTGTGTTGTAAACAGAAAAGGTGCTCTCTGTTGTGTTGTAAACAGAAAAGGTGCTCTCTGGACAATGTTATATAGATCATTCTCAGTGTTGGATTCCATGCAGTAATTTGAGACAAAAATTTATAATCTGTTTTAAACATCAACTCTTGTGTGTCTTCCTCTACAGGAATTTGTTATTGTTGCTGAAGTGTGTAAAGTGTCCCATTGCATATTTTCTCATAAAATGTGTGGTATTTATTCCTGTGAAATATCTTTTGAGTTTAATATTTTGTCTTTTGTACTATTAAGAATTTGAGCTATCACACTGCAAAAAAAATTAATAAAGAATTTAAAACTTTTCAAACCTGAACCCTATAAGTTTTACGAGATTCCTTTAAGCTATATAGGAAACATTTAAGCTGTAATCTAAAATTTACAACAACTATGAGCAATAGGAAGGTGTGGTTAGCACATTCTCCTGCCTTGGGTTCGAGTCCCACCTTTTCTGAGATTTAAACCATACCATGGGCAGGGATAGAACCCGCGATCAGAGAGTCATAAAACTCCAGACCGACGCGCTAGCCACTGGGCTAGGTAGCTACAAGAAGATTCGTCCAACTAAGTATATTTATGCACCATAGGAAGGTTAGCATAGGCACCACTGTGACCAAAAATGCAATTTTTTACAGACGAATCTCCCGCCAGCGTGGCCGTGACGAACTCTAGTTGGACGATTCTTGTTGTAGCTAGCTGGCCCAGTGGCTAGCGCGTCGGTCTGGAGTTTTATGACTCTGATCGCGGGTTCTATCCCCGCCAGTGGTGTGATTTGTTTGCAATTGTGTCATTGCGATTTCATGAGTCTTTTCTGTGATTTGTTTGCAGTCGTATTATTACGATTTCGTGAGTCATAATGGCGACAATGAGGGACAAGAGCTAGAGCACACTACAGTCATTCTGATATAAGATTGGTCTGTAAAAAACTGCATTTGTAGTCATAGTGGTGGCCCATGTTAACATTCCTATGGTGCATAAAGATAGTCCAGTTTGGATGAATCTTGTGAAGCCAGCATAGACCAGTGGTTAGCATACTGGCCTCCCAGCTTTAATGTTCCTGCCGTGAGTTCAAATCTTACCATTTCTGTGATTTACATTTACTAAAATGTTCTGGGCTGAATTTAAAATTCTTACTATTTTTAAAGCAGATGAATCTGTTGCTTTCCCTGAAATATTTGGCAGAGTTATCTCCATAGAAAGGCACCATTTTCACTCTCACAGTTCTATGGGAATTTCCGGTCTAAGTATTGCAAAGTGCTACACATTTATCCATATATTAATGAAAGCATTCACACTTATATATGCATATGTACATATACGTGCATGTATAAATACATGTATATGTGTATATATGTAGAGTGTCTGCACTCTGAAGGAGGGGTGTTAATGTTGCAGTTATATAACTAGTGTAGGCATGCCTCTGGCAAGACAGTGATGGAGTGAATGATGATGAAAGGTTTTCTTTTTCGGGCCACCCTGCCTTGCTGGGAATCGGCCAGTGTGTTAATAAAAATAATAATAATGTGTAAATATATACATACAAACATGCATTTGCACATACATTCATATCCACAAGCAAACATTTGCATATATACATATATACATGTACACATACGAACAAGTACAAAAGAGCAGACCTCTTCATATGCACATAAAAATACACATATATACATGCATATGTATATGTATATTTAAGAACATGTACAAATAATGCACTTTCCTAACAAATAATTCACTAGAAATCAATGGTTTACAATCAGTAAGTGGAAAATAGCTCGTGGTTCTCCTTCAACCTTCTACTGATGATTGCCAATACTGAAAGAAAAGTTCACAATGGCTGCACTGTGCACATATCAATTTGTCAGTTTTAATATTCAGAATAGGTTCCATGCAATAACCGGAGAATGTCTCTTTCATTGGCTTCTAAATTTTAAATGTCAGTGGAACCTGATAAGATCGTTCTTTTTTCTTTTGAATTTGGGTTTTGGTTGAGCCAATTTACGAATTTAATTGTGAGGTTGTGAAATTTTAACTATAAATTTGTAAATAATAATTTACAAATGCTTCAATGATTTCACTTCAGGCCTTCAGTGCTACCACCTATTTTCTTTGGAGAAAGTTGTGGATTGTTATTGGTCTATAAAGGGGCTACGGCTCCTCGGGCTGTCCTTATCTTTTTGCTCATAGAAGGAATCCAAATTCCAGTTGTGCGAGTACTAAAATAATATACTGTATTATACAGGGTTGTATAGGACTTTAAAATGAATGAAACTGAAAATAAATCTGAAAAATAATTAAAATTCCTTGTTTTATGGGGATTTTATGAATCAAGGTTTTATTAAGTCCAAAAGAATAATACCTCATTTTCGGTTTTCTTACCGAGTTGGCACATAATAAACTAATTTGTAATTTTTTTCCTCATACGTTTTATCCCATCATCTTAATATTTTCAGCACTGTGTTATGTTATAACTAGAGGAAGAGTCAGGAACTATTGTAATAACCAGGTGATCTCTGATCCTGCTTACGTCAACCATTCTCTTTTCGTATCCAGGCGATAATTTGAGAAAATATTATTATTTTTTTAACCTGCTTCAAATTCTCAACATTGTTATATCCTACTTAGAAAAAAATGATGTGACTGTAATTACAGTGTGTCTGGGCCATTCGGGCAATTACAATTCTGTCCGATATCTCAAGAATACATGTTGTCATTAGCTTCATACGTTTATTACAAGTGAGTTTTTCTCTTAAGAAGCCTCGCACTGATTTAAGGCTGTGTACGTTTTAACTAACCATTTATGTTAAAAACTGCCTTACAGGAAAAAACAAACTCTCTTCTGATAGACTCCATTACCATAAATGCTGAGTTATCATACCTAGAAACTGAAGGCTGGGGTTATAAAATCCAGTGATACCATCCACGGATAACTCATCAACTGAATTATATCCAGGTTTTTAGGTACCCTTGAGGGTTTACTTCTTCTAAGTGGTTGCTTGATTTTTTCCCTTTAACTGTTTCGTTCATCGGATAGGCTTCAAATTTTCAACGCTGTCTAATGCATATATGTTAAACGCCACGCATCTATTCGTTTCTGAGCGAAAGTTTTAGAGCGCTTTTTCTGATTGTCATCAAACCTAAACAATACATGTGCATCTTACTTAGAGGCATTATTTATTATTGGCCGTGTAGGTACCAATTTTCATATTTTGTTTAAAAAGCGATGTCACATTTTTTCGTGAAATATTTTGACTCTGCTTTAACACTATAGCCTCAGTACTTTAATTATAGTTAAAGTACTGGTCAACAATTTTTGAAAAGTTGTATGCTTCTTAAATGAGATTAGTTAATTCTTATGTATTTTCATGTCCTGAATACAAATATCACCTTGAAAATTGCTTATTGGCTGTAGGTTTAAAGATGCAAGATATGTAATATTTGATTATTTTATTATAACGTACAATATGTGTCAGTATGTTTTAAACTCTAATTCGTACCTACTCTCTGCCTTATTGTTTGACGCTTATAGTGGGCTGAAGAATCATCTCTTGCCAATGTCCAGCAATAGTCTGCAAACATTCTTGTGCCCCATTTCTCCTGGTACTATTTTTCCATGGTTGAAATATCTTGGTGAAACATTTCACCATGTTCGTCACTAACTGTCCCACAGTTTGCTGGAAAAAAAAGTCTAAACGTGAGTCCAAAAAGTGGATGTTAAGTGACATGTTACATCCCATGTTCTTGTAAGCCTTGATGAGGTTTTCCACTAATTTTTCATAGCTGCTTTCCTTTATGTTTCCGAGAAATCCCTTCGCCACTAACTTGAATGCTTCGCAAGCAGCTTTCTCCTCCCATGAAGGTCGACTTCAAAGTCACCATCTATAAGAAGCTCTAGAATCTGAGGATCGTTGAAGACTCCCTCTCTTATCTTAGTGTCGCTCAGTGAGGGAAATTTTTATGTTAAATTTTTTTGTTAAATCCCTGACCGAATTTGTCCATAGCTTTTGCAAAGTTTTTCATAAGCCACAGTTTTATGTGTAGTGATGGTAGCAAAATTTTATTTGGTTCGATGAGGGGTGGATGTTGAACATTTTTCATCCCAGGCTCCAATAATTGACGAGGTGGCCAGCCCTTCCTGATGTAGTGGGAACCTCTTGCACGGCTGTCCCACTCACAGAAAGCAGCACTACTTGGTATATCCGCCCTGCAAGCCCATCACAAGAGCAACAACCTTCAAGTCACCACAGAGCTGCCATTGATGTTCATCATATTCAATGCATTGCATGACAGCTAAGCAGAAGTATTTACATCGTTCAGTAGGAAAATAAAATTAATATAATATGCCTCACATGCATATCAATAGCTTGCTCAGTGAATATTTTTTATAGTTTAAAAAAGTGTTTGGCTAAGAAAATCACATACCTTTCACCACAAAATATAAACTTGCACATCACAACCATCTTCTATGACTGCTGGAACAATAATGAAGGTCAGTGAGACTGTGAGTGTGGTAAGAAACACTGCCACAAGCCTGTTCGAACCTCTTGTGACACGTTGCTGTATACTGAATAGTAGAAATAACAAATAATTTTAACCATGATATTATCAGTGACCTAAAATTAGTTGGAAATTGCTATTCTGGTCTCGGAAGCATTTTGGTTGTTTACCAATGATTCACCTTATTAGATGGATTGTAAATTTGAACTTAGATTGTGTAAGTGCAAATTTACCTTTTCTAAAAAAAGATGGACATACTAGTTTTCATTGGTTCATATGCAAAAACAGGAAATTTCTCTCTGCATAAGTCAGAATTTGCTACTTTTGATAAACAAAACAAGATACTGATTTCCACTCATTGACTGGAGAACTCCAAGTTTAACTGATCTCAGACATTTCATACTGATCATTAAGTTTAGGCTGTGAAGGTTGTATATTTATCAATATTTTAACTTAATATAATTAAATTCATTGCCATCATTGGAGAATGCCTCGTCAAGTTGGGTTTCTAGCCACTAACTTGTTAACTTTATTAATAGTTTCTGAAACAGCATAACAGGTGGAGCACTAAGAATGTGAATAGTCAAGTGGAGAAAAATAAACAGACATTTAAAACATCTCAAACTTACTCAATGTATTTTTTGTTATATATTTTCTGTTAGCCGATAAAAAGATACTAAACTTTATCTAAAACCTACAACAAAAGTATTCAAAATTAAGCTGATTTATTTTTGTCTTCACAGTACTACGGCCAACTATGTGATCTCTCATAAGAGATACACTTGTGTGTATTTCCACTTTAAAATCGAGAGACCCAACTCCATGAAACAGTCTTACTGACATCTCAACACTTTTTGTTTTTAAAGTGACGCAACTTTGGAAGACTCTTCCCGCCAGTGTTACTGAGTGCTTGACTCTCCTGTATTAGTCTGACTGAGTTCACCTCTAATTTAGTTCTCTTATACCCGCATATACTGCATATACGCTCTTAGTTAGTTAAAGATTAGCCGGTATTCTCCCGGCCCGGGCCTTGTCCAAGTGGTGGCCCGGCCTTGGCTCCCTCTTTAGGGAGTGTCTGAGACCTAAGTCTCCCATGGGAGGAGGCACAATTACCTCCTCATCTTTGGGACCAACTGTCCCCAGGCCTAGCCACAAGCTAGGCCTCTCTGGTCTGCCATCCCCGCCTCAAGGGGGCTAATGGGAATGACAGTCTTATGAGCTAAAGGCTCGGGCTCAGGCACCTACCCTACCCTAGAAGGGTTAGGCATGGTGTCGACGTATACGCTCTTGAATATTTTATCACCAATATCTACGCATTTATATGTATTTATACACCAGCATACATGTATGCAAATGACATTATATATATATATATATATATATATATATATATATATATATATATATATATATATATATATATATATATATACATATATATATACTATATACTATATATATATATATATATATATATATATATATATATATATATATATATATATATATATATATATATATATATATATATATATATATATATATATATATATATACTATATAGTATATATATATATATATATATATATATATATATATATATATATATATATATATATATATATATGTGTGTGTGTGTGTGTGTGTGTGTGTGTGTGTGTGTGTGTGTGTGAGTGTGTGTGTGTGTGTGTGTGTGTGTACTCACCTAGTTGAGGTTGCGGGGGTCGAGTCCGAGCTCCTGGCCCCGCCTCTTCACTGATCGCTACTAGGTCACTCTCTCTGAACCGTGAGCTTTATCATACCTCTGCTTAAAGCTATGTATGTGTGTGTGTGTGTGTTAGTTACCATTTTGTCCTAGGCACATGTCGATTAGACACTAGGCCTGTTGTATATGTGTGTGTGCATGTGTGTGTGTGTGTGTGTGTGTGTGTGTGTGTGTGTGTGTGTGTGTGTGTGTGTGTGTGTGTGTGTGTGTTAGTTACCATTGTGTCCTAGGCACATGTCGTTTAGACACTAGGCCTGTAGTGTGTGTGTGTGTGTGTGTGTGTGTGTGTGTGTGTGTGTGTGTGTGTGTGTGTGTGTGTGTGTGTGTGTGTCTGTCTGTCTGTGTGTGTGTGTGTGTGTGTGTGTGTGTGTGTGTGTGTGTGTGTGTGTGTGTGTGTGTGTGTGTGTGTGTGTGTGTGTGTGTGTGTGTGTGTGTGTGTGTGTGTGTGTGTGTGTGTGTGTGTGTGTGTGTGTAGGGAGGTACCACCTCTAGAACTTTACTGGGGACCCTCATCCTCAGAGAAGACAATAAACGTACCTCAGGGAAAACTCAAGGTTCTCCCCGGAGCTGTTTGAATATTTTCTTCTCCTACCACCCCCTATAATTCATATGTTATACATGTCCTTTATTAATAGACAGAATACATTGATAGAAAACACTAGCATGAATACATTGGTACAATATATCAAAGGTTATGAATCTCCTCCAGCTCCTCTGAAGCTGGATGCGAGCCCAGTATGTAGCATGCATTTCCCCTCTGGATGGCTACGCTGAGGCGCTGGAACACGAAAGTGGCTGCCCTTGGGTCCCTGGTGGTGTCGATGAGTCTGGAACCCAATTCTTTAAGGAAACGTGTGGCATGTTTTCCCCATGATCCCAAGGTCTCTGATCCCACTGGGACAAATTTATATTGTTGGCTTGTGTCCCTGTACTTGCTGACCTTGTGCTCCTCCCTGTGGTCAGCAGCTCCTCCCTGTTGCCCGACACTGTGATGGATATAGGTGTCAGCCAGTGTGGACACACAGGTATAGTCCCATGCTAACAGTTTGCCATTCTTCCAAGGATAGATGGTGATCCCACTGGGGAGGTTTGCTGGGTTGTGGGTATTGTTGGCTGCTAGTGATCGGGGCTCCCTCTCAGCTGGGCATCCAGCTGTAGCAAGGGTTCTCTTTATTATGTCGTTGACCTCATTGTGTCTTGCATGCCAGCCCTTGGTTTTGGAATAGTTAAGACCGTGTGAATTGGGGCAGCAAGGCACAGAGCCACTGCAATACGGAGGGTCTTAGGGTCGAGGCACGTTCCCATTGCAGATATGGGAACTGTTTGGGGAAAGTGAGGGGCCAGGAGTGAGGGGCACTCACAGCCTGGAGATGAGCAGTCTCCCTGTCTGATGTTACGGCCCTGAGCATGTTGGCAAGCACCTTTTCAGTGATCGGGCCATCCCTGCTTTACTGTTTGTGAGCCAGTGCTGCACTAGGGTTTAGTGCTGGAGCAGCAAGAGTTTCCCATTCAGTGATGGCACTGGCATAGCTAGGGTCTTCTATTCCTGCTGAGTCACTGAGGGTATCAGGAAGAATTTGTCTTATTAACTCGTCTGATGCTATGGAAGAGGATAGGAAAGCTGGTAAAGCAATCTGGGAGGATCTGCGTACTCCAAGCCCCCCAAGCCTGACCTGAAGTGAGGCTTGCAGCAACTATCGATCTTCAAGGGAAAGATTCAATACACTCTTTAGCATGGTCTTAAGGAGAGAGTCATATTCCTTGAGTTTTCGACTGCTGAAAGCTGGGAAGCATCTCAGAAAGTAGGTAAGTTATGGGATTGACAGGCACCTGGTGAGTAGGTAGAAGGCATCATGTGTATCGATGCCTTTCATTCTGCCTTCCATCGTCCGGAGGTCTGAAACTTTTTGTCTAGGATGAGATTGATGGTATTGGACCCAAGAGGAGCGCCAAGGAGACTGCTATTGGCTGGATCAATGGCTCGTGCTTCTGGTAAAACAGCACTAATATTCTGGATCATCTGTCGATTTGTAGAAACTATTTCACATTCGGTGGGGTTTAAAGATAGGCCCAGGCTTTCTCCTATGTCTTTAATTTTTCTGATGTCCTCTACGAGAGATTCTCCTGTGCCAGCTAGGGTACCATCATCCAAGAACCAGATATTGAGCTCGCTGGAGAGTGCTACTGTGACTTCTTTGATGACCAAACAGAATAGAAAGGGGGCGAGAGGGTCCCCCTGTTGCACACCCTCACACGAGCCAATTTCGTGGTTCCCAAACAATAGTTTGGAAGTCACACTATAACATGAGTCTGTGAAGGGATAGAAGGAAGGAAAGTTTCTATAAACTTGGAGAGCAGCATACCTTCTGACTGAGTTGAAAGTGTTGGCAAGGTCCAGTTTGATCAAAGCATTTTCATCGGACATGTTGTTAATATATACTCGTGCTGCGTGGGCAGCTGCTTCACAGCCTTGTTGAACACCAAAACCGAACTGAGTTGCTTTCAACATTGCAGCAGCCTCTTCACTCACCCTTCTTACTGCAGCCTTGGCAACTAGGCGCCGAAGGGTGTTGCCCACCACAATGGTCCTGATTCCTTCATTCTTTTTCAGGAGGGCACACAATGAGGCACCAAAGAAAAGGGTTCTGATGGCCTCTGGGACACTGCCAGCCAGGCACAGGTTGGAAAATTTGGTGAGTTCAGACAGCGGCCTCTCTGAAACATATCACCAAGTGCTGGATTGAGTATGTTTTAAGTGCTGAGGCCTTAAACCTGTGAAACCTCCTGCTGAGCCCTGTGGAAATGACATAGCAGCTTTATACACATCAGCATCCTGTAAGGTTAGATGTTCTTCGCCTGCTGCAATGTCAGGGAGGTCAGTGATGGTACTGGGAGCCCTGGGTGGATGTTTGTAATTCAGAGCTTGTGCCATACAAACATCTTTAGGAGTGACGGTATTCTCACTGGTTATAAGCCTCAGAGCTCCAATAGTACTACCCTCTTCTATTTTTTTGCTAATTTGGGCTCTGATTTTTGAGGTGTCGGGTGTCCTGTTGTTGGCATTTTCCCGGCGGGTGTTTGTCGCCTTAGGGAAGAGACGGATGAGGTTGTCATCCCCCGGGTATGCATTTATATATTGACCTAATAACAAGTGTTGCTAGTGACTTGTCCCTCCTTGGTGGGACAGCCAAACAGGCATTGCCAAAAAGTAGCAAGTTGTGCCAGAAACTGTTGTTTGAAAGAGCATTGTTGACTTCCTTCAGAAGGTCAACAAATTTGCTAGCGGCTTGAGGGCAAGTTGCTTTGGGGATGTGTGTCAGAGTCCTGTTGGATGTTAATTTGATTGCAGATTTCAGATCCTCTGTAGAGGTGAAGTCACGGTAGCTGTCAGCGCTGTCTGCTGGGAGGGGCTGTTGGTTGTACTCATTTGGAGCTTTCCTGGAGCCTAAACATCCATTGTGTGTACGGATGTTGCCAGTTGAGGGATTAAGTGCACATTCCCTGTGGCGCACCCGGCAAATGCCTCGTGAACGACGGCTTTGGCTCTGTCTTGAAGATTCCTGGGAACCCAGGACTTCTTGTGACATAGCTGACATCGTGCGGGTGGGACGGCGCCAGCTGTGGGGTAACGGGTGAAGGACAGCATGGATGCATGGGGGATGAGGATGGGGGAGTGTATATATATATATATATATATATATATATATATATGGTGAAAAGGAATGATCGGAATACCAAGGAAGATTCGTGAATATTCCGGATCTCATGTAAAATATTCAGGCAACAAAGGAATCGACATAATAAGTGATATTTAGCATTTGTGTAGCAGGAAGTATTTAGGAATATATGGAAGGACATGTAAACACTATCTAGAGCCAAGGTTTTCATATAATTTCAGCGTTATTACTTGTATTATCCATTAGAGCAACGTAATATCTTATACCACATAACTTGTTGATGGTAATTAGATGTAGCTTAGAACTAACTGTTATTTTTAAATATTATTTTTTATCTTCCTCTCTCTAAACCTGGAAGGTCCGCTCTACCTACCCTACCCTACATGGGGAGGTTGAGAGGACAGATGGCGCTCTACCTACCCTACCCTATATAGGGAGGTTGAGAGGACAGATAGCGCTCCACCTACCCTACCCTACATGGGGAGGTTGAGAGGACAGATGGCGCTCTACCTACCCTACCCTACATGGGGAGGTTGAGAGGACAGATAGCGCTCCACCTACCCTACCCTACATGGGGAGGTTGAGAGGAGAGATGGCGCTCTACCTACCCTACCCTACATGGGGAGGTTGAGAGGACAGATGGCGCTCCACCTACCCTACCCTACATGGGGAGGTTGAGAGGACAGATGGCGCTCCACCTACCCTACCCTACATGGGGAGGTTGAGAGGAGAGATGGCGCTCCACCTACCCTACCCTACATGGGGAGGTTGAGAGGAGAGATGGCGCTCTACCTACCCTACCCTACATGGGGAGGTTGAGAGGACAGATGGAGCTCCACCTACCCTACCCTACATGGGCAGGTTGAGAGGAGAGATGGCACTCCACCTACCCTACCCTACATGGGGAGGTTGAGAGGAGAGATGGCGCTCTATCTACCCTACCCTACATGGGGAGGTTGAGAGGACAGATGGCGCTCCACCTACCCTACCCTACATGGGGAGGTTGAGAGGACAGATGGCGCTCTACCTACCCTACCCTACATGGGGAAGTTGAGAGGAGAGATGGCGCTCTACCTACCCTACCCAACATGGGGAGGTTGAGAGGACAGATGGCGCTCCACCTACCCTACCCTACATGGGGAGGTTGAGAGGACAGATGGCGCTCTACCTACCCAACCCTACATGGGGAGGTTGAGAGGACAGATGGCGCTCTACCTACCCTACCCTACATGGGGAGGTTGAGAGGACAGATGGCGCTCTACCTACCCTACACTACATGGGGAGGTTGAGAGGACAGATGGCGCTCTACCTACCCAACCCTACATGGGGAGGTTGAGAGGACAGATGGCGCTCTACCTACCCAACCCTACATGGGGAGGTTGAGAGGACAGATGGCGCTCTACCTACCCTACCCTACATGGGGAGGTTGAGAGGACAGATGGCGCTCTACCTACCCTACACTACATGGGGAGGTTGAGAGGACAGATGGCGCTCTACCTACCCTACCCTACATGGGGAGGTTGAGAGGACAGATGGCGCTCCACCTACCCTACCCTACATGGGGAGGTTGAGAGGACAGAAGGCGCTCCACCTACCCTACCCTACATGGGGAGGTTGAGAGGACAGATGGCGCTCCACCTACCCTACCCTACATGGGGAGGTTGAGAGGACAGATGGCGCTCCACCTACCCTACCCTACATGGGGAGGTTGAGAGGACAGATGGCGCTCCACCTACCCTACCCTACATGGGGAGGTTGAGAGGACAGATGGCACTCTACCTACCCTACCCTACATGGGGAGGTTGAGAGGACAGATGGCGCTCCACCTACCCTACCCTGCATGGGGAGGTTGAGAGGACAGAAGGCGCTCCACCTACCCTACCCTACATGGGGAGGTTGAGAGGGCAGATGGCGCTCCACCTACCCTACCCTACATGGGGAGGTTGAGAGGACAGATGGCGCTCCACCTACCCTACCCTACATGGGGATGTTGAGAGGAGAGATAACGCTCCACCTACCCTACCCTACATGGGCAGGTTGAGAGGACAGATGGCGCTCTACCTACCCTACCCTACATGGGGAGGTTGAGAGGACAGATGGCGCTCCACCTACCCTACCCTACATGGGGAGGTTGAGAGGACAGATAGCGCTCAACCTACCCTACCCTACATGGGGAGGTTGAGAGGACAGATGGCGCTCCACCTACCATACCCTACATGGGGAGGTTGAGAGGACAGAAGGCGCTCCACCTACCCTACCCTACATGGGGAGGTTGAGTAGAGATGAGGCTCTACCTACCCTACCCTACATGGGGAGGTTGAGAGGACAGATGGCGCTCTACCTACCCTACCTTACATGGGGAGGTTGAGAGGACAGATGGCGCTCTACCTACCCTACCCTACATGGGGAGGTTGAGAGGAGAGATGGCGCTCTACCTACCCTAACCTACATGGGGAGGTTGAGAGGAGAGATGGCGCTCTACCTACCCTACCCTACATGGGGAGGTTGAGAGGACAGATGGCGCACTACCTACCCTACCCTACATGAGGAGGTTGAGAGGACAGATGGCGCTCTACCTACCCTACCCTACATGGGGAGGTTGAGAGGAGAGATGGCGCTCTACCTCCCCTACCCTACATGGGGAGCTTGAGAGGAGAGATGGCGCTCTACCTACCCTACCCTACATGGAAAGGTTGAGAGGACAGATGGCGCTCTACCTACCCTACCCTACATGGGGAGGTTGAGAGGACAGATGGCGCTCCACCTACCCTACCCTACATGGGGAAGTTGAGAGGACAGATAACGCTCTTCCTACCCTACCCTACATGGGGAGGTTGAGAGGACAGATAGTGCTCCACCTACCCTACCCTACATGGGGAGGTTGAGAGGACAGATGGCGCTCTACCTACCCTACCCTACATGGGGAGGTTGAGAGGAGAGATGGCGCTTCACCTACCCTACCCTACATGGGGAAGTTGAGAGGAGAGATGGCGCTCTACCTACCCTACCCTACATGTGGAGGTTGAGAGGAGAGATGGCGCTCTACCTACCCTACCCTACATGGGGAGGTTGAGAGGAGAGATGGCGCTCCACCTACCCTACCCTACATGGGGAGGTTGAGAAGAGAGATGGCGCTCTACCTACCCTACCCTACATGGGGAGGTTGAGAGGAGAGATGGCGCTCTACCTACCCTACCCTACATGGGCAGGTTGAGAGGACAGATGGCGCTCTACCTACCCTACCCTACATGGGGAGGTTGAGAGGAGAGATGGCGCTCTACCTACCCTACCCTACATGGGGAGGTTGAGAGGAGAGATGGCGCTCCACCTACCATACCCTACATGGGGAGGTTGAGAGGAGAGATGGCGCTCTACCTACCCTACCCTACATGGGGAGGTTGAGAGGAGAGATGGCGCTCTACCTACCCTACCTTACATGGGGAGGTTGAGAGGACAGATGGCGCTCTACCTACCCTACCCTACATGGGGAGGTTGAGAGGAGAGATAGCGCTCTACCTACCCTACCCTACATGGGGAGGTTGAGAGGAGAGATGGCGCTCCACCTACCCTACCCTACATGGGGAGGTTGAGAGGACAGATGGCGCTCTACCTACCCTACCCTACATGGGGAGGTTGAGAGGACAGATGCCGCTCCACCTACCCTACCCTACATAGGGAGGTTGAGAGGACAGATGGCGCTCTACCTACCCTACCCTACATGGGGAGGTTGAGAGGACAGATGGCGCTCCTCCTACCTACCCTACATGGGGAGGTTGAGAGGACAGATGGCCCTCCACCTACCCTACCCTACATGGGGACGTTGAGAGGAGAGATGGTGCTCTACCTACCCTACCCTACATGGGGAGGTTGAGAGGACAGATGGCGCTCCACTTACCTACCCTACATGGGAAGGTTGAAAGGACGGATGGCGCTCCAACTACCCTACCCTTCATGAGGAGGTTGAGAGGGCAGATGGCGCTCCACGTGCCCTACCCCACATGGGGAGGTTGAGAGGAGAGATGGCGCTCCACCTACCCTTCCCTACATGGGGAGGTTGAGAGGACAGATGGCGCTCCACCTACCCTACCCTACATGGGGAGGTTGAGAGGACAGATGGCGCTCTACCTACCCTACCCTACATGTGGAGGTTGAGAGGAGAGATGGCGCTCTACCTACCCTACATGGGGAGGTTGAGAGGAGAGATGGCGCTCAACCTACCCTACCCTACATGGGGAGGTTGAGAGGACAGATGGCGCTCTTCCTACCCTACCCTACATGGGGAGGTTGAGAGGAGAGATGGTGCTCCACCTACCCTACCCTACATGGGGAGGTTGAGAGGACAGATGGCGCTCCACCTACCCTACCCTACATGGGGAGGTTGAGAGGACAGATGGCGCTCTACCTACCCTACCCTACATGGGGAGGTTGAAAGGACAGATGGCGCTCCTCCAACCTACCCTACATGGGGAGGTTGAGAGGACAGATGGCCCTCCACCTACCCTACCCTACATGGGGAGGTTGAGAGAAGAGATGGCGCTCTACCTACCCTACCCTACATGGGGAGGTTGAGAGGACAGATGGCGCTCCACCTACCTACCCTACATGGGGAGGTTGAAAGGACAGATGGCGCTACAACTACCCTACCCTTCATGAGGAGGTTGAGAGGGGAGATGCCGCTCCACGTGCCCTACCCTACATGGGGAGGTTGAGAGGAGAGATGGCGCTCCACTTACCCTTCCCTACATGGGGAGGTTGAGAGGACAGATGGCGCTCCACCTACCCTACCCTACATGGGGAGGTTGAGAGGACAGATGGCGCTCTACCTACCCTACCCTACATGGGGAGGTTGAGGAGAGATGGCGCTCTACCTACCCTACCCTACATGAGGAGGTTGAGGAGAGATGGGGCTCTACCTACCCTACCCTACATGGGGAGGTTGAGAGGACAGATGGCGCTCTACCTACCCTACCCTACATGGGGAGGTTGAGAGGACAGATGGGGCTCTACCTACCCTACCCTACATGAGGAGGTTGAGGAGAGATGGGGCTCTACATACCCTACCCTACATGGGGATGTTGAGGAGAGATGGCGCTCTACCTACCCTACCCTACATGGGGAGGTTGAGGAGAGATGGGGCTCTACCTACCCTACCCTACATGGGGAGGTTGAGAGGACAGATGGCGCTCTACCTACCCTACCCTACATGGGGAGGTTGAGAGGACATATGGCGCTCTACCTACCCTACCCTACATGGGGAGGTTGAGAGGAGAGATGGCGCTCTACCTACCCTAACCTACATGGGGAGGTTGAGAGGAGAGATGGCGCTCTACCTACCCTACCCTACATGGGGAGGTTGAGAGGACAGATGGCGCTCTACCTACCCTACCCTACATGGGGAGGTTGAGAGGACAGATGGCGCTCTACCTACCCTACCCTACATGGGGAGGTTGAGAGGAGAGATGGCGCTCTACCTCCCCTACCCTACATGGGGAGCTTGAGAGGAGAGATGGCGCTCTACCTACCCTACCCTACATGGAAAGGTTGAGAGGACAGATGGCGCTCTACCTACCCTACCCTACATGGGGAGGTTGAGAGGACAGATGGCGCTCCACCTACCCTACCCTACATGGGGAAGTTGAGAGGACAGATAACGCTCTACCTACCCTACCCTACATGGGGAGGTTGAGAGGACAGATGGCGCTCCACCTACCCTACCCTACATGGGGAGGTTGAGAGGACAGATGGCGCTCTACCTACCCTACCCTACGTGGGGAGGTTGAGAGGAGAGATGGTGCTCCACCTACCCTACCCTACATGGGGAAGTTGAGAGGAGAGATGGCGCTCTACTTACCCTACCCTACATGGGGAGGTTGAGAGGAAAGATGGCGCTCTACCTACCCTACCCTACATGGGGAGGTTGAGAGGAGAGATGGCGCTCTACCTACCCTACCCTACATGGGGAGGTTGAGAGGAGAGATGGCGCTCCACCTACCCTACCCAACATGGGGAGGTTGAGAAGAGAGATGGCGCTCTACCTACCCTACCCTACATGGGGAGGTTGAGAGGAGAGATGGCGCTCTACCTACCCTACCCTACATGGGCAGGTTGAGAGGACAGATGGCGCTCTACCTACCCTACCCTACATGGGGAGGTTGAGAGGAGAGATGGCGCTCTACCTACCCTACCCTACATGGGGAGGTTGAGAGGAGAGATGGCGCTCCACTTACCCTTCCCTACATGGGGAGGTTGAGAGGACAGATGGCGCTCCACCTACCCTACCCTACATGGGGAGGTTGAGAGGACAGATGGCGCTCTACTTACCCTACCCTACATGGGGAGGTTGAGGAGAGATGGCGCTCTACCTACCCTACCCTACATGGGGAGGTTGAGGAGAGATGGTGCTCTACCTACCCTACCCTACATGGGGATGTTGAGGAGAGATGGCGCTCTACCTACCCTACCCTACATGGGGAGGTTGAGGAGAGATTGGGCTCTACCTACCCTACCCTACATGGGGAGGTTGAGAGGACAGATGGCGCTCTACCTACCCTACCTTACATGGGGAGGTTGAGAGGACAGATGGCGCTCTACCTACCCTACCCTACATGGGGAGGTTGAGAGGAGAGATGGCGCTCTACCTACCCTAACCTACATGGGGAGGTTGAGAGGAGAGATGGCGCTCTACCTACCCTACCCTACATGGGGAGGTTGAGAGGACAGATGGCGCTCTACCTACCCTACCCTACATGGGGAGGTTGAGAGGACAGATGGCGCTCTACCTACCCTACCCTACATGGGGAGGTTGAGAGGAGAGATGGCGCTCTACCTCCCCTACCCTACATGGGGAGCTTGAGAGGAGAGATGGCGCTCTACCTACCCTACCCTACATGGGGAGGTTGAGAGGACAGATGGCGCTCTACCTACCCTACCCTACATGGGGAGGTTGAGAGGACAGATGGCGCTCCACCTACCCTACCCTACATGGGGAAGTTGAGAGGACAGATAACGCTCTACCTACCCTACCCTACATGGGGAGGTTGAGAGGACAGATGGCGCTCCACCTACCCTACCCTACATGGGGAGGTTGAGAGGACAGATGCCGCTCTACCTACCCTACCCTACATGGGGAGGTTGAGAGGAAAGATGGCGCTCTACCTACCCTACCCTACATGGGGAGATTGAGAGGAGAGATGGCGCTCTACCTACCCTACCCTACATGGGGAGGTTGAGAGGAGAGATTGCACTCCACCTACCCTACCCTACATGGGGAGGTTGAGAAGAGAGATGGCGCTCTACCTACCCTACCCTACATGGGGAGGTTGAGAGGAGAGGTGGCGCTCTACCTATTCTACCCTACATGGGCAGGTTGAGAGGACAGATGGCGCTCTACCTACCCTACCCTACATGGGGAGGTTGAGAGGAGAGATGGCGCTCTACCTACCCTACCCTACATGGGGACGTTGAGAGGAGAGATGGCGCTCCACCTACCATACCCTACATGGGGAGGTTGAGAGGAGAGATGGCGCTCTACCTACCCTACCCTACATGGGGAGGTTGAGAGGAGAGATGGCGCTCTACCTACCCTATCCTACATGGGGAGGTTGAGAGGACAGATGGCGCTCTACCTACCCTACCCTACATGGGGAGGTTGAGAGGAGAGATAGCGCTCTACCTACCCTACCCTACATGGGGAGGTTGAGAGGAGAGATGGCGCTCCACCTACCCTACCCTACATGGGGAGGTTGAGAGGGCAGATGGCGCTCTACCTACCCTACCCTACATGGGGAGGTTGAGAGGAGACATGGCGCTCCACCTACCGTACCCTACATGGGGAGGTTGAGAGGACAGATGGCGCTCTACCTACCCTACCCTACATGGGGAGGTTAAGAGGACAGATGGCGCTCCACCTACCCTACCCTACACGGGGAGGTTGAGAGGACAGATGGCGCTCTACCTACCCTACCCTACATGGGGAGGTTGAGAGGACAGATGGCGCTCCTCCTACCTACCCTACATGGGGAGGTTGAGAGGACAGATGGCCCTCCACCTACCCTACCCTACATGGGGAGGTTGAGAGGAGAGATGGCGCTCTACCTACCCTACCCTACATGGGGAGGTTGAGAGGACAGATGGCGCTCCACCTACCTACCCTACCTGGGAAGGTTGAAAGGACAGATGGCGCTCCAACTACCCTACCCTTCATGAGGAGGTTGAGAGGGCAGATGGCGCTCCAAGTGCCCTACCCCACATGGGGAGGTTGAGAGGAGAGATGGCGCTCCACCTACCCTTCCCTACATGGGGAGGTTGAGAGGACAGATGGCGCTCCACCTACCCTACCCTACATGGGGAGGTTGAGAGGACAGATGGCGCTCTACCTACCCTACCCTACATGGGGAGGTTGAGAGGAGAGACGGCGCTCTACCTACCCTACCCTACATGGGGAGGTTGAGAGGAGAGATGGCGCTCCACCTACCATACCCTACATGGGGAGGTTGAGAGGAGAGATGGCGCTCTACCTACCCTACCCTACATGGGGAGGTTGAGAGGAGAGATGGCGCTCTACCTACCCTACCCTACATGGGGAGGTTGAGAGGACAGATGCCGCTCTACCTACCCTACCCTGCATGGGGAGGTTGAGAGGAGAGATGGCGCTCTACCTACCCTACCCTACATGGGGAGGTTGAGAGGAGAGATGGCGCTCAACCTACCCTACCCTACATGGGGAGGTTGAGAGGACAGATGGCGCTCTTCCTACCCTACCCTACATGGGGAGGTTAAGAGGAGAGATGGTGCTCCACCTACCCTACCCTACATGGGGAGGTTGAGAGGACAGATGGCGCTCTACCTACCCCACCCTACATGGGGAGGTTGAGAGGACAGATGGCGCTCCTCCTACCCTACCCTACATGGGGAGGTTGAGAGGACAGATGGCGCTCTACCTACCCTACCCTACATTGGGAGGTTGAGAGGACAGATGGCGCTCCTCCTACCTACCCTACATGGGGAGGTTGAGAGGACAGATGGCCCTCCACCTACCCTACCCTACATGGGGAGGTTGAGAGAAGAGATGGCGCTCTACCTACCCTACCCTACATGGGGAGGTTGAGAGGACAGATGGCGCTCCACCTACCTACCCTACATGGGGAGGTTGAAAGGACAGATGGCGCTACAACTACCCTACCCTTCATGAGGAGGTTGAGAGGGCAGATGGCGCTCCACGTGCCCTACCCTACATGGGGAGGTTGAGAGGAGAGATGGCGCTCCACTTACCCTTCCCTACATGGGGAGGTTGAGAGGACAGATGGCGCTCCACCTACCCTACCCTACATGGGGAGGTTGAGAGGACAGATGGCGCTCTACCTACCCTACCCTACATGGGGAGGTTGAGAGGACAGAGGGCGCTCTACCTACCCTACCCTACATGGGGAGGTTGAGAGGACAGATGACGCTCCACCTACCCTACCCTACATGAGGAGATTGAGAGGAGAGATGGCGCTCTACCTACCCTACCCTACATGGGGAGGTTGAGAGGACAGATGGCGCTCCACCTACCCTACCCTACATGGGGAGGTTGAGAGGAGAGATGGCGCTCTACCTACCCTACCCTACATGGGGAGGTTGAGAGGAGAGATGGCGCTCCACCTACCCTACCCTACATGGGGAGGTTGAGAGGAGAGATGGCGCTCCACCTACCCTACCCTACATGGGGAGGTTGAGAGGAGAGATGGCGCTCCACCTTCCCTACCCTACATGGGGAGGTTGAGAGGAGAGATGGCGCTCCACCTACCTACCCTACATGGGGAGGTTGAGAGGAGAGATGGCGCTCCACCTACCCTACCCTACATGGGGAGGTTGAGAGGAGAGATGGCGCTCCACCTACCCTACCCTACATGGGGAGGTTGAGAGGAGAGATGGCGCTCCACCTACCCTACCCTACATGGGGAGGTTGAGAGGACAGATGGCGCTCTACCTACCCTACCCTACATGGGGAGGTTGAGAGGAGAGATGGCGCTCCACCTACCCTACCCTACATGGGGAGGTTGAGAGGACAGATGGCGCTCCACCTACCCTACCCTACATGGGGAGGTTGAGAGGAGAGATGGCGCTCTACCTACCCTACCCTACATGGGGAGGTTGAGAGGAGACATGTCGCTCCACCTACCCTACCCTACATGGGGAGGTTGAGAGGACAGATGGAGCTCTACCTACCCTACATGGGGAGGTTGAGAGGAGAGATGGCGCTCTACCTACCCTACATGGGGAGGTTGAGAGGACAGATGGCGCTCTACCTACCCTACATGGGGAGGTTGAGAGGACAGATGGCGCTCTACCTACCCTACATGGGGAGGTTGAGAGGAGAGATGGCGCTCCACCTACCTACCCTACATGGGGAGGTTGAGAGGAGAGATGGCGCTCCACCTACCTACCCTACATGGGGAGGTTGAGAGGAGAGATGGCGCTCCACCTACCTACCCTACATGGGGAGGTTGAGAGGACAGATGGCGCTCCACCTACCCTATATGGGGAGGTTGAGAGGAGAGATGGCGCTCTACCTACCCTACATGGGGAGGTTGAGAGGAGAGATGGCGCTCCACCTACCCTACCCTACATGGGAGGTTGAGAGGAGAGATGACGCTCCACCTACCCTACCCTACATGGGGAGGTTGAGAGGAGAGATGGCGCTCCACCTACCCTACCCTACATGGGGAGGTTGAGAGGAGACAGGTCGCTCCACCTACCCTACCCTACATGGGGAGGTTGAGAGGACAGATGGCGCTCTACCTACCCTATATGGGGAGGTTGAGAGGAGAGATGGCGCTCTACCTACCCTACATGGGGAGGTTGAGAGGACAGATGGCGCTCTACCTACCCTACATGGGGAGGTTGAGAGGACAGATGGCGCTCTACCTACCCTACCCTACATGGGGAGGTTGAGAGGACAGATGGCGCTCCTCCTACCTACCCTACATGGGGAGGTTGAGAGGACAGATGGCCCTCCACCTACCCTACCCTACATGGGGAGGTTGAGAGGAGAGATGGCGCTCTACCTACCCTACCCTACATGGGGAGGTTGAGAGGACAGATGGCGCTCCACCTACCTACCCTACCTGGGAAGGTTGAAAGGACAGATGGCGCTCCAACTACCCTACCCTTCATGAGGAGGTTGAGAGGGCAGATGGCGCTCCAAGTGCCCTACCCCACATGGGGAGGTTGAGAGGAGAGATGGCGCTCCACCTACCCTTCCCTACATGGGGAGGTTGAGAGGACAGATGGCGCTCCACCTACCCTACCCTACATGGGGAGGTTGAGAGGACAGATGGCGCTCTACCTACCCTACCCTACATGGGGAGGTTGAGAGGAGAGACGGCGCTCTACCTACCCTACCCTACATGGGGAGGTTGAGAGGAGAGATGGCGCTCCACCTACCATACCCTACATGGGGAGGTTGAGAGGAGAGATGGCGCTCTACCTACCCTACCCTACATGGGGAGGTTGAGAGGAGAGATGGCGCTCTACCTACCCTACCCTACATGGGGAGGTTGAGAGGACAGATGCCGCTCTACCTACCCTACCCTGCATGGGGAGGTTGAGAGGAGAGATGGCGCTCTACCTACCCTACCCTACATGGGGAGGTTGAGAGGAGAGATGGCGCTCAACCTACCCTACCCTACATGGGGAGGTTGAGAGGACAGATGGCGCTCTTCCTACCCTACCCTACATGGGGAGGTTAAGAGGAGAGATGGTGCTCCACCTACCCTACCCTACATGGGGAGGTTGAGAGGACAGATGGCGCTCTACCTACCCCACCCTACATGGGGAGGTTGAGAGGACAGATGGCGCTCCTCCTACCCTACCCTACATGAGGAGGTTGAGAGGACAGATGGCGCTCTACCTACCCTACCCTACATTGGGAGGTTGAGAGGACAGATGGCGCTCCTCCTACCTACCCTACATGGGGAGGTTGAGAGGACAGATGGCCCTCCACCTACCCTACCCTACATGGGGAGGTTGAGAGAAGAGATGGCGCTCTACCTACCCTACCCTACATGGGGAGGTTGAGAGGACAGATGGCGCTCCACCTACCTACCCTACATGGGGAGGTTGAAAGGACAGATGGCGCTACAACTACCCTACCCTTCATGAGGAGGTTGAGAGGGCAGATGGCGCTCCACGTGCCCTACCCTACATGGGGAGGTTGAGAGGAGAGATGGCGCTCCACTTACCCTTCCCTACATGGGGAGGTTGAGAGGACAGATGGCGCTCCACCTACCCTACCCTACATGGGGAGGTTGAGAGGACAGATGGCGCTCTACCTACCCTACCCTACATGGGGAGGTTGAGAGGACAGAGGGCGCTCTACCTACCCTACCCTACATGGGGAGGTTGAGAGGACAGATGACGCTCCACCTACCCTACCCTACATGAGGAGATTGAGAGGAGAGATGGCGCTCTACCTACCCTACCCTACATGGGGAGGTTGAGAGGACAGATGGCGCTCCACCTACCCTACCCTACATGGGGAGGTTGAGAGGAGAGATGGCGCTCTACCTACCCTACCCTACATGGGGAGGTTGAGAGGAGAGATGGCGCTCCACCTACCCTACCCTACATGGGGAGGTTGAGAGGAGAGATGGCGCTCCACCTACCCTACCCTACATGGGGAGGTTGAGAGGAGAGATGGCGCTCCACCTTCCCTACCCTACATGGGGAGGTTGAGAGGAGAGATGGCGCTCCACCTACCTACCCTACATGGGGAGGTTGAGAGGAGAGATGGCGCTCCACCTACCCTACCCTACATGGGGAGGTTGAGAGGAGAGATGGCGCTCCACCTACCCTACCCTACATGGGGAGGTTGAGAGGAGAGATGGCGCTCCACCTACCCTACCCTACATGGGGAGGTTGAGAGGACAGATGGCGCTCTACCTACCCTACCCTACATGGGGAGGTTGAGAGGAGAGATGGCGCTCCACCTACCCTACCCTACATGGGGAGGTTGAGAGGACAGATGGCGCTCTACCTACCCTACCCTACATGGGGAGGTTGAGAGGAGAGATGGCGCTCCACCTACCCTACCCTACATGGGGAGGTTGAGAGGAGAGATGGCGCTCCACCTACCTACCCTACATGGGGAGGTTGAGAGGACAGATGGCGCTCCACCTACCCTTCCCTACATGGGGAGGTTGAGAGGAGAGATGGCGCTCCACCTACCTACCCTACATGGGAGGTTGAGAGGAGAGATGACGCTCCACCTACCCTACCCTACATGGGGAGGTTGAGAGGAGAGATGGCGCTCCACCTACCCTACCCTACATGGGGAGGTTGAGAGGAGACATGTCGCTCCACCTACCCTACCCTACATGGGGAGGTTGAGAGGACAGATGGCGCTCTACCTACCCTATATGGGGAGGTTGAGAGGAGAGATGGCGCTCTACCTACCCTACATGGGGAGGTTGAGAGGACAGATGGCGCTCTACCTACCCTACATGGGGAGGTTGAGAGGACAGATGGCGCTCTACCTACCCTACATGGGGAGGTTGAGAGGAGAGATGGCGCTCCACCTACCTACCCTACATGGGGAGGTTGAGAGGAGAGATGGCGCTCCACCTACCTACCCTACATGGGGAGGTTGAGAGGAGAGATGGCGCTCCACCTACGTAACCTACATGGGGAGGTTGAGAGGAGAGATGGCGCTCCACCTACCTACCCTACCCTACATGGGGAGGTTGAGAGGAGAGATGGCGCTCCACCTACCCTACCCTACCCTACATGGGGAGGTTGAGAGGAGAGATGGCGCTCCACCTACCTACCCTACCCTACATGGGGAGGTTGAGAGGAGAGATGGCGCTCCACCTACCCTACCCTACATGGGGAGGTTGAGAGGAGAGATGGCGCTCCACCTACCCTACCCTACATGGGGAGGTTGAGAGGAGAGATGACGCTCCACCTACCCTACCCTACATGGGGAGGTTGAGAGGAGAGATGGCGCTCTACCTACCCTACCCTACATGGGGAGGTTGAGAGGAGAGATGGCGCTCTACCTACCCTACCCTACATGGGGAGGTTGAGAGGAGAGATGGCGCTCTACCTACCCTACCCTACATGGGGAGGTTGAGAGGAGAGATGGCGCTCTACCTACCCTACCCTACATGGGGAGGTTGAGAGGAGAGATGGCACTCTACCTACCCTACCCTACATGGGGAGGTTGAGAGGAGAGATGGCGCTCTACCTCCCCTACCCTACATGGGGAGGTTGAGAGGAGAGATGACGCTCCACCTACCCTACCCTACATGGGGAGGTTGAGAGGAGAGATGGCGCTCCACCTACCCTACCCTACATGGGGAGGTTGAGAGGAGAGATGGCGCTCTACCTACCCTACCCTACATGGGGAGGTTGAGAGGAGAGATGGCGCTCCACCTACCCTACCCTACATGGGGAGGTTGAGAGGAGAGATGGCGCTCCACCTACCCTACCCTACATGGGGAGGTTGAGAGGAGAGATGGCGCTCCTCCTACCCTACCCTACATGGGGAGGTTGAGAGGACAGATGGCACTCTACCTACCCTACCCTACATGGGGAGGTTGAGAGGAGAGATGGCGCTCTACCTCCCCTACCCTACATGGGGAGGTTGAGAGGAGAGATGACGCTCCACCTACCCTACCCTACATGGGGAGGTTGAGAGGACAGATGGCGCTCTACCTCCCCTACCCTACATGGGGAGGTTGAGAGGAGAGATGGCGCTCTACCTACCCTACCCTACATGGGGAGGTTGAGAGGAGAGATGGCGCTCTACCTCCCCTACCCTACATGGGGAGGTTGAGAGGAGAGATGACGCTCCACCTACCCTACCCTACATGGGGAGGTTGAGAGGAGAGATGGCGCTCTACCTCCCCTACCCTACATGGGGAGGTTGAGAGGAGAGATGGCGCTCTACCTACCCTACCCTACATGGGGAGGTTGAGAGGAGAGATGGCGCTCTACCTACCCTACCCTACATGGGGAGGTTGAGAGGAGAGATGGCGCTCTACCTCCCCTACCCTACATGGGGAGGTTGAGAGGAGAGATGACGCTCCACCTACCCTACCCTACATGGGGAGGTTGAGAGGAGAGATGGCGCTCTACCTCCCCTACCCTACATGGGGAGGTTGAGAGGAGAGATGGCGCTCTACCTACCCTACCCTACATGGGAAGGTTGAGAGGAGAGATGGGTGGGTGATGGGACGGAGTCTGACCAACATTTCCGAGGAAGAACTGACCAGCGACAACACGCTATCTTTTCTTTTGAGAAAACTTTCCCTTAATCCATTTGTTGCTAGTCTTGCAACATTACATAGCTCCTGATGATGCACGAAGACGTGCGGAAGATCTTGAGCGGAAATTTCCATTCCCTCCCCCGTGACTTTTGTTGCATTAAGATGGCCTGCCGGTGTCCCTCAAGTTGTCGCCAGTTTTAATGCTTACTGCCACTTTTTAGAAAGAAAAAATAGAGAAAAAAAGAAAAATAAGTAACACTTATCTATCTATTTATCTGTCTACCTCTCTCTCTATCTATCTATCTTTCTATCTATCTATCTGTATATCTGTCTTTTGTGTCCTATAAGTAAAACTTCCAATTTTGGCTTAAACAGCAAAGCTCTTCTTGCCGAATAAGGCAAGCGAAAATTTGTGTATGCGAAAAAATATATTTCACTATATTTGTTTATTACTAACTGATTGTAAATTATCCAAAATATATTAGATGAATTAGGCTAAATTAAATTGCGCTTGATATAATAAGGTTAGGTAAGTTTTCTAAGGTTCTTTTGGCACAAAATTATTTATTTTTACATCAACATAAATGAAAAAAAAATTATCTTTAAACGTATAGGAGAAAATTTTAGAAAGGACTTAATTTTAAATGAGTTCTTGCTAATTGGGCAGTTTTACCTATTGGGCACGACATATATATATATATATATATATATATATATATATATATATATATATATATATATATATATATATATATATATATATATATATATACTGTATATGTATATATATATATATATATATATATATATATATATATATATATATATATATATATATATATATATATATACGTATATAATATTGTGTAAAAGGACTGCAGCCTGAAGCCCTTCAGATTTTTGGCACTTTACAGCGGCACTCAACCAGTGAACAAAGTAAAAGTGAGTGGCACTCCTCCCACCTGAGCCTCTCTGTTCTACCTGCTAACTTCTGCCACAAAAACATTCCACTGCACCTAACAGATGTCCTGCCACCTAACAACCCGTCCCCTGGCTTGGCTGGCAACGCTCTTGCTTCACATACTGAGTGTTCGTGGTTCGATCCTCGGCACGGGTGAAAACACTGGGCGTGTTTCCTTACACCTGTTGTCCCTTTTCAAGTAGCAGTATGTAGGTTCTTAGATGATAGTCGCCTTACACATGCTGTCACTGTTCACCTAGCAATAAGCAGGTACCTGGTGGTAGCATTTGGTTGGGTGGGAGTGTTAGTTGTCGTAGGTGGTGTTGTAAGGTAACTAGGTAAGGCGGTGGTTTTAATGTGGTGTAGTGGTGGTGAGAGCTGTAGTGGAAGGTAGTAACTAGGGTGGTGGTGGGTTGGTTGTGTGGGTAGTTCGTGGGGTGGTAGGTGGTTTGGTGGGGGTGTGGAGGTGATGGTAGGGGTAGTAGGTCCGGTGGTGGGTAGGGTGGTGATGGGGTTGGTGGTGTTGATTATAGGAGTAGTGGAAGTATGGTGGTGATGGTGGGAAGAGTGTAGCGGTGGGGAGAGTGGGTGGGATTGTAGGAGTGACTGTGTCTTGAGTTGGTGGGGGGGGGGTTGTCCGTGTAGTTATTGTGGGGATGGTGGCTGGGAGTTGTCATTGGGGTGCGGGTAGTATGTGGAGTGTTGGAGTGATTGTGGAATAGTAACTTGGATGGTTAGATTAGAGGGGCTTGTGGGAGGGGCCATTGTGGTAGTTGGGATGGTGGGTGTGATGAGTTGGGTTTCTGGGGTATTAGGTCTGTGGGTGGGGGTGTAACGTTGTTGGAGGAAGTAGTGTGTGTTATAGGGAGGGGTGGGGGAAGTAGAGTCGGAACGCTGGTAAAGAGGATTGGAAGTCATAGTTGTTTGATGAGTGGCTAGTGATGTAACTTGCTGGTAGGAATATGAAATGCTGAGTGATCAGGAAAGAGTGCTTCGTTTTGAGTGGCTGACTGGCAGAGTGGACGGTTTATAGTGCTTCATGGAGAGGGTAAACAAATACTCTGGCAGAGTGAGCAAAGGATAGTGTTTCACTTGGTGGAGAGTATACTGTGGCAGAGTGAGCTGGGAATAATGCTTCTTGTGGTGGAGAGTTTTATTTAAAATAACAACTATCTTAGATTTGTCACCTCTTGAGAGGTGCGGAGTCTGATCATTTTTGAGCTCTTTATAATCTTTCGTTTCACTACTATTCCAATCACGAAATCAGGGTATAAAGGTGTGTTCTTCACAATGTTCTTGAGAGCCTTTTGCATCTGCAGTCCAGAGTACTTAGAGGATGAAATCAGCAAGATATTCAACATCGCCACAAAACTGAGTTATCCTAGTAATTTTGTCGAGAAGGCGCTAATGTTAGCAAGAAAGACTTCCTACAAGACTAAACCTAACGACGTGATTGCCAGGAAAAATATATTAGTTTTACTATAGAATGAGAACCTGATTTGCCTGCGTGAGGCATTAAAAAAGATCAATATAAACCTTGCTCTCAAAAACACGGGGACAGTGAAACAAAGGCTGATTAGAAACACACCCTCCAACAAAGTTAGTGAGGTCTACAATGTCCCATGTACTCAGTGTCCTCTCTCATACATTGGCCAGACAGGAAAATTTCTGGAAACCAGAATAGCCCAACATAAATACTCAGTCAGGACAGGGCAGGATTCGAACGCTGTCTTTAACCACGTTAGCTCCTGTAATCACCCACCGGAGTGGGATGCTGCCCAGATTATTGTTCCGAACAGTTCTGTCACAGAATGAAACATAATTGCATCTTCTCTCTTGAAACATGACAGGAGTGCCGAATATAACTCAAATTATGGGTTATACACGCTCGATAGTTATTTAGTAGAGACTATTGTACACAACCTTAAACAACAATGCAATGCAAAATCACAGGATTGCTCATTATGCCAGGTGATTTCATGATAGATTGGTGATGCTCGACCAGTGTCTATGCACCACAACATCATGCTACATCAGCTGTGAATGGTTATATAACGCGTTTAGCTGTTACTGTACCCCACACTGACAGGTAGAGAAGATTTAGTGATAACATAGTTAATGGGGGTTATAGATATTAGAAGTAAAAATTCAGATAATAGAAATATTATTGGAGTGGTAGTATAGAACTTTCCCAAGTAAGACATATTAATCGATACTGAGAAGACTGGTAGACAATATTTAGGAAAATATAAAGTAATACTTCTGAGTGCTCCTGGGAACATTCGAGTACCCGAGGCCAGGACATTTAAACAGACAAAGAGCACATTCATTTCCTTTCTTTTATTAATTAAAAAGGTCACACAGAATAATAGCAATCCATATATATAGTATCCACTGAGAAACATGTTTTCTCAAGTCACATGACCTGTTCTAAGCAGCTAGAAAAAGCTTGGAGCTGGCTATTAAATCTTCTAATTTCCTAACACTTGATATCTCAAAACCCTCCTACGCCACATATGGGGGAAGCGGGGGGGGGGGGAGGGGTTGCGGGGTGGCACCAAACCGTTGGCCCACATTCTGAGAGACTGCGGCAGGTGACAAACTCACACTGCACTACTCTGGGAAAACTTCCCCTCACTCCTTCAGTTGCTGCCTTGCAACACTGCATAGCTCCTGATGACACACTGAGAAGTGTGAAAGTAACTGAGCAAAAGATTTCCACCCCCATGGTTTGTCTTGCATAGTTAAGATCACCTGTCTGCGATTCTTTGCATATACATTTAAATATATATATATATATATATATATATATATATATATATATATATATATATATATATATATATATATATATATATATATATATATTACATATATATATTTTTTTTTATTTTTTTTTTTTATTATCACACCGGCCGATTCCCACCAAGGCAGGGTGGCCCGAAAAAGAAAAACTTTCACCATCATTCACTCCATCACTGTCTTGCCAGAAGGGTGCTTTACACTACAGTTTTTAAACTGCAACATTAACACCCCTCCTTCAGAGTGCAGGCACTGTACTTCCCATCTCCAGGACTCAAGTCCGGCCTGCCGGTTTCCCTGAATCCCTTCATAAATGTTACTTTGCTCACACTCCAACAGCACGTCAAGTATTAAAAACCATTTGTCTCCATTCACTCCTATCAAACACGCTCACGCATGCTTGCTGGAAGTCCAAGCCCCTCGCACACAAAACCTCCTTTACCCCCTCCCTCCAACCCTTCCTAGGCCGACCCCTACCCCGCCTTCCTTCCACTACAGACTGATACACTCTTGAAGTCATTCTGTTTCGCTCCATTCTCTCTACATGTCCGAACCACCTCAACAACCCTTCCTCAGCCCTCTGGACAACAGTTTTGGTAATCCCGCACCTCCTCCTAACTTCCAAACTACGAATTCTCTGCATTATATTCACACCACACATTGCCCTCAGACATGACATCTCCACTGCCTCCAGCCTTCTCCTCGCTGCAACATTCATCACCCACGCTTCACACCCATATAAGAGCGTTGGTAAAACTATACTCTCATACATTCCCCTCTTTGCCTCCAAGGACAAAGTTCTTTGTCTCCACAGACTCCTAAGTGCACCACTCACTCTTTTTCCCTCATCAATTCTATGATTCACCTCATCTTTCATAGACCCATCCGCTGACACGTCCACTCCCAAATATCTGAATACGTTCACCTCCTCCATACTCTCTCCCTCCAATCTGATATTCAATCTTTCATCACCTAATCTTTTTGTTATCCTCATAACCTTACTCTTTCCTGTATTCACCTTTAATTTTCTTCTTTTGCACACCCTACCAAATTCATCCACCAATATCTGCAACTTCTCTTCAGAATCTCCCAAGAGCACAGTGTCATCAGCAAAGAGCAGCTGTGACAACTCCCACTTTGTGTGTGATTCTTTATCTTTTAACTCCACGCCTCTTGCCAAGACCCTCGTATTTACTTCTCTTACAACCCCATCTATAAATATATTAAACAACCACGGTGACATCACACATCCTTGCCTAAGGCCTACTTTTACTGGGAAAAAATTTCCTCTTTCCTACATACTCTAACTTGAGCCTCACTATCCTCGTAAAAACTCTTCACTGCTTTCAGTAACCTACCTCCTACACCATACACTTGCAACATCTGCCACATTGCCCCCCTATCCACCCTGTCATACGCCTTTTCCAAATCCATAAATGCCACTAAGACCTCTTTAGCCTTATCTAAATACTCTTCACTTATATGTTTCACTGTAAACACCTGGTCCACACACCCCCTACCTTTCCTAAAGCCTCCTTGTTCATCTGCTATCCTATTCTCCGTCTTACTCTTAATTCTTTCAATTATAACTCTACCATACACTTTACCAGGTACACTCAACAGACTTATCCCCCTATAATTTTTGCACTCTCTTTTATCCCCTTTGCCTTTATACAAAGGAACTATGCATGCTCTCTGCCAATCCCTAGGTACCTTACCCTCTTCCATACATTTATTAAATAATTGCACCAACCACTCCAAAACTATATCCCCACCTGCTTTTAACATTTCTATCTTTATCCCATCAATCCCGGCTGCCTTACCCCCTTTCATTTTACCTACTGCCTCACGAACTTCCCCCACACTCACAACTGGCTCTTCCTCACTCCTACAAGATGTTATTCCTCCTTGCCCTATACACGAAATCACAGCTTCCCTATCTTCATCAACATTTAACAATTCCTCAAAATATTCCTTCCATCTTCCCAATACCTCTAACTCTCCATTTAATAACTCTCCTCTCCTATTTTTAACTGACAAATCCATTCGTTCTCTAGGCTTTCTTAACTTGTTAATCTCACTCCAAAACTTTTTCTTATTTTCAACAAAATTTGTTGATAACATCTCACCCACTCTCTCATTTGCTCTCTTTTTACATTGCTTCACCACTCTCTTAACTTCTCTCTTTTTCTCCATATACTCTTCCCTCCTTGCATCACTTCTACTTTGTAAAAACTTCTCATATGCTAACTTTTTCTCCCTTACTACTCTCTTTACATCATCATTCCACCAATCGCTCCTCTTCCCTCCTGCACCCACTTTCCTGTAACCACAAACTTCTGCTGAACACTCTAACACTACATTTTTAAACCTACCCCATACCTCTTCGACCCCATTGCCTATGCTCTCATTAGCCCATCTATCCTCCAATAGCTGTTTATATCTTACCCTAACTGCCTCCTCTTTTAGTTTATAAACCTTCACCTCTCTCTTCCCTGATGCTTCTATTCTCCTTGTATCCCATCTACCTTTTACTCTCAGTGTAGCTACAACTAGAAAGTGATCTGATATATCTGTGGCCCCTCTATAAACATGTACATCCTGAAGTCTACTCAACAGTCTTTTATCTACCAATACATAATCCAACAAACTACTGTCATTTCGCCCTACATCATATCGTGTATACTTATTTATCCTCTTTTTCTTAAAATATGTATTACCTATAACTAAACCCCTTTCTATACAAAGTTCAATCAAAGGGCTCCCATTATCATTTACACCTGGCACCCCAAACTTACCTACCACACCCTCTCTAAAAGTTTCTCCTACTTTAGCATTCAAGTCCCCTACCACAATTACTCTCTCACTTGGTTCAAAGGCTCCTATACATTCACTTAACATCTCCCAAAATCTCTCTCTCTCCTCTGCATTCCTCTCTTCTCCAGGTGCATACACGCTTATTATGACCCACTTCTCGCATCCAACCTTTACTTTAATCCACATAATTCTTGAATTTACACATTCATATTCTCTTTTCTCCTTCCATAACTGATCATTTAACATTACTGCTACCCCTTCCTTTGCTCTAACTCTCTCAGATACTCCAGATTTAATCCCATTTATTTCCCCCCACTGAAACTCTCCTACCCCCTTCAGCTTTGTTTCGCTTAGGGCCAGGACATCCAACTTCTTTTCATTCATAACATCAGCAATCATCTGTTTCTTGTCATCCGCACTACATCCACGCACATTTAAGCAACCCAGTTTTATAAAGTTTTTCTTCTTCTCTTTTTTAGTAATTGTATACAGGAGAAGGGGTTACTAGCCCATTGCTCCCGGCATTTTAGTCGCCTCATACGACACGCATGGCTTACGGAGGAAAGATTCTTTTCCACTTCCCCATGGACAATAGAAGAAATAAAAAAGAACAAGAGCTATTTAGAAAAAGGAGAAAAACCTAGATGTATGTATATATATATATGCATGTGCGTGTCTGTGAAGTGTGACCAAAGTGTAAGTAGGAGTAGCAAGATATCCCTGTTATCTTAGCGTGTTTATGAGACAGAAAAAGAAACCAGCAATCCTACCATCATGCAAAACAGTTACAGGTTTTTGTTTCACAGTCATCTGGCAGGACGGTAGTACTTCCCTGGGTGGTTGCTGTCTACCAACCTACTACCTACAATATAAATATATATATATATATATTTATATATTTATATATATATAATATATATATATATATATATATATATATATATATATATATATATATATATATAAACTCCACCAAATGTGAAATAGTTTCTACCAATCGGTAGATGATCCAGAATATTAGCACTGTTTTGTTAGAAGCACGAGCCGTTGATCCAGCCAACAGCACTCTCCTTGGCGCTTCTCTTGGGTCCGATGCCATCGACCTGATTCTAGAAAAAAATGTCTCGGACCTCTGGACGATGGAAGGCAGGTTGAAAGACATCGAAACACATGATGCCTTCTACCTACTCACCAGGTGCCTGTCAATCCCAAAACTTACCTACTTTCTGAGATGCTCCCCAGCCTTCAGCAGTCCAAAGCTCAAGGAATATGACTCTCTCCTTAAGACCATGCTAGAGAGCGTATTGAATCTTTCCCTTGAAGATGGACAGTGATTGCAAGCCTCACTTCCGGTCAAGCTTGGGGGGCTGGGAGTACGCAGATCCTCCCAGATTGCCCTATCTGCTTTCCTATCCTCTTCCATAGCATCAAACGAGTTAATAAAACAAATTCTTCCTGTTAACCTCAGTAACTCAGCAGGAATACAGGACTCTAACTGTGCCAGTGCCATCACTAAATGGGAGACTCTTGCTGCGCCAGCACCAAACCCTAGTGCAGCACTGGCTTAAGAACAGTCAAGCTGGGATGGCTCCATTGCTGAAAAGGTGCATGCCAACATGCTCAGGGCTGCAACATCAGATAGGGAAATTGCCCATCTCCAAGCTGTGAGTGCACATCACTCCAGGGACTTCCTCCAAACAGTTCCCATATCGGCAATGCGTGTATGTGCAGCGATGCACAAGCTGACCAATACGGTCTACATGGTCTTAACTGCTCCAAAACGAAGGGCTGGCATGCAAGACACAATGAGGTCAACGACATCATAAATAGAACCCTTGCTACAGCTGGATGCCCAGCTGAGAGGGAGCCCCGATCACTAGCAGCCAGCAATACCCACTACCCAGCAAACCGCCCTGATAGGATCACCAACTAGCCTTGGAAGAATTGCATGCTCCTAGCATGGGACTATACCTGTATGTCAACACTGGCTGACACCTATACCATCACAGTGTCGGGCATCAGGGAGGAGCTGCTGACCACAGGGAGGAGCACAAGGTCAGCAAGTACAGGAACATAAGCCAACAATATAAATTTGTCCCAGTGGGATCAGAAACCTTGGGATCATGGGGAAAACATGCCACACGTTTCCTTAAAGAACTGGGTTCCAGACTCATCGACACCACCAGGGACCCAAGGGCAGCCACTTTCATGTTCCAGCGCCTCAGCGTGGCCATCCAGAGGGGAAATGCATGCTGCATACTGGGCTTGCATCCAGCTTCGGAGGAGCTGGAGGAGATTCATAACCTTTGATATATTGTTCCAATATACTCGTGTTTGTGTTTTCTGTCAATGTATTCTGTCTATTAATAAAGGTACAAAGTTTGCAGGTTCGAGCCCTGGACTGCCGCAGTTTGGTAAATGAGTTAAAATCATTTGTTTTGTGATTTCATTGCTATATAGACTGCTTGATGAGGTGGGTATTCAAACAGGATGAGGCTGAAATTAATCCTTGAGATACCACTGCCGAGTGTCCTCGGGCCAAGGCAAACACATAGCTATATGCTGTGTGCTTGGTTCTTGCATGATCATTGGTGTAGTGGGTAGGTGATGCGTGCATTGTGCTGCCTCTGGAGGCGGTACAAGGTTCGTAAGGTCGAGTCCTGGCCTGCTGCAGTTTGGTAAATGATTATATATGTATATATATATCTATATATATATATATATATATATATATATATATATATATATATATATATATATATATATATATATATATATATATATATATATATATATATATATATATATATATATGCAATAAGATCACAGTAAACAGGTGATTTCAGAATTTGCAAAACAACCACTGTGAAAGAATAGAGAAATTCCAAGTGCTTTCGTGACTACTCACATTATCAAGGAACAATAAAAGTAATGCATCAAAGGAAGGCATGTAAAGGGTCTAGCCAACACCTCACTATCACATCCCACAACAAAGCAACACCTGACGCGCGACTCATAAGAAAGAGAACACTGCAGCAGGCCCGCTGGCCCAACTAGACAGGTCCTTCACACAACCCACCAACAAACTATTCTACCCAAGAACTAAGAATTTTAAGATATATTATTTGTCCTATGTATTATTAAATTCTTCCCAAATTCTGTTAATTATAAAAGGATCTAATTTATATAAACCAAAGGAAATATTCATATTATTGTCAAAACTGCTTTTTATGAAACAAGATTCAATTATATTCCTGTCTACCATGGACTTGCTTGATACTACTTTCTCAACTTTTTGAAAATCAATTGGATGGTTAAAATCTCTCACATGAATAAATAGAGCATTGGAATCTTGTCCAGTTCAAATGCTATATTTATGTTGTTTTAATCTTAGTTCGAGATTTTTACCAGTTTGACCGTAATAAACTTTATCGCAAATTTTACAAGGAATCTTATAGACACATCCATCAGCATTTTGGGGGGAATTCTTTATCAAAATTTTTTTTTACTGTATCAAGATTTTTAAATACAAGTTTGATATTAAAAGTCTTAAGAAGAGAAGGAATATCAACCAAGTTTTCGTGGTAAGGGAGAACCAACATATTTTTAATTGAATAAGGCTGGTTGTCCCTTTTTGGATTGTAAAAAGTATTTCTAGCAACTTTAAAAGATTTATCAATTACGTTTCTTGGGTATTTTAAATCATTACCTAATTCATAAATTTTGGATATTTCCTCATCTATGAACTCTAGACTACAAATACGTAAAGCTCTCAAAAACATTGATGAGAAAACAGACAGTTTGACTCTATCTTGATGTGAAGAATATTAGTGGACATAAGAACAGTTAATTGTAGGTTTTCTGTAAATCTTAAATTCGAATTCATTATTACCCTCAATAATTAAAACATCTAGAAAAGGCAATGAGTTATTTTCCTCAAACTCAACAGTAAAGTTTATAGAATGGGCTAAGCTATATATATATATATATATATATATATATATCTATATATATATATATATATATATATATATATATATATATATATATATATATATATATATATATATATATATATATATATATTATTGTGGCATTTAATCAATAACGTCACTTTGACTAGCCGAGGACTCGAACCCATGTCGTTTTGGCCTGCCCCATGGTGAGCGAAAATCACATAATGCTCTAGAATGAAATTAGCTCAGAGGCACCCACACCACTATATGTCCTCGGATCACGGTAAAAACACCTAGCTCTGCTGGATGCTGGATATTGTATTTTCTAATTTTCTAATCCTTGACTGCTGAAAACCCAGAGGCCGTGTCCTGCCCCATGTGAGGTGTGGAGGAGGACGGGGAGGGTCGTAGGGCGGGTGGCACACAGGAAGTTACCTCACAATCAGAGAGACTGTGGCTGGCGTCAACTCGCACTACTTTACTCTGTTAAAAAAAGAAAAACTTCCCCTCAATCCTTCAGGTACTGCCTTGCAATATTGCATAGCTCCTGATGACGCACTGAAAGTGTGAAAGTACTTGAGCTAAAGATTTCCACCCCTCTTGTGTGTGTGTGTGTGTGTGTGTGTGTGTGTGTGTGTGTGTACTCACCTATTTGTACTCACCTATTTGTGGTTGCAGGGGTCGAGTCCTAGCTCCTGGCCCCGCCTCTTCACCGGTTGCTACTAGGCCCTCTCTCTCCCCACTCCATGAGCTTTATCAAACCTCGTCTTAAAACTGTGTATGGTTCCTGCCTCCACTACGTCATTTTCTAGGCTATTCCACTGCCTGACAACTCTATGACTGAAGAAATACTTCCTACTATCTCTCTGACTCATTTGTGTCTTCAACTTCCAATTGTGGCTTCTTGTTTCTGTGTCCCCTTCCTGGAACATCCTGTCTTTGTCCACCTTGTCTATTCCACGCAGTATTTTATATGTCGTTATCATGTCTCCCCTGACCCTCCTGTCCTCCAGTGTCGTCAGGCCGATTTCCATTAATCTTTCTTCATAGGACATTCCCCTTAGCTCTGGAACTAACCTTGTCGCAAACCTTTGTACTTTCTCTAGTTTCTTGACGTGCTTTATCAAGTGCGGGTTCCAAACAGGTGCTGCATACTCCAGTATGGGCCTGACATACACGGTGTACAGTGTCTTGAATGATTCCTTACTAAGGTATCGGAATGCTGTTCTCAGGTTTGCCAGGCGCCCATATGCTGCAGCAGTTATCTGATTGATGTGTGCTTCCGGAGACATGCTCGGTGTTATACTCACCCCAAGATCTTTCTCCTTGAGTGAGGTTTGCAGTCTTTGGCCACCTAGCCTATACTCTGTCTGTGGTCTTCTGTGCCCTTCCCCTATCTTCATGACTTTGCATTTGGCAGGATTAAATTCGAGAAGCCATTTGCTGGACCAGGTGTCCAGTCTGTCCAGGTCTCTTTGAAGTCCTGCCTGGTCCTCATCAGATTTAATTCTCCTCATTAACTTCACATCATCTGCAAACAGGGACACTTCTGAGTCTAATCCTTCCGTCATGTCGTTCACATATACCAAAAATAGCACTGGTCCTAGGACCGACCCCTGTGGGACCCCGCTCGTCACAGGTGCCCACTGTGATACATCATTACGTACCATGACTCGTTGTTGCCTCCCTGTCAGGTATTCTCTGATCCATTGCAGTGCCCTTCCTGTTATATGCGCCTGATGCTCTAGCTTCTGCACTAATCTCTTGTGAGGAACTGTGTCAAAGGCCTTCTTGCAGTCCAAGAAGATGCAATCAACCCACCCCTCTCTCTCTTGTCTTACTTCTGTTATTTTATCATAAAACTCCAGAAGGTTTGTGACACAGGATTTGCCTTCCGTGAATCCGTGCTGGTTGGCATTTATACTCCTGTTCCGTTCCAGGTGCTCCACCACTCTCCTCCTGATAATCTTCTCCATAATTTTGCATACTATACACGTCAATGACACAGGCCTATAGTTTAGTGCCTCTTTTCTGTCTCCTTTTTTAAAAATGGGAACTACATTTGCCGTCTTCCATACCTCAGGTAGTTGCCCAGTTTCCAGGGATGTGTTGAAGATTGTGGTAAGTGGCACGCACAACATATCTGCTCCCTCTCTAAGGACCCACGGGGAGATGTTGTCCGGTCCCATTGCCTTTGAGGTATCGATGTCCCTTAGCAGTTTCTTCACCTCCTCCTCATCTGTATGTATGTCGTCCAACACTTGTTGGTGTATTCCTTGCTGGTGCCCCCATCTGGTCTGTCCCCCCAGAGTCCTTCCTGTCTCTACTGTAAATACTTCCTTAAATCTCGTGTTGAGCTCCTCACATACCTCTTGATCGTTTCTTGTGAGTTCTCCACCTTCTTTCCTCAGCCTTATCACCTGGTCCTTGACTGTTGTCTTCCTCCTAATGTGGCTATACAGCAGTTTCGGGTCAGATTTGACTTTCGATGCTATGTCGTTTTCATACTGTCGCTGGGCCTCCCTCCTTATCTGTGCATACTCGTTTCTGGCTCTTCTACTAATCTCCTTGTTTTCCTGGGTCCTATGCCTCCTGTACCTTTTCCATTCTCTGTTGCACTTAGTTTTTGCCTCCCTACACCTTCGGGTAAACCAAGGACTCGTTTTGGTCTTCCTATTATTTCTGTTTCCCTTGGGAACAAAACTTTCCTCTGCCTCCTTGCACTTTGTTGCCACATATTCCATCATCTCGTTTACTGATTTTCCTACCATTTCTCTGTCCCACTGAACCTCCTGCAGGAAGTTTCTCATACCTGTGTAGTCCCCCCTTTTATAGTTTGGCCTGTCCCCTTCAGTTCCTGTTACCTTCTCCACTTGTAACTCTACTATATAGTCAAAACTCAGAACCACATGATCGCTAGCTCCAACGGGCCTCTCGTAAGTGATGTCCTCAATGTCTGAACTGCTCAGGGTGAACACAAGATCCAGTCTTGCTGGCTCATCCTCCCCTCTCTCTCTGGTTGTGTCCCTGACATGTTGATGCATGAGGTTTTCAAGTACCACATCCATCATCTTGGCTCTCCATGTTTCGGGACCCCCATGTGGCTCCAGGTTTTCCCAGTCGATCTCCCTGTGGTTGAAATCGCCCATTACCAGTAACTTTGCTCTGCTCGAGTGAGCTCTTCTTGCCACCTCAGCCAGTGTGTCCACCATCACCCTGTTGTTTTCTTCGTACTCCTCTCTTGGCCTCCTGCAGTTCTGTGGTGGGTTATACATCACTCCAATGACTACTTTATGTTCTCCGGACTGAATTGTACCTACAATGTAGTCTCTTTCTCCAATCATGTCCATGCCTTCCATTTCCTCAAATCCCCATCGGTGTTTTATGAGCAGTGCAACCCCTCCTCCCCCTCTACTCCTTCTATCTTTCCTCAGGATCTGATATCCTGTTGGGAAGATTGTGTCTGTTATTGTCTCAGCGAGTTTTGTTTCTGTGACTGCTATGATGTCTGGGGATTTTTTACTGATTCTTTCCTTCCACTCCTCATGTTTATTCGTTATTCCATCCGCGTTTGTGTACCAAACCTTTAGTTTCTTTTCTATCATTGTGGTCATGCAAGAATATTGGGGTTGGGGGAGCGAGAGCCTTGGTGGGGGCCTATATGGGGCTGTGGTGTAGGTGGGGTTTGTGTTGATGGGGGTGGGGTCAGAATGCCCATAAGGGACAGCTGTTGGGGTGAGGTTTGTGATATGGGGGTTGGTGGCAGAGGGAACAGTGAGTGGGTTGTAGTATAGGTTGCTCAGTTGCGTTGGGAATGTCGCGGGTGGAGTCTTTTGGTGGGAGATTCTGTGGGGTGTGTTTGCCCTTCCTCCTGTGTCTGGGTCCTGCTCATTTTCATTGCTTCTCGTTCCTCCTTGCGTCTCTGTACCCTCTCTTTCAGTGTAGTCCTTTCTTCTTGTGTTCTGTCGCGGTCGAGGTATACTCTCTGGTACCCCTCTTTGTCCCTCAGTCTTGCTTTCTCTTGCAGAATCCTGGTTCGAACTGATTCTTCCTTGAAAGTTACTCTGACAGGCCGTATCCTTCCACTCGCAAACCACCCAATTCTCTGAAAATTTGTCATCTGGGTCATATTGCCCTCCCCTATTGTTTTCATGATGCCTTCAATCATTTTTATCTCCTCCTGTTTTATTTCTTCAAAGTTGGCCCCCTTGGCTTCTTGGAGCCCGTACACAAAAACTGACCTCGCCCTTTCCTCCTCCCACTGAGTCTCCATCTGCTTCCTCTGAGGCATTTTATTTCTTTCCATTGACATGTTCTTGCCTTCAGTCCCTGTCATATCTGAAACTTCTATTCTCAGTGAACTGTCTTTCCTGACCAGCTGTCCCTTGCTACTGCAGTTGGCTGTTAGAATCTCTGCATATAGCATACCTTCATTGTCTTCGGACCTGTCGTTTGATCTTAGTGTGCTCATCGTCTTTTCCCTGGCCCCACGTGGGTCTGATAGGGCCTTCGTGTACGGCATGTCTCCGTTGTTGCTTACCATCCCCTTGTCTGCGCCTGACTTTGAATTTCCTGATGTCACATCTGAATTGTCATTTGTCTCTCTAATCTGTTTCAGGCTTTGCAGTTTCTCTTCTAAGCACTGTATCCTAGCTTCTGCTGCTAAGACCTGTACTTCCCACTTCCTGCACTCTTCAGCTATCCGCTGTGTGTGTGTGTGTGTGTGTGTGTGTGTGTGTGTGTGTGTGTGTGTGTGTGTGTATGTGTGTGTGTGTGTGTGTGTGTGTGTGTGTGTGTGTGTGTGTGTGTGTGTGTGTGTGTGTGTGTGTGTGTGTGTGTGTGTGTGTGTGTGTGTGTGTGTGTCTGCAAACATTGTCTCTCAGTTCACAGTAGGATTCGAATCTGCTCACTCTATATCAAAGTACATAGTATTTTCACCACTCAGGATCGCAGGATCTGGATCAGGTGCAAAACCCACCTGATTCACATGTCGTATCTATTTCGTGATATTTCTCTTTCCTACGATAATCTCTAATTTCTTATTCATTTTCCTAATAAAGGGATTCCAAGGCTCTTCGTTCCATTTGGTAATAATAACGATACAGGAATAAGCTATTATAGCTTCATGATGCTCCTCAATTTCACCTTGAGAGAAAAATGTGTCAATCGCACATTCAAAATCAATTCTACTGATACACACCAGAATGTCTCTGCCCAAAATTTTCAATCCTAATAATATCATCTCCCTGAATCCCCGGGAGATGGGGTCAGGAATACCAGAGTTGGAATAGCCTTGGTACCATCTTCATGCACTGCTAATATATCATGACCACTAACATGCATCAAACACGTATGGCTTTGTTTATATGATATATCCTTACCCTGATACATAATGTTTCTAACATATTAGTCAATATCTATATTGAACACTATGTGTGATTCATTCAAAAGCAGAGAAGTAACTTCATTATCTCTAAATTCGTTCGATAGTGAGAATAATATAGGCTCCATCTTTGTTATGATCTAAATAGTACTCATATAAGGAGAAACTAATATTATTATGATTATTACACTCATCTTTACTCCAGTAAATAGACAGACCCTATCAATGCTCAACTTACAAGATAAAAACACCTAGACAGGGTTACTCCATACTTGGTTATATGACACCATTGCATGCCTTTCTTGTATTGCAACTGTATGCGGCAAATGCTATAAACAAACATAAATTGTAATCTTTTTTGTGATTAATAATATTTTGTCTCCTCTCTCAGTTTCTTGGCGTAATCTTCATATTCCTCCACACGTTTCTCACATTCTACTCTGATATCTAGAAGGAAGGACTCTGTACAATCTATACTATGCTCACTCTCCTCATCATTCTGTAATTTAGCTAATAATATATATTTTTAGCTCTATTATCTCATACCGTCACCAGCCTCTATATTTCGAGAATTACAAAGGGTACTATTATCCATGATCGTCCCTGTTGTATTATGACAGGTTATGTTAATTATGATAGAGGGGTAAATCCTCAACGCTAGGGCAAGAGGCGAATCTTCTTTCAGAGGCTGCTTGGTTCAGAGAGAGGTCCCTATTTGCATATAAAAGAACAGCACTGTTATTTTGGTGTGTTTTGGAAAAGCATACTTTCTACGGACGCAGCATCTACCAAAGGTTGGTAATAGTCTAACACAATACAACACTCTAATTCATTGGGAGTTGTGTCAGGAAGATGAGATGGCCACAGTTGTGGCGAATCTGGATGAGAATTTGCAGCTGATACACCATGCAAAAGTCCACGTGGCATATCATGTGAAGGTCCAGGTGCCACATCATGCGAAGGAGCATGTGAATGTACTGGGGTCAACTTAGGTGAAGTGGGTGAAGCAGTACAGTACCTTTGAGGTAGCTTGGCGAGGTGGTAACCTTGGTGAGGCTGGCTCCTAGAGGCACTGTGAAGTGCCTCTCCCCGCTTTATTATTCCCACCTGCCAATCATATTTATCATATTAATAACACGTTAGAATCGTTAAAAGATAAAGTTTCATTAAACCATTGGGAACTTTATTTGATCTTAAACATTGTTTAAATAATACCTAAGTGGTAATTCTTACATTTAGTTTAAACTTCATCTTTCTTTTAAATTTGAAAAAAAGGTTGTAACATTTGATCTATATCATCACTTAGCGGATGCCTGTATCTGTAATGAAGATTCGTTAAAACCTTTCAATGTGCATTGCTCGAGTAAATGTTATGTACATATATTTTTAATGATCATTTAACCTAAACTGATGTTCAACATTGTTGAGCACTTCGCACATCTGCTCGTCAGTAATGGACTCCAGCAGCCTTCACCACAGGTCTTGCAAATGTTTTTTGTAATTCGCTTTTTCAGCATGAGATATTCCTCAGGTGCACTGAAAGTGTGCTAGTCCAGCAGCCTTGTCATCTCATGTTCCTGGATCACAATGTTTCCTCTGTATGACGCATACAACTCTTCCCAACATTCGTTATCTCACACTTGCTTGCTTAATTTGCGTTCCAGGCAAGCCTAGCTTTCTTGTGTCATGCAGTCACATGTTCGTTGCATGATGATTCATTTAATTGGTGAACATGTTACTAATATTATTTCGTTATTATTTCATCCCTAAAAAATATTATAATTCATAAAGATTACAATAACTGTTCAGGAAAGACATAATCTCCAAAGTTTAATCACAAAACTTCTCACCAACGAACTAACAATCTTAGCTTGTTAACAAGCCAAATTGTTAATAAATTTAAATGAAGTCAATCCATAGTTTAATGAGATGTTATATTCCTAACGCATTAAGAGTCATCAGTTAATCTTTCTGTTAGCACATATGGTTATCTGAAGTCACAGTGACTCAGTCATTCTTTGTGTATAAATTGTTCTGTTAATGTAAGTTGCGTCAAAATAAAATTAACTTTCACAATTTTTTTTAAATATCACATTGACATGAAATAATAATACAAACAGCTATGTTAGAACTTTTCGTTAGCACATTATGGCGTATTTTAACACTAAAATTTTAACTACTATTAGAATAAAGTCACGATGACTTCATCTCAGTAAGAATACAACTATGACTGCATCACTGACACATCAAGATTTTAGCAATCAATGGAAGATGCTAGCATTGTTAATGTCTATTATCACAGTGAATGTTTAACTGAGTTTCAGTTGAAAAATACTGAATCTTGTATCAAACACTGTCACTCTGTTCTAGTCGTCTCAACATCACTGTGTGATAACATCAAAACTTATTTTGAAATTCTGAAATAAAAAACACTGATGGAGAAGCTGAAGGTAGCATTGATGGAGGCACTGAAGGTGGCACTGATGGAATCACTAAAGGTGGCACTGTTGGAGGAACTGAAGGTGGTAATGAAGGAGGCACTGAAGGTGGCACTGAAGGTGGCAATGATGGAAGCACTGGCAGAGGCAGTGATAGAAGACTGAGGAAGGCAGTGCCTGGAGGCACTACAGCTGCGAGGTTAACCTGCATACAAGATGGTCTCCATCCTTACATAACTACTTAACAAACAAAAATCCTGTTCCACATAAAATCCTCCGTATGGGGCTTTAATGTACGTGGGCTAACTTGAAGGATAAATTATATATGAGGGTGACAGTGACTTACCTATTCTTCAAGTAAAACGCCTTTACCACTGGATTATAATATTACTGACATCTGCTTCTTTATCTATATGACAATCAACTGAGAGCCACTGCTCTCTCTGAGGATTTTTTAAGCAACAAGGCGTAATGAATTTCCTGCTCACATGGCACTCTGGTTTTTATGTACACATGCTATGCCATTTCTCGGGTATCGAATTAGGACGACAATTCTTTTATATACTCTGCCATTTTTTTTTTACCGAATCTCTTAACAGGAATTTTCAAAAGATGCACCCCAACTTTACCTGCTCCCCTACTCTATTCTGAAGTTATTTGGGGAGTACCCTTTTTATCTGCCTGACATCTGCAGTCTCCGCTCTGGTTCTCATGCACAGATGCCATACCATTACCTGGTAACCCTCTTCCGGAGCGTTAATGTAATCACAAAGTCTTTAGCAGCTCTTGCAGCGCAAAAGTGTGCAAGTGACCTACATGTTTACCCCTCGGGTCATCATAATCTTCTTTATCCAAGACCTTCCAGACTAACGCACACGCTATATATTTGCCCTCCTGTATTATGAACCAACTCAAAGTTAAGAAGAAAACATTTAGCTACCTTTGTAAAAGATGATCAGTTTTAGCACAGACATTGCACATGTGCTGCCTGCAGTTAAAGCCCAATCAAACTTAGAAGGAAATCATTTATTTACTTTTCAAGACACTTAAGTCTCATGCATTTACTATAGTACTGCCTGCCAACAATCTGAAGTTGCTTCATTTTTTAAAGAAGAAAACGTTCAGCTAACCTCTTACCCCACCTTCCCAATTTTTTTTTCTATTGTGAAATACTGTGTGGGGAAGCTTCCCTTATAGAGATCTGCACACAACCCCATTTCCTATATTACTTAACACTCTTATATTTTCTTGCACAATATTACCATCGCGCTCAAAGTGTATACAAACATTGATACGAACCTATTACACTGCTGAATAAATTTTGAAAGTGTACACTACTGTAGGGAAGACTTATATTACTTCTCAGTTAATAAACAAATACACACCATTGTCAGAAACATTATTATGTGTGGTGTGAGTACTCATCTATTATAAAACAGCCCAGAAATTTTACAAAATAACTGTATATGATTAAATTATTAATCCTGCAGACATCACAATAGATAATGAATCCAGTTTCAGGTTTGTGGATGATATTATGAAAGTGTAAGTGACGAACACTGAATCTGTTTGGCTACAGTTTTTAGAGATATTTGAAAAACTGATCTTGGGTGTAATTAACAAGATCTTAAACCTTCACAGAGAATGCGGTATACTTCTATGGGACGAAATTGCTAAAGCATTAAAATGGATGCTTTAGATTTTTAGGTATTTGAGGTGGTAGATCATGGTAATTAATATGATACTGTGCTATGGACTTCAGTAAAGCTTTTGATAGAGTTCCACACTGAACATTGTTGAGGAAAATGTAGGCACAAGAAACAGGAGGGGATTTTTTTTCTGGATAGAGGCGTGCATGACAGATAGGCAACAGAAAGTTTGCATAAATGGGAGAAAAATCAGAGTGGGGACGCGTCACAAGCGGTGTTCCACAGGAGTCAGGATTGAGCCCTTTGTTGTTCGTAATGTTAATAAACGACATAGATGAGGGAATAAGAAGCGACATTAGCCATTGTGTAGGAAGAACGTTTCAACAATCAAGGTATCTAACTGTTGTATATGTGTCTTAATCATTATAACAGACAAATGCAGAGTTCTAACCCTTAAATAAGAGAATAACCATGGCACTTATAAACTTAGCAATGCAATTCTCAGTCACTCTGAATGCGGAAAAGATTTAGGAGTTCTAGTTAGCAGTAATCTTAAGCCAAGACAACAGTGCATAAGCGTTTGCAACAGACCTAATAGAATTTATGAGTTAATATCAAGAAGTATAAATAGATGGACTCCACAGGTTATACTCCAAATCTATATAAAACCAGTTAGGCTTCATTTAGCTACGCTGCACAGTTCTGGTCACTGTATTGCAGAATGGACATAAATGGGCTGGAAACATACTGAGGAGAGTGGCAAAGTTAATTCCATTTATTAAAAATCTTTTCTACAAGGATAAAATGAGGGAACGGAATCCGCACTCACTAGAAAGTCCTAGAATTAAGGGGGAATGATTAAGGTGTATAAATGGAAGACATGACTGCAGCAATGGACTCCTGATGAAAAAACTGGATTTAGAAAAGATGTGGGAAAGCAGTGGTTTGGTATTAGAGTAGAGGATGAGTGAAATAAACTCCCGAGTAAAGACAGTGCAGCAAAAAGCTGTGTAGCTTTAAAAGTAAGTTAGACAAGTACATGAGTGGGTGTGGATGGGTGTAGCTTGGAGGTGCCTAGCATATGACAGCTGTTACACTACTCCTTTTCTATATTCTTATGAGAGCGTCCTGGAAGCAAATGCATGCAAAAAACGCAGGCGCAAGAACTTGTCAACTATGTACATGACACAGAACCTCATTTTCAACTCTAGGTATTCTAGGTGTTTTGCATTCAGTGTAATCCACTTCTGAGAGAAGCCGGAGCTGGTGTCACCTCCTCGCTGCACTACTCTGAGAAAGCTTCCCTTCATTTCTTCAGTTGCTGCCCTTGCACTGTTGCATGGCTACTTGCAGTGTTGCATGGCTACTTGCAGTGTTGCATGGCTGCTACTGATGACGCACCAGATGTGTGAAAGCACTTGAGCTAAAAATTCCCCCCTCATGACTTGCATTGTTAAGATCGCGTATTTGTGATTGTTTATATATACATATAATATATATATATATATATATATATATATATATATATATATATATATATATATATATATATATATATATATATATATATATATATATATATATATATATATATACATATATATATATATATATATATATATATATATATATATATATATATATATATATATATATATATATATATATATATATATATATATATATATATATATATATGCAATAAGATCACAGTAAACAGGTGATTTCAGAATATGCAAAACAACCACTCAGAAAGAATAGAGAAATTCCAAGCGCTTTCGTGACTACTCACATTATCAAGGAACTATGAAAGTAAAGCATCCAAGGAAGCTATATAAGGGGTCTGGCCAGCACCTCACTATCAGATCCCACAACGGTTAAACACCTGACGCGCGCTGACCCAACTTGGATAGGTCCTTTGCACAACTTACCCACAAACTATTCTACACAAGAAAATTTAAAAATTATTTGTCCAGTGTATTATTAAATTCTTCCCAAATTCTATTAATTATAAATGGATCTAATTTATATAAACCAAAGGAAATATTCATATTATTGTCAAAACTGCTTTTTATGAAACAAGATTCAATTATATTCCTGTCGACCATGGACTTGCTTGATACTACTTTCTCAACTTTTTGAAAATCAATTGGATGGTTAAAATCTCTTACATGAATAAATAGAGCATTGGAATCTTGTCCAGTTCTAATGCTATATTTATGTTGTTTTAATTTTAGTTCGAGATTTTTATTAGTTTGACCGTAATAAAATTTTTTCGCAAATTTTACAAGGAATCTTATAGACACATCCATCAGCATTTTGGGGGGAATTCTTTATCAAAAGTTTTTTTTACTGTATCAAGATTTTTGAATACAACTTTAATATTAAAAGTCTTAAGAAGAGAAGGCATATCAACCAAGTTTTCATGGTAAGGGAGAACCAACATATTTTTATGTAAAGTAAAAGGACACAAGTGCAACTAATGTGACATTTATTGTGGCAACGTTTCGCTCTCCAGGAGCTTTAACAAGCCATTATAAACCAACTTTACATATTGTCGGTAATTCTACCAACTTTATTACAACATATTTTTAGTTGAATAAGGCTGGTTGTCCCTTTTTGGATTGTAAAAAGTATTTCTAGCAACTTTAAAAGATTTATCAATTACATTTCTTGGGTATTTTAAATCATTACCTATTTCATAAATTTTGGATATTTCCTCATCTATGAACTCAGGACTACAAATTCGTAAAGCTCTCAAAAACATTGATGAGAAAACAGACAGTTTGACTCTATCTTGATGCGAGGAATAATAGTGGACATAGGAACAGTTATTTGTAGGTTTTCTGTAAATTTTAAATTTGAATTCATTATTACCCTTAATAATTAAAACATCTAGAAAAGGCAATGAGTTATTTTCTTCAAACTCAACAGTAAAATTTATAGAATGGGCTAAGCTATTTAATTTTCCAAGGAAATGGTGTATATCTACATTTTTGGGCATAAGACACAAAATATCATGCTGTATCGACTAATAAAAACACACATACCAGGGAATCCAGTCAGACCAATTATTAGCTCCATAGGGTCAATTTCATATAAATTATCCAAATGGCTTGTTGATATTTTGAGCCCTATTGTTGGCAAAATTTCTATCTTTAATGTTAAAAACAACATAGACTTGGTTGATAAATTAAGCTCCTTGACTGACTTAAATGATTTTAACATGGTTAGTTTTGATGTTACTTCCTTGTTTACGAAAGTTCCTGTTGATGATTTATTAAGTTTCTTATCTGAAGAACTCGTTAACTATGATTTACCATTGCCAGTTCCTACTATCATTAAACTTATTAAACTTTGCATTGTTGATGCAAAATTTGTATTTAATGATAAGTTTTACACTCAGAAGTTTGGTATGGCAATGGGAAATCCCCTTTCACCTGTTCTTAGTAACCTATACATGGAATTTTTTGAAACAAAGTTGCTTAACACAATCCTCCCTAATAGAGCTAAATGGTTCAGATATGTTGATGATATTTTGTGTCTTATGCCCAAAAATGTAGATATACACCATTTCCTTGGAAAATTAAATAGCTTAGCCCATACTATAAACTTTACTGTCGAGTTTGAAGAAAATAACTCATTGCCTTTTCTAGATGTTTTAATTATTAAGAGTAATAATGAATTCAAATTTAAAATTTACAGAAAACCTACAAATAACTGTTCCTATGTCCACTATTATTCCTCGCATCAAGATAGAGTCAAACTATCTGTTTTCTCTTCAATGTTTTTGAGAGCTTTACGAATTTGTAGTCCTGAGTTCATAGATGAGGAAATATCCAAAATTTATAAAATAGGTAATGATTTAAAATACCCAAGAAATGTAATTGATAAATCTTTTAAAGTTGCTAGAAATACTTTTTACAATCCAAAAAGGGACAACCAGCCTTATTCAACTAAAAATATGTTGGTTCTCCCTTACCATGAAAACTTGGTTGATATGCCTTCTCTTCTTAAGACTTTTAATATTAAAGTTGTATTCAAAAATCTTGATACAGTAAAAAAACTTTTGATAAAGAATTCCCCCCAAAATGCTGATGGATGTGTCTATAAGATTCCTTGTAAAATTTGCGATAAAGTTTATTACGGTCAAACTGGTAAAAATCTCGAACTAAGATTAAAACAACATAAATATAGCATTAGAACTGGACAAGATTCCAATGCTCTATTTATTCATGTAAGAGATTTTAACAATCCAATTGATTTTCAAAAAGTTGAGAAAGTAGTATCAAGCAAGTCCATGGTCGACAGGAATATAATTGAATCTTGAAGAATTGAGACACTTATGCAACACATGGGAATCTTTATTGAAGAAACGTTTCGCCACACAGTGGCTTCATCAGTCCAATACAAAGTAGAAATGGGTAAGGAGAGTAGAAGTTTTGAGGTAATCAGTCCCTCAACCTGGAATCGATGTGTTCAGTCCATCCTACAAGAGTGATGGACTGAACACATCGATTCCAAGTTGAGGGACTGATTACCTCAAAACTTCTACTCTTCTTACCCATTTCTACTTTGTATTGGACTGATGAAGCCACTGTGTGGCGAAACGTTTCTTCAATAAAGATTCCCATGTGTTGCATAAGTGTCTCAATTCTTCAACTTGCGGTTTTCAAAACCATTCATCACATAATTGAATCTTGTTTCATAAAAGGCAGTTTTGACAATTATATGAATATTTCCTTTGGTTTATATAAATTAGATCCATTTATAATTAATAGAATTTGGGAAGAATTTAATAATACACTGGACAAATAATTTTTAAATTTTCTTGGGTAGAATAGTTTGTGGGTGAGTTGTGCAAAGGACCTATCCAAGTTGGGTCGGCGCGCGTCAGGTGTTTAACCGTTGTGGGATCTAATAGTGAGGTGTTGGCCAGACCCCTTATATAGCTTCCTTGGATGCTTTACTTTCATAGTTCCTTGATAATGTGAGTAGTCACGAAAGCGCTTGGAATTTCTCTATTCTTTCAGAGTGGTTGTTTTGCATATATATATATATATATATATATATATATATATATATATATATATATATATATATATATATATATATATATATATCGTGCCGAATAGGAAGAACTTCCGATCTTGGCTTAAATAGCAACGCTCATCTTGCCATATAGGACAAGTGAAAATTTGTGTATGCAAAAATTTCGCCAAAATCATTCTGAACCAAACGAAAAAAAATATATTTCACTGTGTTTGTTTAGTATTAAATCATTGTAAACAAATCTAAAATATATTTAGTTGGGTTAGGCTAAAATAAATTGTTCTTGTTATAATAAGGTTAGGTAAGTTTTCTAAGTTCCTTTTTTTGCAAAATTATAAATTTTTACATCAGCATTAATGAAAAATATATATCTTTAAACGTATAAGAGAAAATTTTAGAAAGTGCTTAATTTTAAATGAATTCTTGCTAGTTGACCAGTTTTACATATTCGGCACGACATATATATATATATATATATATATATATATATATATATATATATATATATATATATATATATATATATATATATATATATGTGTGTGTGTGTGTGTGTGTGTGTGTGTGTGTGTATACATATATATATGTATATATATATATATATATATATATATATATATATATATATATACATATATATAGGTAGTAGGTTGGTAGACAGCAACCACCCAGGGAAGTACTACCGTCCTGCCAGATGACTGTGAAACAAAAACCTGTAACTGTTTTGCATGATGGTAGGATTGCTGGTTTCTTTTTCTGTCTCATAAACACGCTAGATAACAGGGATATCTTGCTACTACTACTTACACTTTGGTCACACTTCACAGACACGCACATGCATATATATATATATATACATACATCTAGGTTTTTCTCCTTTTTCTAAATAGCTCTTGTTCTTTTTTATTTCTTCTATTGTCCATGGGGAAGTGGAAAAGAATCTTTCCTCCGTAAGCCATGCGTGTCGTATGAGGCGACTAAAATGCCGGGAGCAATGGGCTAGTAACCCCTTCTCCTGTATACATTTACTAAAAAAGAGAAGAAGAAAAACTTTATAAAACTGGGATGCTTAAATGTGCGTGGATGTAGTGCGGATGACAAGAAACAGATGATTGCTGATGTTATGAATGAAAAGAAGTTGGATGTCCTGGCTCTAAGCGAAACAAAGCTGAAGGGGGTAGGAGAGTTTCAGTGGGGGGAAATAAATGGGATTAAATCTGGAGTATCTGAGAGAGTTAGAGCAAAGGAAGGGGTAGCAGTAATGTTAAATGATCAGTTATGGAAGGAGAAAAGAGAATATGAATGTGTAAATTCAAGAATTATGTGGATTAAAGTGAAGGTTGGATGCGAGAAGTGGGTCATAATAAGCGTGTATGCACCTGGAGAAGAGAGGAATGCAGAGGAGAGAGAGAGATTTTGGGAGATGTTAAGTGAATGTATAGGAGCCTTTGAACCAAGTGAGAGAGTAATTGTGGTAGGGGACCTGAATGCTAAAGTAGGAGAAACTTTTAGAGAGGGTGTGGTAGGTAAGTTTGGGGTGCCAGGTGTAAATGATAATGGGAGCCCTTTGATTGAACTTTGTATAGAAAGGGGTTTAGTTATAGGTAATACATATTTTAAGAAAAAGAGGATAAATAAGTATACAAGATATGACGTAGGGCGAAATGACAGTAGTTTGTTGGATTATGTATTGGTAGATAAAAGACTGTTGAGTAGACTTCAGGATGTACATGTTTATAGAGGGGCCACAGATATATCAGATCACTTTCTAGTTGTAGCTACACTGAGAGTAAAAGGTAGATGGGATACAAGGAGAATAGAAGCATCAGGGAAGAGAGAGGTGAAGGTTTATAAACCAAAAGAGGAGGCAGTTAGGGTAAGATATAAACAGCTATTGGAGGATAGATGGGCTAATGAGAGCATAGGCAATGGGGTCGAAGAGGTATGGGGTAGGATTAAAAATGTAGTGTTAGAGTGTTCAGCAGAAGTTTGTGGTTACAGGAAAGTGGGTGCAGGAGGGAAGAGGAGCGATTGGTGGAATGATGATGTAAAGAGAGTAGTAAGGGAGAAAAAGTTAGCATATGAGAAGTTTTTACAAAGTAGAAGTGATGCAAGGAGGGAAGAGTATATGGAGAAAAAGAGAGAGGTTAAGAGAGTGGTGAAGCAATGTAAAAAGAGAGCAAATGAGAGAGTGGGTGACTTGTTATCAACAAATTTTGTTGAAAATAAGAAAAAGTTTTGGAGTGAGATTAACAAGTTAAGAAAGCCTAGAGAACAAATGGATTTGTCAGTTAAAAATAGGAGAGGAGAGTTATTAAATGGAGAGTTAGAGGTATTGGGAAGATGGAGGGAATATTTTGAGGAATTGTTAAATGTTGATGAAGATAGGGAAGCTGTGATTTCGTGTATAGGGCAAGGAGGAATAACATCTTGTAGGAGTGAGGAAGAGCCAGTTGTGAGTGTGGGGGAAGTTCGTGAGGCAGTAGGTAAAATGAAAGGGGGTAAGGCAGCCGGGATTGATGGGATAAAGATAGAAATGTTAAAAGCAGGTGGGGATATAGTTTTGGAGTGGTTGGTGCAATTATTTAATAAATGTATGGAAGAGGGTAAGGTACCTAGGGATTGGCAGAGAGCATGCATAGTTCCTTTGTATAAAGGCAAAGGGGATAAAAGAGAGTGCAAAAATTATAGGGGGATAAGTCTGTTGAGTGTACCTGGTAAAGTGTATGGTAGAGTTATAATTGAAAGAATTAAGAGTAAGACAGAGAATAGGATAGCAGATGAACAAGGAGGCTTTAGGAAAGGTAGGGGGTGTGTGGACCAGGTGTTTACAGTGAAACATATAAGTGAACAGTATTTAGATAAGGCTAAAGAGGTCTTTGTGGCATTTATGGATTTGGAAAAGGCGTATGACAGGGTGGATAGGGGGGCAATGTGGCAGATGTTGCAAGTGTATGGTGTAGGAGGTAGGTTACTGAAAGCAGTAAAGAGTTTTTACGAGGATAGTGAGGCTCAAGTTAGAGTATGTAGGAAAGAGGGAAATTTTTTCCCAGTAAAAGTAGGCCTTAGACAAGGATGTGTGATGTCACCATGGTTGTTTAATATATTTATAGATGGGGTTGTAAGAGAAGTAAATGCGAGGGTCTTGGCACGAGGCGTGGAGTTAAAAGATAAAGAATCACACACAAAGTGGGAGTTGTCACAGCTGCTCTTTGCTGATGACACTGTGCTCTTGGGAGATTCTGAAGAGAAGTTGCAGAGATTGGTGGATGAATTTGGTAGGGTGTGCAAAAGAAGAAAATTAAAGGTGAATACAGGAAAGAGTAAGGTTATGAGGATAACAAAAAGATTAGGTGATGAAAGATTGAATATCAGATTGGAGGGAGAGAGTATGGAGGAGGTGAACGTATTCAGATATTTGGGAGTGGACGTGTCAGCGGATGGGTCTATGAAAGATGAGGTGAATCATAGAATTGATGAGGGAAAAAGAGTGAGTGGTGCACTTAGGAGTCTGTGGAGACAAAGAACTTTGTCCTTGGAGGCAAAGAGGGGAATGTATGAGAGTATAGTTTTACCAACGCTCTTATATGGGTGTGAAGCGTGGGTGATGAATGTTGCAGCGAGGAGAAGGCTGGAGGCAGTGGAGATGTCATGTCTGAGGGCAATGTGTGGTGTGAATATAATGCAGAGAATTCGTAGTTTGGAAGTTAGGAGGAGGTGCGGGATTACCAAAACTGTTGTCCAGAGGGCTGAGGAAGGGTTGTTGAGGTGGTTCGGACATGTAGAGAGAATGGAGCGAAACAGAATGACTTCAAGAGTGTATCAGTCTGTAGTGGAAGGAAGGCGGGGTAGGAGTCGGCCTAGGAAAGGTTGGAGGGAGGGGGTAAAGGAGGTTTTGTGTGCGAGGGGCTTGGACTTCCAGCAGGCATGCATGAGCGTGTTTGATAGGAGTGAATGGAGACAAATGGTTTTTAATACTTGACGTGCTGTTGGAGTGTGAGCAAAGTAACATTTATGAAGGGATTCAGGGAAACCGGCAGGCCGGACTTGAGTCCTGGAGATGGGAAGTACAGTGCCTGCACTCTGAAGGAGGGGTGTTAATGTTGCAGTTTAAAAACTGTAGTGTAAAGCACCCTTCTGGCAAGACAGTGATGGACTGAATGATGGTGAAAGTTTTTCTTTTTCGGGCCACCCTGCCTTGGTGGGAATCGGCCAGTGTGATAATAAAAAAAAAATAAAATATATATATATATATATATATATATATATATATATATATATATATATATATATATATATATATATATATATATATATATAAATATATATTTTATATATATATATATTTTATATATATGTGTGTGTGTGTGTGTGTGTGTACTCACCTAGTTGAGGTTGCGGGGGTCGAGTCCGAGCTCCTGGCCCAGCCTCTTCACTGATCGCTACTAGGTCACTCTCCCTGAGCCGTGAGCTTTATCATACCTCTGCTTAAAGCTATGTATGGATCCTGCCTCCACTACATCGCTTCCCAAACTATTCCACTTACTGACTACTCTGTGGCTGAAGAAATACTTCCTAACATCCCTGTGATTCATCTGTGTCTTCAGCTTCCAACTGTGTCCCCTTGTTACTGTGTCTAATCTGTGTGTGTGTGTGTGTGTGTGTGTGTGTGTGTGTGTGTGTGTGTGTGTGTGTGTGTGTGTGTGTGTGTGTGTGTGCGTATGTGTGTGCAATAAGATCACAGAAAACAGGTGATTTCAGAATATGCAAAACAACCACTGTGAAAGAATAGAGAAATTGCAAGCGGTATCGTGACTACTCACATTATCAAGGAACAATAAAAGTAATGCATCAAAGGAAGGCATATAAAGGGTTTAGCCCACACCTCACTACCACATCCCACAACAAAGCAACACCTGACGCGCGACTCATAAGAAAGGGAACACTGCAGCAGTCCCGCTGGCCCAACTAGATAGGTCCTTCACACAACCCACCAACAAACTATTCTACCCAAGAATTAAGAATTTTAAAATTTATTATTTGTCCAATGTATTATTAAATTCTTCTCAAATTCTATTAATTATAAATGGACCTAATTTATATAAACCAAAGGAAATATTCATATTATTGTCAAAACTGCTTTTTATGAAACAAGATTCAATTATATTCCTGTCGACCATGGACTTGCTTGATACTACTTTCTCAACTTTTTGAAAATCAATTGGATGATTAAAATCTTTCACATGAATAAATAGAGCATTGGAATCTTGTCCAGTTCTAATGCTATATTTATGTTGTTTTAATCTTAGTTCGAGACTTTTACCAGTTTGTCCATAATAAACTTTATCGCAAATTTTACAAGGAATCTTATAGACACATCCGTCAGCATTTTGGGGGGAATTCTTTATCAAAAATTTTTTTACTGCATCAAGATTTTTAAATACAACTTTGATATTAAAAGTCTTAAGAAGAGAAGGCATATCAACCAAGTTTTCATGGTAAGGAAGAACCAACATATTTTTAATTGAATAAAGTTGGTTGTCCCTGTTTGGATTGTAAAAAGTATTTCTAGCAATTTTAAAAGATTTATCAATTACGTTCCTTGGGTATTTCAAATCATTGGCTATTTCATAAATTTTGGATATTTCCTCATCTATGAACTCAAGACTACAATTACGTAAAGCTCTCAAAAACATTGATGAGAAAACAGACAGTTTAACTCTATCTTGATGTGAAGAATATTAGTAGACATAGGAACAGTTATTTGTAGGTTTTCTGTAAATTTTGAATTTGAATTCATTATTACCCTTAATAATTAAAACATCTAGAAAAGGCAATGAGTTATTTTCTTCAAACTCAACAGTAAAGTTTATAGAATGGGCTAAGCTATTTAATTTACCAAGGAAATGGTGTATATCTACATTCTTGGGCATAAGACATAAAATATCAACATATCTGAATCATTTTGCTCTATTAGAGAGGATTGTGTTAAGCAATCTTGTTTCGAAAAATTCCATGTATAGGTTATTAAATTAATATTAGTAAGGGAATGGTATATAGCTCTATGTTAAAACAAAACATTCCCAATTGCCCTCAAAGATTCTTTAAGTCTTATGATACACTTAATAACAATAAAAATTTGCGCCTTACTAAAGCAGACAAAATAAATACAATAGTAATTATGAAAGAAAATGATTACCAAGAAAAAATTAATAATCTCTTACATGATAATGAAACCTATTCTAAACTTAGAAAAAATCGCCTAGAAACCGTCAACAGCAATTTCAATAAAACAATAAAACTTCTACTGAAAGGCAAAGATGAATTAGTCAAACAATTTACTTCCACTAATCCATCTTTACCTTACATGTATGGACTAATAAAAACACACAAACCAGGGAATCCAGTCAGACCAATAATTAGCTCTATAGGATCAGTTTCATATAAATTATCCAAATGGCTTGTTAACATTTTGAGCCCTATTGTTGTCAAAATTTCTAACTTTAGTGTTAAAAACTATATAGATTTAGTTGATAAATTAAGCTCCTTGACTGATTTTTAACGTGGTTAGTTTTGATGACACTTCCTTGTTTACGAAAGTTCCTGTTGATGATTTATTAAGTTTCTTATCTGAAGAACTCGTTATGATTTACCATTGCCAGTTCCTACTATCATTAAACTTATTAAACTTTTCATTGTTGATGCAAAATTTGTATTTAATGATAAGTTTTACACTCAGAAGTTTGGTATGGCAATGGGAAATCCTCTTTCACATGTTCTTAGTAACCTATACCTGGAATTTTTTGAAACAAGGTTGCTTAACACAATCCTCTCTTATATAGCTAAATGGTTCAGATAAGAACATAAGAACATAAGAAAGGAGGAACACTGCAGCAGGCATGTTGGCCCATACTAGGCAGGTCCTTTACAATTCATCCCACTAACAAACATTTGACCAACCCAATTTTCAATGCCACCCAAGAAACAAGCTCCGATGTGCAAGTCCCTCTCAAATCCAACCCCTCCCACTCATGTACTTATCCAACCTAAATTTGAAACTACAAAAAGTCCTAGCCTCAATGACCCAACTAGGTAGACTGTTCCACTCATCAACTACCCTATTTCCAAACCAATACTTTCCTACGTCCTTTCTAAATCTAAACTTATCTAATTTAAATCCATTACTGCGGGTTCTCTCTTGGAGAGATATCCTCAAGACCTTGTTAATATCCCCTTTATTAATACCTATCTTCCACTTATACACTTCGATCAGGTCTTCCTCATTCTTCGTCTAACAAGTGAATGTAACTTAAGAGTCTTCAATCTTTCTTCATAAGGAAGATTTCTAATGCTATGTATTAATTTAGTCATCCTACTCTGAATGTTTTCTAACGAATTTATGTCCATTCTGTAATATGGAGACCAGAATTGAGCTGTATAATCTAGGTGAGGCCTTACTAATGATGTATAAAGCTGCAGTATGACCTCTGGACTTCTGTTGCTTACACTTCTTGATATAAATCCCAGTAATCTATTTGCCTTATTACGTACGCTTAGGCATTGCTGTCTTGGTTTAAGGTTGCTGCTTACCATAACCCCCAAGTCCTTTTCGCAATCTGTATGGCTAAGTTCTACATTATTTAACTTATAAATGCTAGGGTTATGGACACTCCCGAGCTTCAGAACCTTGCATTTATCTACATTGAACTGCATCTGCCACTTTTCTGACCAAGAGTAGAGTTTGTCTAAATCCTCCTGAAGTTCCCTAACATCTACGTTTGAATCAATTATCCTACCTATCTTCGTGTCATCGGCGAATTTGCTCATGTCACTAGTAATTCCTTCATCAAGATCATTGATATATATTATAAACAACAACGGGCCCAAGACTGATCCCTGTGGAACGCCACTTGTTACTGATCCCCACTCGGATTTAACCCCATTTATGGACACTCTTTGCTTCCTGTCTGTGAGCCATGATTCGATCCACGAGAGCACCCTTCCCCCAATGCCATGAGCTGCTACTTTCTTCAACAGTCTTTGGTGCGGAACTCTATCAAATGCCTTACTAAAATCTAAGTAAACAATATCAAATTCTTTATCGTGGTCAACAGCCTCAAAAGCTTTACTGAAGAAAGTTAATGAATTAGTTAGACAAGACCGGCCTCTTGTGAAACCATGCTGAGTATCCTTAATCAAGCTATGCTTATCGAGATGGCTTCTTATAATCTGAGCTATAATTGACTCTAGTAATTTGCCTACAATTGAGGTCAGGCTTATTGGGCGGTAATTTGACGGTAACGACTTGTCCACTGTTTTAAAAATAGGAATTACATTAGCCATCTTCCACATATCAGAAACTACACCTGTTTGAAGAGATAAATTAAAAATATTAGTTAATGGTTCACAGAGTTCCATTTTGCATTCCATAAGAACCCTTGAAAAAACCTCATCAGGACCCGGCGACTTATTTTGCTTCAGTCTGTCTATCTGCTTCACAACCATTTCACTAGTGACTGTGATGTTACATAATTTATCTTCTTCTAGCCCACTATAAAAGTTAATTACTGGAAAATTGTTAGTGTCTTCCTGTGTAAAAACTGAGAGAAAATAATTATTAAAAATCGAGCACATTTCATTCTCTTTGTCAGTAAGGTGCCCATAGTTATTTTTAAGGGGACCTATCTTATCTCTAACTTTTGTTCTATAGACCTAGAAAAAACTTTTTGGGTTAGTTTTAGAATCCCTTGCAACTTTAATTTCATAGTCCCTTTTAGCTTTTCTTATCCCCTTTTTAATGTCCCTCTTAATGTCAATATACTGATTCATAAGATGACCCTCACCTCTTTTGATACGCCTATAAATTCCTTTCTTATGCCCTAGTAGATATTTGAGCCTATTATTCATCCATTTTGGATCATTTCTATTTGATCTAATTTCTTTATACGGGATAAAAGTTCTCTGAGCAGCATGTATAGTGTTCAGAAAACTGTCATATTGATAGCTCACTTCGTTACCCCAGTCAACAGATGATAAGTGTTCTCTAAGCCCATCGTAATCTGCTAAGCGAAAATCTGGGACTGTTACTGAGTTATCGCTACTATCGTACTTCCATTCAATGCTAAATGTAATTGATTTGTGGTCGCTAGCACCCAGTTCCTCTGAAATTTCTAAATTATTAACAAGGGATTCATTGTTTGCCATAACTAAGTCAAGCAGGTTATTATCCCTTGTAGGTTCTGTCACAAACTGCTTCACAAAACAATCCTGAACTACTTCTAAGAAGTCGTATGATTCTAAATTCCCAGTCAAGAAATTCCAATCAATATGACTAAAGTTAAAGTCTCCTAGAATTACTACATTATCGTGCCTTGTGGCCTTAACACTTTCCTCCCGTAGTAGTCTCCCTTGGTCCCTGTCTAAGTTTGGGGGACGGTATATCACTCCTAAAATCAGTTTTTCATGCCCCTCTGAAAATTCTATCCAAACAGACTCTGTATGTGTTACTTCAGACTTAATACCCGTTTTTATGCAACAGTTCAAGCGATCTCGGACATACAATGCCACCCCCCCCCTTCCCGATACTTCTATCTACTTGGAACAATTTAAAACCCTGAATATGACATTCCGCAGGCATGTCCCGACTTTTTGAATTAAACCACGTCTCAGTTAAGGCAAATACATCAATGTTACCTGCACTAGCAACTAATCTCAACTCGTCCACCTTGTTCCTAGCACTACGGCAATTAGCATAATAAACATTGAAAGACTCTCCTTTCTCTTTACCCTTCCTGCTCATTTCTGTTTTTCTACTAAACCTATTACTGTCCTTATCACCCAAAGTGCCTGGCTTTTCAATATCTATCTCGTTCTGCTTATTACTAGTTCCCCTAGAACTCGTAATATTACTACACTGGGACTTCACTGTTTTCCTGCCAAAACCCATACCACTAACTATTCCTAGTTTAAAGTTCTAACTGCTCCCTCCACTGCAGTTGCCAGTGCCTCCACCCCAGACCTAGATAAGTGAACCCCATCCCTGGCATACATGTCATTTCTGCCATAGAAGAGGTCCCAGTTGTCAATGAAAGTTACTGCATTTTCCTTACAGTATTTGTCCAGCCAGCAATTGACACCAATTGCCCTGGACAACCATTCATTTCCAACTCCTCTCCTTGGCAAAACACCACATATGACAGGGTTCCCAAGCTTACTCCTAATTATTTCTATTGCTGACCTATACCTGCTAATCAGGTCTTCACTCCTACATCTGCCAACATCATTGCCTCCAGCACTGAGACAGATAATAGGATTGCTCCCATTACCTCTCATGATGTCATCCAGATGGCTAACAATATCCTCCATCCCAGCCCCAGGAAAGCAAACTCTCTATCTCCTACTCCTGTCCTTCAAGCAGAACGCCCTATCCATATACCTAACTTGGCTATCCCCAAGAACAACAATATTCTTACCTTCCTTGGTGTCGTTCGTCGTGATGTTCCCAGTAGTCGACTCACATTCGTCGGGTAGCACTGAGAATGTATTAGATGTTTCCACAACAGTTTCCATGGCAGTCTCTCTCTTCTTCATCGTTTCTACCTTTCCATTCGTCTTCTTGATCGTCAGCTTCGTTCCCTGCTGTCCAGCCACTGACCAGTTTCCCTTCTTGAGCTGAGGACTCAAAACAGGAGGACTACTACGAATCTTCTTGTTTTCCTCGGTCAGTCGCCGAATCTCCACCTTCGCCAACCTCAATTCTTCCTTAAGCTGTTGGTAAAGTTGCTCGATGGAGGGCATCTTGCTTCAATTCGTAGAGAGCGCACAAACAGGTCTTCACAGAGCTAAGTACACGTCAACACTCGTCTAAATCTTTCTGAAGTTCCCTAACGTCTATGTTTGAATCAATTGTCCTGCCTATCTTTGTGTCATCGGCGAATTTGCTCATATCACTAGTAATTCCCTCATCAAGGTCATTGATATATATTATAAACAACAACGGGCCCAAGACTGATCCCTGTGGAACGCCACTTGTTACAGACCCCCACTCAGATTTAACCCCATTTATGGACACTCTCTGCTCCCTGTCTGTGAGCCATGACTCGATCCACGAGAGCACTTTTCCCCCAATGCCATGAGCTGCCACTTTCTTTAACAGTCTTTGGTGTGGAACGCTATCAAAAGCCTTACTAAAATCTAAGTAAATAATATCAAATTCTTTATCGTCGTCAACAGCCTCAAAAGCTTTACTGAAGAAAGTTAGTAAATTAGTTAGACAAGACCGGCCTCTTGTGAATCCATGCTGAGTATCATTAATCAAGCTATGCTTATCGAAATGCCTTCTTATAATCTCAGCTATAATTGACTCTAGTAATTTGTCTACAATTGAGGTCAGGCTTATTGGGCGGTAATTTGACGGTAACGACTTGTCCCCTGTTTTAAAAATATGAATTACATGAGCCATCTTCCACATATCAGACACTACACCTGTTTGAAGAGATAAATTAAAAATATTAGTTAATGGTTCACAGAGTTCCATTTTGCATTCCTTAAGAACCCTTGAAAAAAGCTCATCTGGACCCGTTGACTTATTTTGCTTCTGTCTGTCTATGTGCTTCACAACCATTTCACTAGTGACTGTGATGTTACATAATTTATCTTCTTCTGGCCCACTATAAAAATTAATTACTGGAATATTGTTAGTGTCTTCCTGTGTAAAAACCGAGAGAAAATAATTATTTAAAATCGAGCACATTTCATTCTCTTTGTCAGTAAGATGCCCCTAGTTATTTTTAAGGGGACTTATCTCATCTCTGACTTTTGTTCTATAGACCTGGAAAAACCTTTGTGGGTTAGTTTTAGAATCCCTTGCAACTTTAATTTCATAGTCCCTTTTAGCTTTTCTTATCCCCTTTTTAATGTCCCTCTTAATGTCAATATACTGATTCATAAGATGACCCCCACCTCTTTTGATACGCCTATAAATTCCTTTCTTATGCCCTAGTAGATATTTTAGCCTATTATTCATCCATTTTGGGTCATTTCTATTTGATCTAATTTCTTTATACGGGATAAACGTTCTTTGAGCAGCATGTATAGTGTTCAGAAAACTGCCATATTGATAGCTCTCTTCGTTACCCCAGTCAACAGATGATAAGTGTTCTCAAAGCTCATCGTAATCTGCTAAGCGAAAATCTGGAACTGTTACTGAGTTATCCCTACTATCGTACTTCCATTCAATGCTAAATGTAATTGATTTGTGGTCGCTAGCACCCAGTTCCTCTGAAATTTGTAAATTATTAACAAGGGATTCAGTGCTTGCCAGAACTAAGTCAAGCAGGTTATTACCCCTTATAGGTTCTGTCACAAACTGCTTCAAAAAACAATTCTGAACTACTTCTAAGAAGTCGTATGATTCTAAATTCCCAGTCAAGAAATTCCACTCAATATGACTAAAGTTAGTCTCCTATAATTACTATATTATCGTGCCTTGTGGACCTAATAATTTCCTCCCATAATAGTCTTCCCTGGTCCCTATGTTAGTTTCGGGATGGTATATCACTCCTAAAATCAGTTTTTCATGCCCCTCTGAAAATTCTATCCAAATAGACTCTGTATGTGCTACTTCAGACTTAATACCCGTTTTTATGCAACAGTTCAAGCGATCTCGGACATACAATGCCACCCCACCCCCCTTCCCGATACTTCTATCTACTTGGAACAATTTAAAACTCTGAATGTGACATTCCACAGGCATGTCCCGACTTTTTGAATTAAACCACGTCTCAGTTAAGGCAAATACATCAATGTTACCTGCACTAGCAACTAATCTCAACTCGTCCATCTTATTTCTAGCACTACGGCTATTAGCATAATAAACATTGAAAGACTCTCCTTTCTCTTTACCCTTCCTGCTCATTTCTGTTTTTCTACTAAACCTATTACTGTCCATATCACCCTTATCTACCTCGTTCTGCTTATTACTAGTTCCCCTAGAACTCATAATATTACTACACTGGGACTTCACTGTTTTCCTGCCAAAACCCATACCACTAACTATTCCTAGTTTAAAGTCCTAACAGCTCCCTCCACTGCAGTTGCCAGTCCCCCCACCCCAGACCTAGATAAGTGAACCCCATCTCTGGCATACATGTCATTTCTGCCATAGAAGAGGTCCCAGTTGTCAATGAATGTTACCGCATTTTCCTTACAGTATTTGTCCAGCCAGCAATTGACACCAATTGCCCTCGAAAACCATTCATTTCCAACTCCTCTCCTTGGCAAAATACCACATATGACAGGGTTCCCACCCTTCCTCCTAATTATTTCTATTGCTGACCTATACCTGCTAATCAGGTCTTCACTCCTACGTCTGCCAATATCGTTTCCTCCAGCACTAAGACAGATAATAGGATTGCTCCCATTACCTCTCATGATGTCATCCAGACGGCTAACAATATCCTCCATCCCAGCCCCAGGAAAGCAAACCCTCTGTCTCCTACTCCTGTCCTTCAAGCAGAACGCCCTATCCATATACCTAACTTGGCTATCCCCAACAACAACAATATTCTTACCTTCCTTGGTGTCGTTCGTCGTGACGTTCCCAGTAGTCGACTCACATTCGTCGGGTAGCACTGAGAATGTATTGGATGTTTCCACAACAGTTTCCACGGCAGTCTCTTTCTTCTTCATCGTTTCTACCTTTCCATTCGCCTTCTTGATCGTCAACTTCGTTCCCTGCTGTCCAGCTACTGACCAGTTTCCTTTCTTGACCTGAGGACTCAAAACAGGAGGACTACTACGAATCTTCTTGTTTTCCTCGGTCAGTCGCCGAATCTCCATCTTCGCCATCCTGAATTCTTCCTTAAGCTGTTGGTAAAGTTGCTCGATGGAGGGCATCTTGCTTCAATCCGTAGAGAGCGCACAAACAGGTCTTCACAGTGCTAAGTACACGTCACCACATCAACTACCCTATTTCCAAACCAATACTTTCCTATGTCTTTTCTAATAAAGGATCACATTATACTGCTTTTGTGTTTATTTTTTTTCACCGGGAGAGATTACATTTAAGCACAGGTTAGATTACACTGCAAAAAAAAATAATTATCAACAGCCTAATCTACATATATGGCACGATCGAAGAGTAAGTTTCTTCAGTGCAAGAAAGCGCTAAATGCTTTCTCAGCCTACCGAGAATGACAGTCAACCAAGATCTCCAACCAATTTCAATGAGTCGTTGCTATTCAACACACAAACAAAAATTAAATGATCAACGAAACTCATATGATAATAAGCACTACAGAAAGTACGAGTCAATGAAGATTCCTGAGTGTTACACAAGTGTTTCATCCTTTAACATGAGTTAATAGGATTATCACAACTTATTCCTTAAGTCCTTATGTAGCATTGAAAAGGGGATGGCACATATTTTTGAGTGGGTTTGGGTTTGAGAAAAACCTGCCTAGTACGGGCCAGTAGGCCTGTTGCACTGTTTCTTATGTATGTTCTTATGTGTAGTATGTAATCAGCGAGCAAGGTACTGCCACCACTACACACAGCATAGGGTATGAGAACACTGCCAAAGAAAAGGAACATTGAAATGGTGGAAATAAGAACCTCTATCAAATCAACGAGGACACGAAAGAGTTCCCGAGATCCCCGTGGTGAGACAAAATCCCCAGCCAAGAAAATAGAGTCGATGAGGGAGAATTCGGAATCACAAGCCACCCAGTTAATTTTCACCGATTTATCCACCAGCTGATACCTGCCCCGTCACCCACCCACGAACCTTTTGACAGAACCAGCGAACCTTTCGACAGAACCAGCGAACCTTTCGACAGAACCAGCGGCCACAGGTGTTGACTGAACTAGAAACTCACTTTACAAGAAGCCCAGAAAAAAATAGTGACACAGGCCGGAAAAAAAAAGAAAAAAAAATAGATTTTGCTAATACGAGAACTGTATTTTATTGTATTTACCTACGTATTTTACTTAATAAAATAAATTTGAATTTAATTTTTGTAAACCAAAGCTTCTGCTTTGAAAAATGTTTAATAATTTTTGGAAATGATAACGATTTATTTATCCCTGTTCTTTATCACAATGGAATTAACATAGTTTCTTAAAAACATAAACACTAATTAATATATTTAAAAAAAATACAAATGAATAGAAAGAAATATGAATAATAATGTCTTAAGAATAGCAATGAATGAAACATGCAACAACGTGAATAAATCTTTTACCCTAATTATTACCCTAATAATAACAGAATTACAGAACTAAAGAACAAATGGTAATATAGAGACAAATAAGAAATTCAGATAGACCTCGCTAATACAGCAGGTCAAGTTCCGGGCTACCGCTGTAAAGTGAAACATTACCCTATTTTTTCTCACTCTCAAGTACATATAAAAGCCTGATAACATGTTAACACTATCATATTAAATGAGCAATAGAGCTAGGCCTAAAAAATGAATATAGAGTACACATATTACTTACCTTAAAATATTTTCAGCCTTTATAGTGAGTGGTGTTTGTAGATGAATGGTTCAGAGAACCGACATGTTGATAAATTAGACACATGTGCAACTCTTGGGTATCTTTATTGAGGAAACGTTTCGCCACACAGTGGCTTCATCAGTCCATACAAAGGAGAATCTTGAAGAACAGGAGGAGAATGAGGTAATCAGTCCCTCAACCTTGAGTCGATGTGGTCAGTCCATCAGTCTTGAATAGACTGATGGACTGAACACATCGACTCAAGGTTGAGGGACTGATTACCTCATTCTCCTCCTGTTCTTCAAGTTTCTCCTACGTATGGACTGATGAAGCCATTGTGTGGCGAAACGTTTCCTCAATAAAGATACCCGAGAGTTGCACATGTGTCTAATTTATCATAGTGAGTGGTAAATATATTTACTGTGGAAAGTTTGAATAAATGAAGAATAAATATAACTGACAACTGCTGTATTAACGAAATGCTGTAAAGTGAAGTGCTGTAAAGCGGGACCCTCCTGTATATAAATGCTGTAAAGTGAAGTGCTGTAAAGCGGGACCCTCCTGTATATAAATGCTGTAAAGTGAAGTGCTGTAAAGCGGGACCCTCCTGTATATAAATGCTGTAAAGTGAAGTGCTGTAAAGCGGGACCCTCCTGTATATAAATGCTGTAAAGTGAAGTGCTGTAAAGCGGGACCCTCCTGTATATAAATGGTAAGAAGTATAATGAAGCAGCGGATGGATGATCTCACAGGACTCAGTGTGCCGCATGTGCTGGCCCGCAAGCGGGTAGCTGCCGCAAGCTACCAAAATCTGATGAGGCGATCGTGACTCCTCTTTACCTGGCGATCAAAAAAGGTGAAGCGATCACACGGACTGACCCACAGCTACTAATATATGCCTTGTACCTGTTGAAAGTTCTTTATCTCTTCTCATAATTCCAGTAGTTTTACCATCGCTTACTGTCATTGCTAGCAGCTGCATTAATTCCAGCACAGGAAACATGATGTCTGTTTCTCCGTGTTTTACAACGTACATCTCCCTCTCGTTATCCCTTGAAATTCTTTTTCATAATTCTCATATATTTTATTCATGATCGCCACTGCTGACAGTTTTGGAAATTTGAGAACATCCCCTCAGATCTCCCACCATGGCTAATATAAATTATTTTATTATATGTACTTCTAAATTTGTGTGAATATCTGACATACTGTGTAAGATGCCGGCGGCCACATCATTGTGTAAATATATGAATTAAATTATTTATGCTAACGTTTCATCATGAGATTTAAGCTTAAATATTAAGTCAGAGACGGCTTAAATCATAAAATTTAAATGTGAGAACTTCTGGAGTATTTTAGGATATTATTGTCAGAACGTTAAGTTTGGAAATGAAATTAAATAGTAGGCATTGGAATATTATTGGAACTGGCTTGATGCCAACATCATTCATATTGTAGATGAATGGTTCAGAGAACCGACATGTTGATAAATTAGACACATGTGCAACTCTTGGGTATCTTTATTGAGGAAACGTTTTGCACATGTGTCTAATTTATCATCATTCATATTGTTGAATAATATACACACAGGAGTTAAGGCTTATTATTTGAAAATAAACACAAATGCAAAATAATGCGACTATTTATTGACTAGGTTTTGCCCACACAATGGGCTTATTGAGCCAGGACTTATCGAAACCCATAAAATGCGTGTTTGGCGCTGCTACTTGAGTGAGCAGTCTAGATGCAGCTGGGAGCTACTGAAGTGATACTGCTACTTGAATGAGTAGTCTAGAGGTAGCTGGGAGCTACTGAAGTGATACTGCTACTTGAGTGAGCAGTCTAGAAGCAGCTGGGAGCTACTGAAGTGATACTGCTACTTGAGTGAGCAGTCTAGATGCAGCTGGGAGCTACTGAAGTGATACTGCTACTTGAGTGAGCAGTCTAGAGGCAGCTGGGAGCTACTGAAGTGATACTGCTACTTGAGTGAGCAGTCTAGAGGCAGCTGGGAGCTACTGAAGTGATACTGCTACTTGAGTGAGCAGTCTAGATGCAGCTGGGAGCTACTGAAGTGATACTGCTACTTGAGTGAGCAGTCTAGAGGCAGCTGGGAGCTACTGAAGTGATACTGCTACTTGAGTGAGCAGTCTAGAGGCAACTGGGAGCTACTGAAGTGATACTGCTACTTGAGTGAGCAGTCTAGATGCAGCTGGGAGCTACTGAAGTGATACTGCTACTTGAGTGAGCAGTCTAGAGGCAGCTGGGAGCTACTGAAGTGATACTGCTACTTGAGTGAGCAGTCTAGAGGCAACTGGGAGCTACTGAAGTGATACTGCTACTTGAGTGAGCAGTCTAGATGCAGCTGGGAGCAACTGAAGTGATACTGTTACTTGAGTGATCAGTCTAGAGGCAACTGGGAGCTACTGAAGTGATACTGCTACTTGAGTGAGCAGTCTAGAGGCAACTGGGAGCTACTGAAGTGATACTGCTACTTGAGTGAGCAGTCTAGAGGCAACTGGGAGCTACTGAAGTGATACTGCTACTTGAGTGAGCAGTCTAGAGGCAGCTGGGAGTTACTGAAGTGATACTGCTACTTGAGTGAGCAGTCTAGAGGCAGCTGGGAGCTACTGAAGTGATACTGCTACTTGAGTGAGCAGTCTAGATGCAGCTGGGAGCTACTGAAGTGATACTGCTACTTGAGTGAGCAGTCTAGAGGCAACTGGGAGCTACTGAAGTGATACTGCTACTTGAGTGAGCAGTCTAGAGGCAACTGGGAGCTACTGAAGTGATACTGCTACTTGAGTGAGCAGTCTAGAGGCAGCTGGGAGTTACTGAAGTGATACTGCTACTTGAGTGAGCAGTCTAGAGGCAGCTGGGAGCTACTGAAGTGATACTGCTACTTGAGTGAGCAGTCTAGATGCAGCTGGGAGCTACTGAAGTGATACTGCTACTTGAGTGAGCAGTCTAGAGGCAACTGGGAGCTACTGAAGTGATACTGCTACTTGAGTGAGCAGTCTAGAGGCAACTGGGAGCTACTGAAGTGATACTGCTACTTGAGTGAGCAGTCTAGATGCAGCTGGGAGCTACTGAAGTGATACTGCTACTTGAGTGAGCAGTCTAGAGGCAACTGGGAGCTACTGAAGTGATACTGCTACTTGAGTGAGCAGTCTAGAGGCAGCTGGGAGCTACCGAAGTGATACTGCTACTTGAGTGAGCAGTCTAGAGGCAGCTGGGAGCTACTGAAGTGATACTGCTACTTGAGTGAGCAGTCTAGAGGCAGCTGGGAGCTACTGAAGTGATACTGCTACTTGAGTGAGCAGTCTAGAGGCAGCTGGGAGCTACTGAAGTGATACTGCTACTTGAGTGAGTAGTCTAGAGGCAGCTGGGAGCTACCAAAGTGATACTGTTTCTTGAGTGAGCAGTCTAGAGGCAGCTGGGAGCTACTAAAGTGATACTGCTACTTGAGTGAGCAGTCTAGAGGCAGCTGGGAGCTACTGAAGTGATACTGTTACTTGAGTGAGCAGTCTAGAGGCAGCTGGGAGCTACTGAAGTGATACTGCTACTTGAGTGAGCAGTCTAGAGGCAGCTGGGAGCTACTGAAGTGATACTGCTACTTGAGTGAGCAGTCTAGAGGCAGCTGGGAGCTACTGAAGTGATACTGCTACTTGAGTGAGCAGTCTAGAGGCAACTGGGAGCTACTGAAGTGATACTGCTACTTGAATGAGCAGTCTAGAGGCAGCTGGGAGCTACTGAAGTGATACTGTTACTTGAGTGAGCAGTCTAGAGGCAGCTGGGAGCTACTGAAGTGATACTGCTACTTGAGTGAGCAGTCCAGAGGCAGCTGGGAGCTACTGAAGTGATACAACAGACCCGTTACTGCACCAAGGTCCAGCATGTGTTTGGAATCGAGTATCTGGATGTTCTTTAAAGTTGCCATTTCACAGAGAGTGTAGTCAGACGCGTGTATTCTTGCCTATGCCTCTTGGAGCAAGGTGAAAACTCCGAAAGAAATAAAATATAATTTAGTTCATACTTGACTAAGAGAATGCACATATAGTATTTTCTGTGACGTGGGCTATAAATACTAAGAACAAATATTAATCTCTCCTCTAGGCTACAGATACTCAGGTTATCTTGTTTTACGGGTACCAGTCATCACCTACACGAGGGCCCATATTACATGAAGGTTTTCAAGGAAAAATCTAACCTTCGGCAGCCAACTGGGAAGACCTTAGCTAGTAACTCAGTCCACATCTTTTGTATATCCGTTTCATGTTCGTGCATGAGAACGCTGGTCCTTTTCGTTCACTGAAATTCGAAAGAAAATGATCATAGAGATTTGTAATGGTATAATTATTATCCGAAATGATGTTCGAGGCAGTAATGTCATCATAACCAACCTGCTCTCACAAGTTTCCACATAATGTTTTTTGTGATATTTAGATCCTTGGACGGGGAGGTAGCAAGCATCATTATAGGTTACAGTGTCAAGTGCTGCTAAGCTTCACTATCTCTAACCAGTGCATTAAGCAAGATAGATCAGTTAAGCTGATCTTTCTGCATACACAATGAGTAACCTGAATCTTTGCTGACTTTAAGAGAAGCGGCACACACAATACTTTCGTTGTCAGTAGATTGATTCAAAGTCTTTGCGATAATGCTAAATTTATGTTTTATGCCATTTATTTCTCGCATTTTTCTTGCCTACTAGCACGTACGAACGAGCCCAAATTATTAGCATATAGCGTATGCACTAGTATTTAGATCTGACAGGTTAATTACTCGTGAAATGTAAATACAGGATTCCTAAATTAAACTATCATATAGGCGCATCTCATTGGACAGAGTCAATTGCAGCAGTTAAACCTCACAAAAACTTTAGAATAAAGATTTCTACTCTCATATATTTAATTTAATCATAAACTAAGAACCACTTTGGAATGGCAGTAACAGCTGAGCAGCTGTTCTGGGAGGTAGCAACACTCTAGGCAGCTGTGTGTGTACCTTGGGTTTCGTATGCTATTCTGTAAAGTATTGCGACGCATTAACCTTACCTGTCTTGTTTTGTGATCTTTTCAACTTGCATGTTGCATAATACTGCTCAAGATTATACTGTGTGTGCATCATAGTGCTTTACCTGCTTTATATCGATTAGCAGATTAACGCTTTCTTGTAGCACGAGACACTGTGTCAACTGAAGCTGTTGTAACAGAAATATTACGTTGCTCGGGAACAGCATTCAAAAGGGATCTAAAAGAATTCGAAATGAGTGCAAACACTAGTGAGGGTAATGAGGGCAGTCTTAGAAACGTGTATAAATTTTTAGAGGACAAGCGAAAGTTACTTGAGACTTTCTATTTCATGTATGAGACAAAATCCTTTGAATTTTAAACTGACGAGTAAACTGCAGTTTTACAGAATAAAATTATATAGAAGAATCTGAATGTGAAGTTGATATGGGCAGTTTCAGATACAAATGACTTCATTGAGGTAGACACAACCATTTCACAGTCAACTGGTGCAACGCACCATCACTCTACAATTAATTTGTTGCCTAGATTAACCTATTTAAATTTATTATCATTTGGTGGAACCCTAACGACATGCAACAGTGTTATTTGCAGCTATCTACTGGCCTTGGTAAAGTAAGACTTCATGAATCAGTCAGCAATCCTGATAACTTCATCTGGATAACCTTTCATTATTTAACATTTGGTCTCTAGTGACAAGACAAGACCTTCTTATGAATGTATTTGTTACCTTTCGTCAAGTAGTACAATTATGCTTCGTGTAGTCAGGTACTGCGATCACGGACGTGTCTTCCTTACGGATGTTGACCGAACACTTTGGCAGTGAACACCTTGGCAGTGAACACCTTGGCAGTGAACACCTTGGCAGTGAACACCTTGGCAGTGAACACCTTGCGGATCCAAACACTGAAGACAGTGGAAGTTTTTTTTTATATATTTTATTTAAAACTCAGGTACAAAATATATATGGGTACATAAATTAATGTCAACGAGATACCAGGCACTAACAAGATTATTATTATATAATAAATAATAAAATCAAAACACTGGAAAATATAAAGACTATACAAAAAACAATGTGACAAAAAACGAGCACACAAAAATTACACACATACACAAGCAATCACGTATTATACAACATGATACTACATCTGGCATATAACTATGCATGGCTTCCGCCTGCCAACACACAACGTATCCAAGACTTAATCTAAGAACTGAGGTGCCTAAAAGAGCACAACAATACGTTAATTTGGGCGACTACCACGGGGTTATTATCATTGACTAAGAATAGGCATTTACAGTTCAAAGGTGGAACAGGATGACACTACAATTCAAAAAAATGAAAATATCTAATATAACAAAACGAAACTACACTGTGATATTTGACATCTCAAATAAACACAAAGAAAAGACAATGCAAGTGGCTACAAGTGAACTTATATACTGACGAGAGGCAAACATTGAAAAATACTCCTTCCACATATAGTTCAAGCTCCATCACAGCTTACAGAAAAACAAACACTTGCATAGATACATATACTATTGAAAAGCACACGAACACGGCATAAAGTATAAACAGAAATAAGAAAACATTCAACTGTGCTAGGAAGCACACCATATACAAAATGTACACCAATGACTTGTGTTGAGGCATAAATGACGGAAAACATTCCTAAAAGCTGTACATACAAAGCCTTAAGACATATCGTCATCACCGTCACATACATTGTCCTCATCGCTCTCGGGCCGTGTGGACAGGCTGCGCAGTAGCTCCCGAATCATCTGGTTTTCTGCGCAGTTTTCATAGTCGTCTCTCAACCCTTGAGTGGAGAGGACGTACTTGGAACTGCGCTCTAACCCCTGGTGGCAGGTGACAGTATTTTCATCATGGCGGAGAGTGGCCGCAGACGTGTAAACACTGTTTAGAATTGGTGAGGGGCGTGCTCACTGCCCAGAATACCAACATGTTGCTGACGGCGATATTGCGGGATATGTACGGCATTGCTAATGAAGACCTATATGGAGTTTCACTGAATGGTGTGGCACGCATTTTCGTTAAGTTCCGGCTGAGCAGTACATATGAAAACATGGTGGCCAAGTATCAGGAGGTGGTTAAGATGGTTACCCCTGGCGTTAGTGTCCGTCTTCATGAGGTATCAAGGTTCTACACCTGGGTCAAGGTGCGTAATGTACCTTTCGAGGCTGATGAAAGTGATTTACGGCAGGTGTTTGGAAGATATGGGACGATCCATATGGCGACATTGGGACGTTGGCGAGATGGGCCACTAGTTGGCTTCCCTGAAGGAACGTTTTCCCTGAAAATGTCCCTAAGGCATCCTATTCCATCTTATGTGGGAATGGAGGACTTCCGGACTCAGCTGTATGTAACATACACAGGTCAGAGGCGTACGTGCCATGTGTGTGGGGCATACGACCACATAGCGCCAACTTGTCCAACGAGACGTGGGAAACCTGACGCTGAGGTGGGGTCTGATGGTACTACGGACCGACTGACTTATGCAATGGCAACGCAATGTAAGCCTTGGTCACGGGAAGCGTGGAGTGTGGAGGTGGAGAGGGAGGAGGCGTCGTCGCCTGAGTGTGTGACACTCACTGGACTTGACGAGGACGTAGGCTTGGTGTCAGTGAAGAGCGGTGAGGAGTCTGCAATTACTCGCCATGTTTTGGAAGCTACAATTCAGGAGGCCCTGGACGACTTACTGGATGTTTCGGTGTCTGTGGTCAATGGTGGCTTGGATGCTGTGAGTGTAGAGGCTGAGGTGGGTGGCCTCAATGAGAAGGTTGTGAGTGGTGAGGGGCGGGTTCAGAGTGTGGCAGTGGAGGTCCACAGGCAAGATGCCCAGGAGGAGGCGAAGCATGAGAAGCGTGGCTCTCGCAAGTGGACGGCTGTCATTTCTGATAGTGAGGATGTTTTGACGCCTGGGCAAAGGACTGGGAAGAAAGCCTGGCATGAACTAACGCCTAGAAATAAAGGTGGTTTAAAGAATGTTGAGCATGAGCAAGGGGAAGGTGATGGTAAGTGTGGGGGGGCGGGGTGGGGATTCTCGCCAGGGTTCTAAGTGTGTTAGGGTGTCTAAGGGAAAGCCCTCATTACAGCCTTCAGGTGTCTTACTTTAAATGTTAATGGGTTGAAGGCAGTGGGCAAATGTAAAGTTCTGGAGGGTTTTTTGAGGAGATATGTGCCAGACCTTGTGTTCTTGCAGGAGCATAATTGTAAATATCTAGGTGAATTGTCAATTACCGGATATGACGTGTACATGGGTTGTTCTACACGACTGAAAGGTGGTGTGGCGCTATTAATTAAGGAAGCCAGCCCATTTCTTTTGCATAGGTTGAGGTAGGGGGGAGGGGTGGGTGGTTAGGGTGGAGGGTATGTGGGGTGGGGTTGGGTGGGTTTCGGGGTGTATGGGCCAGCAGAAGGATGTTAAAAATAGATTCTTTAGGGATGTCCTTGTCTACCAGAGATCGCTGCCAGGTATTTTTAGGGGGTGATTGGAACTGTGTTGTCCGACGTTGTAGAGCCTAGGGGGAAGGGGATCTGTTGAGAGGTGTGAATGTAGTGGATGTTGGAGGGGAGATGAGCAGAGTGATGCATACGTTTATTAAGCGTGATTATGCGGCTAAGCTTGATTGCATTTATGTATCTCGGGGGGTGAGGGTGAGCAGTGTGTGTGCGTTGAATGTAAGCTTCTCTGATCATCGAGGGGTTCTGGTAGATTTGAATTGAGAAGGTTTGCCGAAGCATTTCAGAGGTTACTGGAAGATGAATGATGGGTTATTGAAAACAGGGGAGGGGAGGGAGTCTTTTGCGTGCGCTTGGAAAAGGTGGTGGGCTGATGGAGGGGGGGGGGCTGATGTCATTGTGTGGTGGGACTCAGTCGGTAAGGGAAAGGTGAGGGATTTTTATCAGAAGAGGGGAAAGGAAGAGAGGCGGTTTCAATATGGGATTTTAAATTACCTTGAGGGTCAACTACAGGAATGCTATATGGGAGGGGGGTGCACATCCGATTGGTGAGATTGAGGGTTTGAAACAACGGATTAGTGATATTCAAAATCGCAATTTTGATGCTGCAAGGGTTGCAGGGGGCCTTGATGAGGTCTCATGGGGGGACCGTCCGTCGGCGTATGTCTTGCGGGAGCAGGGGACACGTCGAAGGGCAACGGAAGTGATGAGTTTGCGGGTACAGGAGCAATTGGCGGGATATCATCAGGGGCAGGTCCCTTTGTCAACAGAGGGTATGGGTTGTTATGTGGATGCGTGGTATGAGAAGAATGGTAAAAGTGTGGGGGTTAATTGTGAGGCGTTAGGTGCAATGGGCGAATGGGTAAACTGTAATCTAGTGCATAAGGATCAATTGAGATTGAGTGGGCCTATAAGTGAGGAGGAGATTAGGGTGGCAGTGGACGGGATGAGCATGGGTAAATCGCCTGGTGTTGACGGCATCCCTTGTGATTTTTATAGGGAAAACTGGGAGTGTTTGCGTGGTTTTTAGTGGAGTTATTTAATGACATGAAAACCAGGAGTAGGTTGGGGGAACAGCAGAGAACGAGTGTAGTGGTCATGGTCTCTAAAAAGAAGTCTTGTGAATGTGTGCATGACTACCGTTCGATCACCTTAATGTGTGGTGGTTACAAGATCTTTGCTAAAGTGTTGGGAAATAGGTTGAAAGGTGTTCTTGCCAGAGTTTTGGACGAGGGTCAATATGGAGTGCCTGGGCGTTCGATGTGTGTGGGGCAGGGGATTATACGTAGGTTTATAGATGAAAGTGGGGGGAACATCAAGGGTGGGGTTTTAGCATTAGATTGGCATGCAGCGTATGACTGTGTGGAGCGTGAGGCGTTGTGGAAGTTTATGCAATGGCAGGGGTTTGGGAGGGAAATCGTCAGTTGGACTAAGGTGTTGTATGAGCAGGCAACGGTTAGGGTACAAGTGAATGGTAGATTAGGTCAACCTGTTAGGATGGAAAGGGGCTTAAGGCAGGGATGCCCTGTGTCGCAGCTTCTCTTTGCATTGCTTCAAGACCTGTTCTATAGGGCTGTGCGTTGGGGAGTACGGGAAGGGATGGTGAGGGATGGGGTGTCTGTGGAACCGGGGATCGTTGGATATGTTGATGACACCACAGTGCTATTTAGAAGGTCTGAAGATTTATCTAGGGTTAATGAGTTGGTGGAGAGTTTTGGCATGGCAACAGGGATGACGCTTAATAGAGATAAGTCGATGTTATTGAGGGCAGGGGATGGTGTGGGTGGGGTATACGAATAGGGTGAAGGTTGGTCCCTGGTAAGTAGACTTAAGGTATGTGGGGTTGTTCACATGGAAAATCTCCTGGAGGCACGGAAGGTGAATTCGAAAGAAGCTGTGGATAGGGTTTTGGGTAGATTAGCGGGTTTGCGTACAGGAGGTTTGACGCTGCACCAGCGTGCTATTGTGGTGAATGTGAAACTGTATAGCAAGCTGTGGCATGTGGCAGGTATATATCCCTTGGAAACATGTGATGAGAAGCGTCTGTTGAAGCGCGTGTATCGATATAATTGGGGTTCGGGTTGTGAATGGTTGTCGAGAGATGTTGTGTCTACCAGTACGCCAGGGAGGGCTGGGGTTAATGGCGCTGCATCAAAGGTTGTTGGGTATGTACGTTAAACACAGTTATTTGATGGAGGGCAGAATCGCAGGTACAGGTTTGGCATGGGTGAGAAGGGACTTGGTACGTTGGGTGAGGGGTAGGGATGTTCAGGTGTGTGAGGGAATGTTGAGGTTGTTGTGTTATGCAAGGGAACCCTGCGGGGTTAAGATAGGTACACTGGCTCGGGTGGGTGGTGGGGAGGTAGTTGCTAGGGTTGTGGGTTTGTATCCGATGTATGCATGGAGTGATATATGGGGGCGCCTGCAAGGGTTGCGATTGAAGGCTGTGGTGCGGGAGGTAATGTTTAAATTTCTCCATAATATATTGCCGTCGGGGGAGGTGTTAGGTAATAGGCGTGTGCAGGAGGGACGGGAATGTTGTGAGTGTGGGGGTATTGACACTGTTTTCCATGCAGTATATTTTTGTGAAAGGTTGGAACCAGTGAGAGAGTGGTTTAGCAGGGTTTTACGTATGGTGGGTGGGGGTGGTATTTGTGTTTTACGGGCATTAAGCTTGGATGTGTGGGGGGGGGTGCCGGTACAAAATGCGATGGGTTATCTGGTAGCCGACTTCGTGTATACTTCGTGGGTTTTACGGAGAGCGCCGGTGGGGGAGCGAATTAGGGCCCTGGCGGTGATATTTTATGGGACACAAAGGAGGAATAAGAATATCACTGGGAACAGATGGCATTTCAAATTTTCAGATGGATATCGTAGCTTTCGAGTGGAGGACTTATGGGCATTACAGATTCAGGGGACATGACGAAGCTGGCTTCTTGAGGAAGGCGCGGGCGTGACTGGTGCATTTGGAGGACAAGAGGTGTAATGCGAGTTGTGTGGGTCCAGTGAGTGGCTTGGTGTCAGGGAACTTTCAATGACATGTGTTATGCGAGGTTGGGGTTGTGACCTGGTGGTGGGGAAGTTTATGATTCTTCTTATTTTAATTTGGGGATATGAGAAACACGGGGGTTGTGAGGCAGTCAGATATCCTTCAGGAAACTGGTATGAGTAAAATGAAGCTTTAATTTCACAAGGTATGAAGTCTGGTACTTTATGTGACTGTGAGCCTCTTGTGTGCAAGATGACTGTGAAGGTTCTTATTATGCTAATGTATCATTTTTAACAAATGTACTTCCTGTGTCTTGCAGGGGTGTGGCTATGTGTCTTGCAGGGGTGTGGCTATGTGTCTTGCAGGGGTGTGGCTATGTGTCTTGCAGGGGTGTGGCTATGTGTCTTGCAGGGGTGTGGCTATGTGTCTTGCAGGGGTGTGGCTATGTGTCTTGCAGGGGTGTGGCTATGTGTCTTGCAGGGGTGTGTGGCTATGTGTCTTGCAGGGGTGTGGCTATGTGTCTTGCAGGGGTGTGGCTATGTGTCTTGCAGGGGTGTGGCTATGTGTCTTGCAGGGGTGTGGCTATGTGTCTTGCAGGGGTTGCAGGTCTTGCAGGGTGTGGCTATGTGTCTTGCAGGGGTGTGGCTATGTGTCTTGCAGGGTGGCTGTGGCAGGGGTGTGGCTATGTGTCTTGCAGGTGTGGCTGGCTTGCAGGGTGTGTATGTGTCTTGCAGGGGTGTGGCTATGTGTCTTGCAGGGGTGTGGCTATGTGTCTTGCAGGGTGTGGCTATGTGTCTTGCAGGGGTGTGGCTATGTGTCTTGCAGGGGTGTGGCTATGTGTCTTGCAGGGGTGTGGCTATGTGTCTTGCAGGGGTGTGGCTATGTGTCTTGCAGGGTGTGGCTATGTGTCTTGCAGGGGTGTGGCTATGTGTCTTGCAGGGGTGTGGCTATGTGTCTTGCAGGGGTGTGGCTATGTGTCTTGCAGGGGTGTGGCTATGTGTCTTGCAGGGGTGTGGCTATGTGTCTTGCAGGGGTGTGGCTATGTGTCTTGCAGGGGTGTGGCTATGTGTCTTGCAGGGTGTGGCTATGTGTCTTGCAGGGTGTGGCTATGTGTCTTGCAGGGGTGTGGCTATGTGTCTTGCAGGGGTGTGGCTATGTGTCTTGCAGGGGTGTGGCTATGTGTCTTGCAGGGGTGTGGCTATGTGTCTTGCAGGGGTGTGGCTATGTGTCTTGCAGGGGTGTGGCTATGTGTCTTGCAGGGGTGTGGCTATGTGTCTTGCAGGGTGTGGCTATGTGTCTTGCAGGGTGTGGCTATGTGTCTTGCAGGGTGTGGCTATGTGTCTTGCAGGGTGTGGCTATGTGTCTTGCAGGGTGTGGCTATGTGTCTTGCAGGGTGTGGCTATGTGTCTTGCAGGTGTGTGGCTATGTGTCTTGCAGGGTGTGGCAGGGTGTGGCTATGTGTCTTGCAGATGTGTGGCTATGTGTCTTGCAGGGTGTGGCTATGTGTCTTGCAGGGGTGTGGCTATGTGTCTTGCAGGGTGTGGCTATGTGTCTTGCAGGTGTGTGGCTATGTGTCTTGCAGGGGTGTGGCTATGTGTCTTGCAGGGTGTGGCTATGTGTCTTGCAGGGTGTGTGTGTCTATGTGTCTATGCAGGTGTGTGGCTATGTGTCTTGCAGGTGTGGCTATGTGTCTTGCTGTGGCTATGTGTCTTGCAGGGGTGTGGCTATGTGTCTTGCAGGGGTGTGGCTATGTGTCTTGCAGGGTGTGGCTATGTGTCTTGCAGGGGTGTGGCTATGTGTCTTGCAGGGTGTGGCTATGTGTCTTGCAGGTGTGTGGCTATGTGTCTTGCAGGGTGTGGCTATGTGTCTTGCAGGGTGTGGCTATGTGTCTTGCAGGTGTGTGGCTATGTGTCTTGCAGGTGTGTGGCTATGTGTCTTGCAGGTGTGTGGCTATGTGTCTTGCAGGTGTGTGGCTATGTGTCTTGCAGGTGTGTGGCTATGTGTCTTGCAGGGTGTGTGGCTATGTGTCTTGCAGGTGTGTGGCTGTGTCTTGCAGGGTGTGTGTGTGGCTATGTGTCTTGCAGGTGTGTGGCTATGTGTCTTGCAGGGGTGTGGCTATGTGTCTTGCAGGTGTGTGGCTATGTGTCTTGCAGGTGTGTGGCTATGTGTCTTGCAGGTGTGTGGCTATGTGTCTTGCAGGTGTGTGGCTATGTGTCTTGCAGGTGTGTGGCTATGTGTCTTGCAGGTGTGTGGCTATGTGTCTTGCAGGTGTGTGGCTATGTGTCTTGCAGGTGTGTGGCTAGGTGTGTTGCAGGTGTGTGGCTATGTGTCTTGCAGGTGTGTGGCTATGTGTCTTGCAGGTGTGTGGCTATGTGTCTTGCAGGTGTGTGGCTATGTGTCTTGCAGGTGTGTGTCTATGTGTCTTGCACGTGTGTGGCTATGTGTCTTGCAGGTGTGTGGCTATGTGTCTTGCAGGTGTGTGGCTATGTGTCTTGCAGGTGTGTGGCTGTGTCTTGCAGGTGTGTGGCTATGTGTCTTGCAGGTGTGTGGCTATGTGTCTTGCAGGTGTGTGGCTATGTGTCTTGCAGGTGTGTGGCTATGTGTCTTGCAGGTGTGTGTCTTGCAGGTGTGTGGCTATGTGTCTTGCAGGTGTGTGGCTGTGTCTTGCAGGTGTGTGGCTATGTGTCTTGCAGGTGTGTGGCTATGTGTCTTGCAGGTGTGTGGCTATGTGTCTTGCAGGTGTGTGGCTATGTGTCTTGCAGGTGTGTGGCTATGTGTCTTGCAGGTGTGTGGCTATGTGTCTTGCAGGTGTGTGGCTATGTGTCTTGCAGGTGTGTGGCTATGTGTCTTGCAGGTGTGTGGCTATGTGTCTTGCAGGTGTGTGGCTATGTGTCTTGCAGGTGTGTGGCTATGTGTCTTGCAGGTGTGTGGCTATGTGTCTTGCAGGTGTGTGGCTATGTGTCTTGCAGGTGTGTGGCTATGTGTCTTGCAGGTGTGTGGCTATGTGTCTTGCAGGTGTGTGGCTATGTGTCTTGCAGGTGTGTGGCTATGTGTCTTGCAGGTGTGTGGCTATGTGTCTTGCAGGTGTGTGGCTATGTGTCTTGCAGGTGTGTGGCTATGTGTCTTGCAGGTGTGTGGCTATGTGTCTTGCAGGTGTGTGGCTATGTGTCTTGCAGGTGTGTGGCTGTGTCTTGCAGGTGTGTGGCTATGTGTCTTGCAGGTGTGTGGCTATGTGTCTTGCAGGTGTGTGGCTGTGTCTTGCAGGTGTGTATGCTTGTGTCTTGCAGGTGTGTGGCTATGTGTCTTGCAGGTGTGTGGCTATGTGTCATGCAGGTGTGTGGCTATGTGTCTTGCAGGTGTGTGGCTATGTGTCTTGCAGGTGTGTGGCTATGTGTCTTGCAGGTGTGTGGCTATGTGTCTTGCAGGTGTGTGGCTATGTGTCTTGCAGGTGTGTGGCTGTGTCTTGCAGGTGTGTGGCTATGTGTCTTGCAGGTGTGTGGCTGTGTCTTGCAGGTGTGTGGCTGTGTCTTGCAGGTGTGTGGCTATGTGTCTTGCAGGTGTGTGGCTGTGTCTTGCAGGTGTGTGGCTATGTGTCTTGCAGGTGTGTGGCTATGTGTCTTGCAGGTGTGTGGCTATGTGTCTTGCAGGTGTGTGGCTATGTGTCTTGCAGGTGTGTGGCTATGTGTCTTGCAGGTGTGTGGCTGTGTCTTGCAGGTGTGTGGCTATGTGTCTTGCAGGTGTGTGGCTGTGTCTTGCAGGTGTGTGGCTGTGTCTTGCAGGTGTGTGCCTGTGTCTTGCAGGTGTGTGGCTGTGTCTTGCAGGTGTGTGGCTGTGTCTTGCAGGTGTGTGGCTGTGTCTTGCAGGTGTGTGGCTGTGTCTTGCAGGTGTGTGGCTGTGTCTTGCAGGTGTGTGGCTATGTATGAAACATGTTTAAGAAAGCTTCTGTATTAAGATCTGTTGATTGTTTTTTTTTATTTTTATATATTATTATTAATACTTAGTACTTCTATGAAGTGATGGTATGTTTACGTAGAGTATTTTATTATGCTGTATTGTTATGTAGGTGTTAATTACATGTTTGGAGAGGTATGCTGTGTCTGTGTATACAGCTGTATTTATTGTGGTTTTTGTACGTACGTAATACATGTGTTTATGCTTTTGTCTTTCCTGGGATATGCAGGAATGTGGTTATGTATGAAGCTTGTTTCAGAATGTTTATATTTTCAACCATGTTAATTAATGTTATTTTATAGTTTTGGTTATGATGGTGACGACAGATACAGCTGTTGGGAATAGGTATGGGGGGTTGTAGTGTGTGCTGTATTCTTATAGTAACTATTTGCACAGGGATGTTGCATCCGGGTTGTTATAATGTTTCATTTCTAGGTTTCCATAAGCATCTGTTTTATGTCTGCGTCTCTGTGAAACACATGTTAAACTATATGCTTCCTTGTGTTACGATTTAAGTTATATTTTTTTTTTTCATTTATATATTGTTATTATTGGTTCGAACCACTGTAATGTAACATTATGTATTATTTCTTGGATATTTGATATTTTTGTATAATGCATAGAGGATGAGGGACAGTTTGTGTCAGCACAAAGTTAAACGTCTGTGTGTTTTTGACAATGTAATTTGTAATTCCGTGTAAGAACTGATACTGTGTTCTTTTATCTATTTAATGCATTGTATTGTTTTAAATAAAATATAAAAAAAAAATCACAAAAATGAAAATATCTAATATTACAAAACGAAACTACACTGTGATATTTGACATCTCAAATAAACAAAGAAAAGATAATGCAAGCAGCTATAAGTGAACTTATACACTGACGAGAGGCAAACATTGAAAAATACTGCTTCCACATATAGTTCAAGCTCCATCACAGCTTACAGAAAAACAAACACTTGCATAGATACATATACTATTGTAAAGCACACGAACACGGCATAAAGTATAAACAGAAATAAGAAAACATTCAACTGTGCTAGGAAGCACACCATATACAAAATGTACACCAATGACTTGTGTTGAGGCATAAATGACGGAAAACATTCCTAAAAGCTGTATGTACAAAGCCTTAAAGATATATCGTAGTCACCGTCACACAGGAGACGCACATAAACACGGAGATCACAAAACATTCACGCACTTGACATACACAATTAGACACAGATGACCAGCCCGTTAGATTACCCACTGAACACTCACAACTATCTCAAATCTCGTAACTCCAAGGCTTTATATTCAGACGGGAAGTCTCTCTCCCATCTTCCCTCATATACCAACCTATTTCGACATTTTGTCCTATAAATCGTCCCCGCTAAAACCCTAATTCTACTGTTACCATCAACGTGCCTCATAGCCCATGACACGAAAATATAATCCGCCACAACGTACGACACCGCACGTTGTACACGCAGGTCAACCCCACCTACATCAAAACTCAACGCCCGGAGCACCGACAAACCTCCCCCCCCCCCACCAAACGCAAAACCCTACTGAACCACTCTCGTACCATACCTAAAGTCTCACCGAAATACACAACGTGAAAAGCAGATTCCTCCATCCCGCACGCCGGACAACCCCAGTCTTCCCCCAAACGCCTATTATACAACACCACCCCGGACGGCAAGATTCCGTGTAAAAATTTAAAAACCACTTCCCGTACTTGAGCAGGCAGACGCAACTGCTGAACCCGTCAAAGACAGTGGAAGTTGGGGTAATCAGTCCCTCAATCTGAAAGCCGGTGACTATGGTAATGAACTTCTGTTTCTAGGTTAAGGGACTGATTACCTTACCTTCCATTGTATTCTGTGTATAGGTCTGGACTTTTTCTCTCTCTATTACTTTTGTAAAGTAATGAAGATGGAATATTACTACTGTAGTCATATACTTTATGATACAACATCCAGCGGCAGTGACACCTGACCTACTAAATCTCTACAGCCTCAAAGCAGAAGACGCATCACAGATTAAAAATTACATAGGTATAACCCTCAATGAGGGTAGTCCTGACAACACTTCACGAGAACAACATCGTGTTCTGTGAAGTGGGACAGGACTGGCTGAGGTTACCCAGTTGAATGAGCCTGAATTATCGACTTATTATCTCGTTGTCGGCTAGATGGTTTTCGGCCAGTTCACAGTCTTAAAAGAACACAAGAATTAGTAAATGCTTATATGAAATCATAAATTAAAGCATGCAAAACAAATTCACAGAGACTTGCCTCCTGGCTCATGAAAATTCAACACTGACAAAAAGTCGGTGTAGAAGAATTCCAAACTATTTCAGTCAAGGTCTACCCAGACCTCTGGTTTATGTACGTGAGACACTTGACCTGGAAGTCCTCACACCATCCATTCTACTAAGACGGCAGCTTAGAACAGACGATGAGGACGATCTCAATTATAATGAGGCGAAAACAGCTCAGTTGCAGTTTAAACAAATAAATGAGGTGCTGAATAAATGGTCGAAGTTTTTCAGCTCATTTTTCATCAACAACCAGCAATCTTCATCCAGCTCTGCCTACCTTGCAACCTAACTTCCCTCCGTGAATATTATTACCGTGCAGATGATCTTTACGACAAAGCAGTAATTACCTTGGTAACATTATTTTGATTAGTAAAGAGTGTCGCTGAACACAGCGGTCATTTGCCGAGTGACAAAGGTGTTTCCCGACCAGCTGGGAGTGAAAAGAGTGAAAAGTTTTAAGTCAGTATGAGAACTATATTGAGAGGATAGTATCTATGGACAACAAAAGTGGTGGACATGTCCATCCTGATACACGAACCAATAACCAGTGAAACTACCTTTCTCAAAACAATAACAATTCATCGTCTAAAAGGATGAGAACCATACTAAAATGTAATTACAATAAGAAACGCTTCAAACTAAAGTCCAAGAAGCCAGAAGACCTGCTAGACCAGCACCTTCGCTAGATGGAGAAGACCAGCTGGACCTGGTAAGTGAGATACACTTATGATCAACATCGTCAAGCTTCCCCGCAATGGATCAGTGTGGAACTTCAGGTCTATTTAAGAACATAAGAACATAAGAACGAAGGAACACTGCAGAAGGCCTACTGGCCCATGCGAGGCAGGTCCAAGTCCCTACCGGCTTAAGCCAATGCACCCAACCTAGTCAGGTCAGGTCACATTGACTTAAGGGAGGAACACGGCAACCGACCTGTTAGCACAAGCTATCAGGTCCAACTCACACCCACCCACATCTACTCATGTATTTATCCAACCTATTTTTAAAGCTACACAACGTTCTGGCCTCTATAACGGTACTTGGGAGTTTGTTCCACTCATCCACAACTCTATTACCAAACCAGTACTTTCCTATATCCCTCCTGAATCTGAATTTTTCCAACTTAAAACCATTGCTGCGAGTCCTGTCTAGGCTAGATATTTTCAGCACACTATTTACATCCCCTTTATTTATTCCTGTCTTCCACTTATAAACCTCAATCATATCCCCCCTAATTCTACGTCTTTCTAGAGAGTGCAGTTTCAGGGCCCTTAGTCTATCCTCATAGGGAAGGTTTCTGATACATGGGATCATCTTTGTCATCCTCCTTTGTACATTTTCCAGAGAATTTATATCCATTCTGTAATACGGTGACCAAAACTGTGCAGCATAATCTAAATGAGGCCTAACCAAGGATGTATAGAGTTGAAGAACAACCTGAGGACTCCTATTATTTATGCTTCTTGATATGAAGCCAAGGATTCTATTAGCTTTATTGCGAACACTTATGCACTGTTGTCTTGGTTTCAGATTACTGCTAACCAGAACTCCTAAATCTTTTTCGCAATCCGTAATATTAAGATCTACATTATTTAGTTTATATGTGGCATGGTTATTGTCCTGTCCAACATTTAGAACTTTGCATTTGTCTATATTAAACTGCATCTGCCACTTCTCCGACCACTGCATCAGTCTATTCAAATCTTCCTGGAGTGCTCGAATGTCCTCGTCAGAATGAATTCGACGGCCTATTTTGGTGTCATCGGCAAACTTGCCGATGTCGCTCTTTATGCCCTCATCTATGTCGTTTATGTAGATTGTGAACAGCAGGGGGCCCAACACTGACCCCTGTGGAACACCGCTCGTGACGCTTCCCCACTCTGATTTCTCCCCATTTATGCAAACTCTCTGCTGCCTATTTGTCAACCATGCCTCTATCCAGGAAAAAATTTCTCCTCCTATTCCATGTGCTTTAATTTTCCTCAATAGTCTCTGATGTGGGACCCTGTCAAAAGCCTTACTGAAGTCCATATACACAATATCATATTCATTACCATGATCTACCTCCTCAAATACCTTAGTGAAAAAAGTTAATAAATTCGTAAGGCAGGAACGCCCCTTTGTAAAACCATGCTGAGATTCGTTGATTAATTTATGCTTTTCAAGGTGGCTACGAACTGCCTCGGCAATTATTGATTCCATAAATTTTCCCACTATGGAGGTTAGGCTTATTGGTCTATAGTTCGAAGCTAAGGACCTGTCACCTGTTTTGAAAATAGGTATCACATTTGCCATTTTCCACTTATCTGGCACCATGCCAGTTTGTAGTGATATGTTGAAAAGATTAGCCAAAGGTGTGCTAAGCTCCTCTTTACATTCCTTTAGAACCCTTGCATACAGTTCATCAGGGCCTGGGGATTTGTTAGGTTTTAATTTATCTATTTGCCTAAGGACCATGTCACTTGTGACCCTAATAGTGCACAGTTTATTATCGTCCTGTTCTACATAATTTATCATTACTGGAATATCGCTGGTATCCTCCTGTGTAAAAACTGAGAGGAAGTATGTGTTAAAAATTCTACACATTTCCTTATCACTGTCAGTGAGCTGACCCGAGGAAGTTTTGAGTGGGCCTATCTTGTCCCTGATCTTACTTCTGTATACCTGAAAGAATCCTTTTGGGTTAGTCTTCGATTCTCTTGCAACTTTAACCTCATAATCTCTATTTGCTTTTCTAATTCCCTTTTTTATTTCTCTCTTTAACTGAATATATCGATTTCTTAATTGCCCCTCTCCTCTTTTGATTTGCCTATATATGCCTCTCTTTTGACCAATCAGATATTTTAATCTATTGTTCATCCATTTAGGATCATTTTTGTTTGATCTGATTTCCCTATTTGGAACATAATTTGACTGAGCAGCTAGAACTATGCCCTGGAAAGCATCATATCGGCAACCATCACCACCTACCTGACCCCTAGTCAGGTCATTCCAGTTCAGCCCACCTAAGTAATTTTTCAGTCCTATGAAATCAGCCAAGCGAAAGTCAGGGACGGAGACTTGATTGCCATTATTAGGGGAATTCCATGATATGTTAAAACTGAGTGATTTGTGATCACTCTCCCCAAGCTCATCATTAACCTCAAGATTATTAATTAGTGTTTCCCTACTGGCAAGAACCAAGTCAAGGAGGTTATTTCCCCTAGTTGGCTCTGTCACAAACTGTTTTAAAAAACAATCCTGGATCGTATCAAGAAAGTCACCCGACTCTAAATTTCCTGTCAAATTGCTCCAGTCAATCTGTCTATAGTTGAAATCTCCCATTAGCACAACATTTTCGTATGTAGATGCCTTACGAATTTCGTCCCATAGAAGTTTACTGCACTCCCTATCAAGATTTGGGGCCCTGTAAATCACACCCAAAATTAGTTTTTCTCGGCCCTCGAGAAGCTGTAACCAAACAGATTCAGTGGCTGACGCTTCTAATTTAATATCTTGTCTAACACAACAATTTAAATTGTCTCTGACATACATCGCTACTCCACCACCTTTCCTGTTGACCCTGTCAGTGTGGAATAATTTATAGCCTTGTATGTGACATTCAGAGGGCATCTCTCTATCTTTCAGATTGAGCCAGGTCTCTGTTATAGCAATAATATCTATGTTTCCTGCACTTGCAATTAATCTTAGCTCATCTATCTTATTTCTAACACTCCTGCTATTAGTATAGTAAACCTTAAGGGAGCTAGTCCCTTGCTGCCCTCTGCTGTCCCCCTTTGTTTGCTGACCTGTTCTATTGTCTTTATTTATAACTTCATGCTGAATGCCTTTTATACATTTACTGTTTCCAACCCTAGTGTTGCAACCTGCTTGTTTCCCACACACACCCATACCTCTATCTTCCATCAGTTTAAAATCATAGGCATTTCACCAATGGCCTTCTCAATCGAGTCTGCAAGTGCTACCACCCCTGCCCCAGAGAGATGAACCCCATCCCTTGCATACATATCATGTTTGCCATAAAAGTTGTTCCAGTTGTCAATGAATGGGATTGCAAGTTCCTTGCAGTATCTGTCTAGCCAGCAATTTACACCAATTGCCCTAGACAACCATTCATTTCCTACTCCCCTTCTAGGCAAGATGCTACATATGATTGGGATCCCTCCCTTAGACTTAATGAAATCTATAGCTGACCTGTACTTATCTAGCAGCTCTTCTCTCCTACCCTTCCCAATATCATTTCCACCAGCACTGAGACAGATAATGGGCTTGTTCCCATTACCTGACATGATATTATCCAGTCTGTTGACAATGTCCCCAACACCAGCTCCAGGGAAGCACACTCTATCTCTCATCTTCTTATTCCTATTACAAAAAGCACGATCAACATATCTTACCTGAGAGTCACCAACCACAAGAATGCGCTTACCTTCATTAGCAGGGGCAGTAGTACCCTTACCTTCACTGGCCACTGAAGTACATTCATCCTGGAGAACAGAGAAGCGATTTCCTACCTTCAGATCTGCACTCTTAACTTTCCTTACTCTGATGCGCCTCCCATTACTGTGAACAACTCGCCACTTGTAGCAGGTGCTGGGCTGCACCTCACTGCTGGTAGCCGTTGCTACCACCCCACCTGCAATAATTATATCTAGGAAAGTTTATTAATGGTTTAAGAAATGATATTAGGCATTAGAACCTGTAATTAGTGTTTAATATGACAGGGATAATTGGTATATTTTTAATTTAGCTTAAATACATTTCAATTTCAATATACCTAAATCATGATTGACGCTTTCTTTGTTATATTTTGTTAGCATAACTCATAATTCTGAAGTTCCTCCCTTGTTCCATGTTGAGACACCAATCTCTCGTCACTGAGTCCTGGTCAATGAGTGGGAACAACGTGTGTTAACAATGCGCGTTGATGTTCATTAATAGTCAGTAATAACCATATTTTAAGGGGTTTTATGTATAGAAAATATGAAAAAGGTTGTAAGTAAATATATAAGAGTAACGAATTAGTATTACGCACACAAGTGGTATGGGTAGTGTGATGGTCTGTTTCACTCTGTCGTAAAAGAGTCAGCAGACAGGAGAATTTGCCAGGGTAAGTAAAGGCAAGGCAAGCAAGCAGGAGTCGATTTCTTTATGCGTGTAGTCCCTCACCAATATATACACTATGTACAGTGTAACGTGAGACAGAGCTATACAGATTTACAATGGTACAAATTAGAGACGCTCAGGCAGCAGTGGACACGACCAGATTTAGTTTTGCCGATACACTGGTAAACTTTGTTTAGCCAAAACTAACTCACGAAATCGTAATGATACAATTACAAACAAACCATACCATGGGTGGGGCTAGAACCCGCGATCAGAGAGTCTTAAAACTCCATACCGACGCGTTAGCCACTGGGCCAGCTAGCCACCAACTAGATGTATTTATACACCGTAGGAAGGTTAGCATAGGCATCACTGTGACCACAAATGCAAGTTTTTCTAGACGACTCTCCAGCTAGCGTGGCCGTGACGAACTCTAGCTCAAATCCCTTCAAACCTGTCACCATGATTCGCTAACCTTTCTGTGGTGTATAAATATACCTAGTTGGATGAATCTTATTGTGGCTAGCTGGCCCAGTGGCTAACGCGACGGTCTGGAGTTTTATGACACTCTGATCTCGGGTTCTAACCTCGCCCGTGGTATGGTTAAACTGTATAACCACAACTGATTCTTCAAGCTACGTGTCAGCTTATTGTTTAGGTAGGCAGAGCAGTCCTTATATATATTTCGTCTGTGGCGTTAAACCTGTGTTGCTGAGGGTCAGGAGGCAGAGTTGGCACCACAAACTCTTATTAAAAACAGTGATCATGTATGTTATGAATAACCTCTTATATCTTGTTTACTACAGCACTTCGCATACACTCGTCATGGACATCGTTATCGCCCTTGAACAGTACCGTCTGGTATACCTGGAGAGGGTTTCGGGGATCAACGCCCGCGCGGTCCGGTCTGTGACCAGGCCTCATGGTGGATCAGAGCCTGATCAACCAGGCTGTTACTGTTGGCCGCACGCAAACCGACGCACGAACCACAGCCCGGCTGGTCAGGTACTGATTTTAGGTGCCTGTCCAGTGCCTTCTTGAAGACAGCCAGGGGTTACCTGGTTACCTGGAGGTTATTCCGGGGATCAACGCCCCCGCGGCCCGGTCCATGACCAGGCCTCCCGATGGATCAGGGCCTGATCAACTAGGCTGTTACTGCTGGCCGCACGCAGTCCAACGTACGAGCCACAGCCCGGCTGATCCGGCACTGACTTGAGGTATCTGTCCAGCTCTCTCTTGAAGGCAGCCAGGGGCTTATTGGCAATTCCCCTAATGCTTGATGGGAGGCTGTTGAACAGTTTTGGGCCCCGGACACTTATGGTATTTTCCCTTAGTGTACTTTTTATTGGGGGCATTTTGCATCGCCTGCCCAGTCTTTTACTTTCGTAGGGAGTGATTTCTGTGTGCAGATTTGGGACCATTCCTTCCAAGATTTTCCAAGTGTAGATTATGATATATCTCTCCCTCCTGCATTCCAACGAGTACAAGTCAAGTGCTTCCAAGCGTTCCCAGTAGTTAAGGTGCTTGACAGAACTTATACGTGCAGTAAAGGATCTCCGTACACTCTCTAGATCTGCGATTTCGCCTGCTTTGAATGGAGATGTTAATGTACAGCAGTATTCCAGAATAGAGAGAACAAGTGATTTGAAAAGGATCATCAATGGGGTCTATTGGTAATCTCCCTTATGTATGCTGGGAGGCAGTTGAATAGTCTTGGGCCCCTGACACTGTGTTGTCTCTTAGTGTATTCGTGGCTCCCCTGCTTTTCATTGGGGGGATGTGAGACTAGTCCTTCTAGGATTTTCCAGGTGTATATTATCATGCATGTTTCTCGTCTGTATTCCAGGGAGTACAAATCAAGGGACTTCAACCGTTCCCAGCAATTAGGTGCTTTATCGCACTTATACGTGGCATGAAGGTTCTCTGTACATTCTCCAGGTCTGCAATTTCGCCTGCTTCGAAAGGAGGCGTTATGTGCAGCAGAATTCCAACCCAGAGAGAACAAGCGATTTGAAGAGAATTATCATGGGTTTGGCATCCCTAGTTTTAAAGTATCTCATTATCCTTTCTATTATTTTCCTAGCAGATGTGATAGATACATTGTTGTCATCTTTGAAAGTGAGATCCTCTCACATTATCACTCGCAGGTTCTTCACATTAGCTTTCCGTTCAATTGTGTGATTGGAATTTGTTTTATTCCCCGACACATTTTTTATTTTTTTTCGAGTTTTCCATATCGGAGTAATTGAAACTTCTCTTCATTGAACTAAACATTGTTTTCTGCGGCCCATGTAAAGATTTAGTTGATATTCGCTTGGAGTCTTTCAGTGTCATCGATGGATGACACTGTCATGCAATTTTGGGTGTCATCCACAAAGGAAGACACGGTACTGTGGCTTACACCTCTGTCTATGTCAGATATGAGGATAAGGAACATGATAGGGGAGAGTACTGTGCCTTATGGAACAGAACTTTTCACTGTAGCTGCCTCAGACATTACTCTGTTTGCTATTACACTTTGTGTATTATTTGTTAAGAAGTTATAGATTCATCTACCAACTTTTCCTGTTATTCCTTTATCACGCATTTTGTGCAACCATGGCAGCACTTGTCGAAGGATTTCGCAACATCTGCATTTTGTTTGTCCTCCAGTGCCTCTAAGATCTTGTCATAATGGTCCAGTAGTTGGGACAGGCAGGAGAGACCTGCTCTAAACCCATGTTGCCCTGGGTTGTGTAACTGATGGATATTTTGGTGGGTGGCGATCTTGCTTCTTAGAACCCTTTCAGAGACTTTTATGATATGTACTATAGGTCGGTAATTTTTTGGATTTACTTTACTGCCACCTTTGTAGAGTGGGGCTCTGTCTGTTGTTTTTAGCGATTGTGGGATGACTCTTGTGTCCATGCTCCCTCTCCATAGAATGCTCAAGGCACATGAAAGGGGCTTCTTGCAGTTCCTGATGAACACAGAGTTCCACGAGTCTGGGCCTGGGGCAGAGTGCGTGGGCATGTCGTTTATTGCTTTTTCGAAATCTTGTGGTATTAGGGTAATATCAGAGACTTTTTAATTTACTAAATTTTGAGTCTCAGTCATAAAAAAAATAATATTGGTATTTTAGTATCTCACTCATTTCTTTGCTGTCATCTGAATAAGTTCCATCTCGTCTAAGCAGGAGTCCAATATAGGATGTTGTTTTGGCCTTTGATTTGGAATGCAAAAGAAAAGAAATATTTTTTTTTTTTCAGTTTCATTGATGGCTTTAAGTTCTTACTGAGTTTTTTGCCTCCTGTATGATTGTTTAAGAGTGCCTCCCTTCGTATTTCAGGTATTCTGGCCCCTTTCAGCAACTCTATGATTCTTCATCTTTGCCTGAACAGGAAGCATCTCTCTCTTTCTAGTTTACATCTTCTCTTCCTTTTCCTTAAAGGAATGTGCCTTGAGCATACCTCGAGTGTCACATAGTTAATTCTGTCTAGGCAGAGGTTTGGATCCTTGTTGCTTAGGATATCTTCCCAGCTTGTTTCATTTAGGACATGGATGACTTGATCCCACTGTATGTTTTTGTTATTGAAGGTGAATTTAGTGAAGGCACCTTCATAACTGGTCACCTTTTGCTGATTAGGAGCCCTGTGCATACATGTCTGTACCACTGTTATGTTGCGGTTTGAGTGTATTGTCTTTGATACTGTTATAATCCGTATCAGATCATCATTGTTGGTGAATATGAGGTCTAATGTGTTTTCCAGTCTTGTTAGTTCTATTATTTGCTGGTTTAAAGTGAATTTGTTGCAGAGATTTAATAACTCATGTGTGTGTGAATTTTCGTTTGAACTGTCCCCTGGTGTTATCTATGCTGAAACATTATTTGCTACACTCTTCCACTTTAGGTGTTTTAACTTGAAATCGCCCTGCAGCAACATGTTTGGGGAAAGTTTGAAGATTTTCCAGGGAGTGGTCAATTTTGAAAAGCTGCTCCTGGAATTGTTGGGAAGTAGAGTCTTGAGGCTTGTATACAACCACAATGACAAGTTTTGGTTCTCGATCTTTACTGCTAAAACTTCAACTACATCATTTGAGGTGTTTAGTAGTTTCAAGCAATTGAGCGACTCTGTGACATACAGGCCAACCTCCACTTGTTGTCTGTTTACTCTGTCGCCTCTGAATAGGTGATATCCTGGGATCTATATTTCGTTGTCAAAGTAATCCTTTATGTAGGGCTCTGTGAAAGCCGCGAACATTGCTTTTGACTTTGTGAATAGTCCATTGATGAAAGGCATTTTGTTGTTTGTTGATGGTTTTAGAACCTATATGTTTGCAAAGATAAATGTTGATAGTAAATAAGGGGGTTTTGTTTGCTGGAATTAATATCAGTTTTTCTGTAGTGGAGGCCAATGACTGTGCCTCTGTTCAAGAAGTATTTAGATTTTGTGTAGGATTTCTGCCATTTCTTGCCAGTTTCCTTTTTTTTCTGACACTTAAAAAACTCTGTCTCTGGAGTGGTTATGGCTCCCTTGGATTGTTTCCTATAAGGGTGATCTGTATCTTCTTGTTCCCTTTTGGCGGTGCGCCTGACAATATAGGTTGTAGCACTGTCTTTCCTGGACTGAAAAAAAATCACAGGAAGAGGAGTTGCATTCTCCTGTTGTCATGTGTGTGCGGCATTTTCTTAGATGTTGAAAATTGCGCATCCCACCTGTTCTTCAAGATATATATATATATATATATATATATATATATATATATATATATATATATATATATATATATATATATATGAATATATATATATGTATATATATGCAAGGAATTCGCGAAAGCATGCGAAATATACACAAACACTGATCTCTGGCTGAAGGAGACTCGAACCTACGAACCTTAGGACAAGGTACGCAGTGCTTTACCAATCTACCCACACTGTACAATACCTTGGCGTGTAGCATGAGCTACACGTTTGATCCAAGGCAGCCAGCTTTCAGGGAGAAGGCTTACAGCTTTTCATCTCATCCCCTGCATGCATCAGCCTTACTAGAGATTTGAACAATGTAAGGAATTCGCGAGAGCATGCGAAATATACACAAACACTGATCTCTGGCTGAAGGAGACTCGAACCTACGAACCTTAGGACAAGGTACGCAGTGCTTTACCAATCTACCCACACTGGACAATACCTTGGCGTGTAGCATGAGCTACACGTTTGATCCAAGGCAGCCAGCTTTCAGGGAGAAGGCTTACAGCCTTTCATCTCATCCCCTGCATGCATCAGCCTTACTAGTAAGCCTTACTAGTAAGCCTTACTGTAAGCCTTCTCCCTGAAAGCTGGCTGCCTTGGATCAAACGTGTAGCTCATGCTACACGCCAAGGTATTGTCCAGTGTGGGTAGATTGGTAAAGCACTGCGTACCTTGTCCTAAGGTTCGTAGGTTCGAGTCTCCTTCAGCCAGAGATCAGTGTTTATATATATATATATATATTCACATAGTTTTAGTATCCCATTTAACAATTTTTCTTCCAAGTATACTTTAACAGTTCTCCTGGTGGGCTGGCTAGGTTAAAGGCTTGCTATAAAAGTGTTTTGCCATATATGCTGGTATATATATTATGCTGATATATATGCTGTAGCTTGATAAATGTAAATTTTATAGACTATTTATAGTTTCAGTATCCCATAAGACAAACTTTCCTCCTGGTATACCTTAACAGTTCTCCTGGTATACCTGGACAATTCTCCTGATAGGCTAGCTAGGATAAGTCTATTATAGGGTACTTTGTTTTATGTATTGTATAGGAAGGTAACTCTCGTTTAACACTTTAACACATCATCTAGAAGAAAGCTAGCAACTCTTGAAGCAGGATAAAGATACGACTTAATCTCACATCCTAGAGATTGTTTAAAAATCGTTGGAATTCACAATAACTAAGTACAACCAGGAAACAATTGCATACAATGTCCTAACAGAATTTATTCATATTGTCAAAAAGAAAAGTCAAGTTTCAACCACAGTTTCTTCACAAAATTATGTTATTCATTATTCTAGTTCTGTAATTTATGAGGACTTAACAATTACATAAGTGCATTTACACGATTATAAATTATAATACTAATCAGGTTTTAGCTTGTTTTACTGAACATAAAGTTTATCCCAGCTGCAGGAAACTGTCATTAGCATAGCACATCCGATCACATGCAGGAATGATTCTAGATAACTAAGTTTTAGCTGATCACAGACCAGTGAAAATGAGCAAGAGTAAATTATTTATGAGCACAGAACCAATTCCTCCGTTAAGCTCGCTCAAACATTTAAATATAAATATAAATCTTCTGATATTTATTGACAACAATAGTTATTTTTCTTGAAGGGACTGAAGCTATCTTGTACTTTACTCGTGCGTTCATTATATCACGTAGCAAACACTTAATTAGCTAATCTAGTAAATGCTAATTAGAATTTATTACTTAACAGAAACTACATTAAACACTTTTATTGATACGTTGTATTTATAACTCTGAAGCAAGAAAATCGATATAAATATTTTATTCAAATAATGTTAACTGAAAATGAATTTGAGATTCAAGAATGATTTTATTGTAATTTTAGCAAATATATTTATGATTTAGTGCATCATTGTCTTCTTATATATGAAGCACGTAATGCACAGTATGACATGATCATCATCATTCATCGCACTTAAATAAACATAGAAGAATGAAGATGCTGCAGCCATACTGACATGATTTTTGTGGTGAAGCGGTTAATGGGATGAACTTTTTATAAATTAATCATTAGACGGGAAAATCAACAATATTTCCTCACTGGTGGTGCGTGGGTCTACGTATCATGGCTTTCTTGCTGTTCCAAATATCTGGGTGGGTGACCTGGGAAGTGTTTGGCCCGGGTGTCTGTCTGGCTGAATTCAAAAGTTTTTTGACTGATTATGGTTCCTGTGTTTTTAAATAACATATCTTGCTGGCTGGACTGGATATCTTGCTAGCTGGACTGGGTATCTTCCTGGCTGGACTGGATATCTTGCTAGATGGACTGGGTATCTTGCTGTCTGGACAGGGTATCTTGCTGGCTGGACTGGATATCTTGCTGGCTGGACTGGATATCTTGCTAGATGGACTGGATATCTTGCTGGCTGGACTGGATATCTTGCTGGCTGGACTCGATGTCTTGCTGGCTAGACTGGGTATTTTGCTAGCTTGTCTTGATATCTAACTAACTTGGAATATCTGGTTTGCTTGCTAGATATAGTTGCAAATGTTACGATGATACCAACAGACTGTGGATAATATCACTAGTGGATAGTACAGAACTTTTATTAAAGAGAACGTTTCGCCCTGAGTAGATTCCTCAGTGTTAATGAAACCTGGTGATTGATGGTGCAACGTTGTCTCTAATGTAGGAAACTGGTTCTGAGAACCAACACTTGCGTATCTTTATTATGGAAAAGCTTCGCCAATCAGTGGCTGCCTCAGTCCAGTATAGAGAACAATGGTTAAAGATTAGATGAGTTTGAGGTAATCAGTCCCTGAGTCTTTTAATATATGTGATGATCTGTACTTAGTCTCCTTTGCCATACTGAACTGGATATATTGCAGGTTAGACTGGATATCTTGCCTGGTGGACTGGATATATTGCTGACAGGACTGGATATCTTGCTGACTGGACTGGATATCTTCCAGGCAGGACTGAATACCAAAAGGCTGTATTTGATATGTTTGCTGACAGGACTGGATATCTTGCTGGTTGGACTGAATATCTTGCTGGCTGAACCGATTATCTTCCTGGCTAAACCGATTATCTTCCAAGGAGAACTGAACATCTTGCTGGCTGGGCTGGATTTCTTGCTGACAGGACTTAATATTTTGCTTTACTGGACTGGATATCTTGCTGGCTAGACTGGGTATCTTCCTGGTTGGACTGGATTTTTGCTCAGATGTCTCCATAACTCAAAAACTTATAACAGTGCACAGTAAGCCATGTGATGTATAAGGTGCTAGACATAGAGTGAGAGAAAGAGAGAGAGAGAAGGAAGGAAGGAAGAAAGAAAGAAAGAAAGAAAGAAAGAAAGAAAGAAAGAAAGAAAGAAAGAAAGAAAGAAAGAAAGAAAGAAAGGAAGGAAGGAAGGAAGGAAGGAAGGATGGAAAGAATGAGGGGGAAAAAGGATGGAAAATATCTGAATAATTCATGTAACTTGTTGTATATACAGGTGAGTTTGTCAGAGAGAGCGAGGCTGGTCTTCCCAGCACAGGTCACGAAGACACAAACACTGAAACACAGTAGTGTTGCAGACGGAACCCGCTGTCACCTCCCACCCACCAACACAGGTCACGAAGACACAAACACAGTAGTGTTGCAGACGGAATCCGCTGTCACCTCCAACCCACCAACACAGGTCACGAAGACACAAACACAGTAGTGTTGCAGACGGAATCCGCTGTCACCTCCCACCCACCAACACAGGTCACGAAGACACAAACACAGTAGTGTTGCAGACGGAATCCGCTGTCACCTCCCACCCACCAACACAGGTCACGAAGACACAAACACAGTAGTGTTGCAGACGGAATCCGCTGTCACCTCCCACCCACCAACACAGGTCACGAAGACACAAACACAGAAGTGTTGCAGACGGAATCCGCTGTCACCTCCCACCCACCAACACAGGTCACGAAGACACAAACACAGTAGTGTTGCAGACGGAATCCGCTGTCACCTCCAACCCACCAACACAGGTCACGAAGACACAAACACAGTAGTGTTGAGGACGGAATCCGCTGTCACCTCCCACCCACCAACACAGGTCACGAAGACACAAACACAGTAGTGTTGCAGACGGAATCCGCTGTCTCCTCCAATCCACCAACACAGGTCACGAAGACACAAACACAGTAGTGTTGCAGACGGAATCCGCTGTCACCTCCCACCCACCAACACAGGTCAGGAAGACAAAAACACAGTAGTGTTGCAGACGGAATTCGCTGTCACCTCCAACCCACCAACACAGGTCACGAAGACAAAAACACAGTAATGTTGAGGACGGAATCCGCAGTCACCTCCAACCCACCAACACAGGTCACGAAGACACAAACACAGTAGTGTTGCAGACGGAATCCGCTGTCACCTCCAACCCACCAACACAGGTCACGAAGACACAAACACAGTAGTGTTGCAGACGGAATCCGCTGTCACCTCCCACCCACCAACACAGGTCACGAAGACACAAACACAGTAGTGTTGAGGCCGGAATCCGCTATCATCTCCAACCCACCAACACAGGTCACGAAGACACAAACACAGTAGTGTTGCAGACGGAATCCGCTGTCACCTCCCACCCACCAACACAGGTCACGAAGACACAAACACAGTAGTGTTGCAGACGGAATCCGCTGTCACCTCCCACCCTCCAAGACAGGTCACGAAGACACAAACACAATAGTGTTGCAGATGGAATCCACTGTCACCTCCCACCCACCAACACAGGTCACGAAGACACAAACACAGTAGTGTTGCAGACGGAATCCGCTGTCACCTCCCACCCACCAACACAGGTCACGAAGACACAAACACAGTAGTGTTGAGGACGGAATCCGCTGTCACCTCCCACCCACCAACACAGGTCACGATGACACAAACACAGTAGTGTTGCAGACAGAATCCGCTGTCACCTCCCACTCACCAACACAGGTCACGAAGACAAAAACACAGTAGTATTGCAGACGGAATCCGCTGTCACCTCCCACCCACCAACACAGGTCACGAAGACACAAACACAGTAGTGTTGCAGACGGAATCCGCTGTCACCTCCCACCCACCAACACAGGTCACGAAGACACAAACACAGTAGGGTTGCAGATGGAATCCGCTGTCACCTCCCACCCATCAACACAGGTCACGAATACAAAAACACAGTAGTGTTGCAGACGGAATCCGCTGTCACCTCCCACCCACCAACACAGGTCACGAAGACACAAACACAGTAGTGTTGAGGACGGAATCCGCTGTCACCTCCCACCCACCAACACAGGTCACGAAGAAACAAACACAGTAGTGCTGCAGACGGAATCCGCTGTCACCTCCCACCCATCAACACAGGTCACGAAGACACAAACACAGTAGTGTTGAGGACGGAATCCGCTGTCACCTCCCACCCACCAACACAGGTCACGAAGACACAAACACAGTAGTGTTGAGGACGGAATCCGCTGTCACCTCCCACCCACCAACACAGGTCACGAAGACACAAACACAGTAGTGTTGAGGACGGAATCCGCTGTCACCTCCAACCCACCAACACAGGTCACGAAGACACAAACACAGTATTGTTGAGGACGGAATCCGCTGTCACCTCCCACCCACCAATACAGGTCACGAAGACACAAACACAGTAGTGTTGCAGACGGAATCCGCTGTCACCTCCCACCCTCCAACACAGGTCACGAAGACACAAACATAGTAGTGTTGCAGACGGAATCCGCTGTCACCTCCCACCCACCAACACAGGTCACGAAGACACAAACACAGTAGTGTTGCAGACGAAATCCGCTGTCACCTCCAACCCACCAACACAGGTCACGAAGACACAAACACAGTAGTGTTGAGGACGGAATCCGCTGTCACCTCCCACTCACCAGCACAGGTCACGAAGACACAAACACAGTAGTGTTGCAGACGGAATCCGCTGTTACCTCCCACACACCAACACAGGTCACGAAGACACAAACACAGTAGTGTTGAGGACGGAATCCGCTGTCACCTCTCACCCACCAACACAGGTCACGAAGACACAAACACAGTAGTGTTGCAGACGGAATTCGCTGTCACCTCCCACCCACCAACACAGGTCACGAAGAAAAAACACAGTAGTGTTGCAGACGGAATCCGCTGTCACCTCCCACCCACCAACACAGGTCACGAATACACAAAAACAGTAGTGTTGCAGGCAGAATCCGCTGTCACCTCCCACCCACCAGCACAGGTCACGAATACACAAACACAGTAGTGTTGCAGACGGAACCCGTTGTCACCTCCCACCCACCAACACAGGTCACGAATACACAAACACAGTAGTTTTGCAGACGGAATCCGCTGTCACCTCCCACCCACCAACACAAGTCACGAAGACACAAACACAGTAGTGTTGAGGACGGAATCCGCTGTCACCTCCCACCCACCAACACAGGTCACGAAGACACAAACACAGTAGTGTTGCAGACGGAATCCGCTGTCACCTCCCACCCACCAACACAGGTCACGAAGACACAAACACAGTAGTGTTGAGGACGGAATCCGCTGTCACCTCCCACCCACCAACACAGGTCACGAAGACACAAACACAGTAGTGTTGAGGATGGAATCCGCTGTCACCTCCCACCCACCAACACAGGTCACGAAGACACAAACACAGTAGTGTTGCAGACGGAATCCGCTGTCACCTCCCACCCACCAACACAGGTCACGAAGACACAAACACAGTAGTGTTGCAGACGGAATCCGCTGTCACCTCCCACCCACCAACACAGGTCACGAAGACACAAACACAGTAGTGTTGCAGACGGAATCCGCTGTCACCTCCCACCCACCAACACAAGTCACGAATACACAAACACAGTAGTGTTGCAGACGGAATCCGCTGTCACCTCCAACCCACCAACACAGGTCACGATGACACAAACACAGTAGTGTTGCAGACGGAATCCGCTGTCACCTCCCACCCACCAACACAGGTCACGAAGACATAAACACAGTAGTGTTGAGGACGGAATCCGCTCTCACCTCCCACCCACCAACACAGGTCACGAAGACACAAACACAGTAGTGTTGCAGACGGAATCCGCTGTCACCTCCAACCCACCAACACAGGTCACGAAGACACAAACACAGTATTGTTGAGGACGGAATCCGCTGTCACCTCCCACCCACCAACACAGGTCACGAAGACACAAACACAGTAGTGTTGCAGACGGAATCCGCTGTCACCTCCAACCCACCAACACAGGTCACGAAGACACAAACACAGTAGTGTTGCAGACGGAATCCGCTGTCACCTCCAACCTACCAACACAGCTCACGAAGACACAAACACAGTAGTGTTGAGGACGGAATCCGCTGTCACCTCCCACCCACCAACACAGCTCACGAAGACACAAACACAGTAGTGTTGAGGACGGAATCCGCTGTCACCTCCCACCCACCAACACAGGTCACGAAGACACAAACACAGTAGTGTTGAGGACGGAATCCGCTGTCACCTCCCACCCACCAACACAGCTCACGAAGACACAAACACAGTAGTGTTGAGGACGGAATCCGCTGTCACCTCCCACCCACCAACACAGCTTACGGAGACACAAACACAGTAGTGTTGAGGACGGAATCCGCTGTCACCTCCCACCCACCAACACAGCTTACGAAGACACAAACACAGTAGTGTTGAGGACGGAATCCGCTGTCACCTCCCACCCACCAACACAGCTCACGAAGACACAAACACAGTAGTATTGAGGACGGAATCCGCTGTCACCTCCCACCCACCAACACAGCTTACGAAGACACAAACACAGTAGTGTTGAGGACGGAATCCGCTGTCACCTCCCACCCACCAACACAGGTCACGAAGACAAAAACACAGTAGTGTTGAGGACGGAATCCGCTGTCACCTCCCACCCACCAACACAGGTCACGGAGACACAAACACAGTAGTGTTGAGGACGGAATCCGCTGTCACCTCCCACCCACCAACACAGGTCACGGAGACACAAACACAGTAGTGTTGAGGACGGAATCCGCTGTCACCTCCCACCCACCAACACAGGTCACGAAGACAAAAACACAGTAGTGTTGCAGACGGAATTCGCTGTCACCTCCAACCCACCAACACAGGTCACGAAGACAAAAACACAGTAATGTTGAGGACGGAATCCGCAGTCACCTCCAACCCACCAACACAGGTCACGAAGACACAAACACAGTAGTGTTGCAGACGGAATCCGCTGTCACCTCCAACCCACCAACACAGGTCACGAAGACACAAACACAGTAGTGTTGCAGACGGAATCCGCTGTCACCTCCCACCCACCAACACAGGTCACGAAGACACAAACACAGTAGTGTTGAGGCCGGAATCCGCTATCATCTCCAACCCACCAACACAGGTCACGAAGACAAAAACACAGTAGTGTTGAAGACGGAATCCGCTGTCACCTCCCACCCACCAACACAGGTTACGAAGACACAAACACAGTAGTGTTGCAGGCGGAATCTGCTGTCACCTCCCACTCACTAACACTGGTCACGAAGACACAAACACAGTAGTGTTGCAGACGGAATCCGCTGTCACCTCCCACCCACCAACACAGGTCACGAAGACACAAACACAGTAGTGTTGCAGACGGAATCCGCTGTCACCTCCCACCCTCCAAGACAGGTCACGAAGACACAAACACAATAGTGTTGCAGATGGAATCCACTGTCACCTCCCACCCACCAACACAGGTCACGAAGACACAAACACAGTAGTGTTGCAGACGGAATCCGCTGTCACCTCCCACCCACCAACACAGGTCACGAAGACACAAACACAGTAGTGTTGAGGACGGAATCCGCTGTCACCTCCCACCCACCAACACAGGTCACGATGACACAAACACAGTAGTGTTGCAGACAGAATCCGCTGTCACCTCCCACTCACCAACACAGGTCACGAAGACAAAAACACAGTAGTATTGCAGACGGAATCCGCTGTCACCTCCCACCCACCAACACAGGTCACGAAGACACAAACACAGTAGTGTTGCAGACGGAATCCGCTGTCACCTCCCACCCACCAACACAGGTCACGAAGACACAAACACAGTAGGGTTGCAGATGGAATCCGCTGTCACCTCCCACCCATCAACACAGGTCACGAATACAAAAACACAGTAGTGTTGCAGACGGAATCCGCTGTCACCTCCCACCCACCAACACAGGTCACGAAGACACAAACACAGTAGTGTTGAGGACGGAATCCGCTGTCACCTCCCACCCACCAACACAGGTCACGAAGAAACAAACACAGTAGTGCTGCAGACGGAATCCGCTGTCACCTCCCACCCATCAACACAGGTCACGAAGACACAAACACAGTAGTGTTGAGGACGGAATCCGCTGTCACCTCCCACCCACCAACACAGGTCACGAAGACACAAACACAGTAGTGTTGAGGACGGAATCCGCTGTCACCTCCCACCCACCAACACAGGTCACGAAGACACAAACACAGTAGTGTTGAGGACGGAATCCGCTGTCACCTCCAACCCACCAACACAGGTCACGAAGACACAAACACAGTATTGTTGAGGACGGAATCCGCTGTCACCTCCCACCCACCAATACAGGTCACGAAGACACAAACACAGTAGTGTTGCAGACGGAATCCGCTGTCACCTCCCACCCTCCAACACAGGTCACGAAGACACAAACATAGTAGTGTTGCAGACGGAATCCGCTGTCACCTCCCACCCACCAACACAGGTCACGAAGACACAAACACAGTAGTGTTGCAGACGAAATCCGCTGTCACCTCCAACCCACCAACACAGGTCACGAAGACACAAACACAGTAGTGTTGAGGACGGAATCCGCTGTCACCTCCCACCCACCAGCACAGGTCACGAAGACACAAACACAGTAGTGTTGCAGACGGAATCCGCTGTTACCTCCCACACACCAACACAGGTCACGAAGACACAAACACAGTAGTGTTGAGGACGGAATCCGCTGTCACCTCTCACCCACCAACACAGGTCACGAAGACACAAACACAGTAGTGTTGCAGACGGAATTCGCTGTCACCTCCCACCCACCAACACAGGTCACGAAGAAAAAACACAGTAGTGTTGCAGACGGAATCCGCTGTCACCTCCCACCCACCAACACAGGTCACGAATACACAAAAACAGTAGTGTTGCAGGCAGAATCCGCTGTCACCTCCCACCCACCAGCACAGGTCACGAATACACAAACACAGTAGTGTTGCAGACGGAACCCGTTGTCACCTCCCACCCACCAACACAGGTCACGAATACACAAACACAGTAGTTTTGCAGACGGAATCCGCTGTCACCTCCCACCCACCAACACAAGTCACGAAGACACAAACACAGTAGTGTTGAGGACGGAATCCGCTGTCACCTCCCACCCACCAACACAGGTCACGAAGACACAAACACAGTAGTGTTGCAGACGGAATCCGCTGTCACCTCCCACCCACCAACACAGGTCACGAAGACACAAACACAGTAGTGTTGAGGACGGAATCCGCTGTCACCTCCCACCCACCAACACAGGTCACGAAGACACAAACACAGTAGTGTTGAGGATGGAATCCGCTGTCACCTCCCACCCACCAACACAGGTCACGAAGACACAAACACAGTAGTGTTGCAGACGGAATCCGCTGTCACCTCCCACCCACCAACACAGGTCACGAAGACACAAACACAGTAGTGTTGCAGACGGAATCCGCTGTCACCTCCCACCCACCAACACAGGTCACGAAGACACAAACACAGTAGTGTTGCAGACGGAATCCGCTGTCACCTCCCACCCACCAACACAAGTCACGAATACACAAACACAGTAGTGTTGCAGACGGAATCCGCTGTCACCTCCAACCCACCAACACAGGTCACGATGACACAAACACAGTAGTGTTGCAGACGGAATCCGCTGTCACCTCCCACCCACCAACACAGGTCACGAAGACATAAACACAGTAGTGTTGAGGACGGAATCCGCTCTCACCTCCCACCCACCAACACAGGTCACGAAGACACAAACACAGTAGTGTTGCAGACGGAATCCGCTGTCACCTCCAACCCACCAACACAGGTCACGAAGACACAAACACAGTATTGTTGAGGACGGAATCCGCTGTCACCTCCCACCCACCAACACAGGTCACGAAGACACAAACACAGTAGTGTTGCAGACGGAATCCGCTGTCACCTCCAACCCACCAACACAGGTCACGAAGACACAAACACAGTAGTGTTGCAGACGGAATCCGCTGTCACCTCCAACCTACCAACACAGCTCACGAAGACACAAACACAGTAGTGTTGAGGACGGAATCCGCTGTCACCTCCCACCCACCAACACAGCTCACGAAGACACAAACACAGTAGTGTTGAGGACGGAATCCGCTGTCACCTCCCACCCACCAACACAGGTCACGAAGACACAAACACAGTAGTGTTGAGGACGGAATCCGCTGTCACCTCCCACCCACCAACACAGCTCACGAAGACACAAACACAGTAGTGTTGAGGACGGAATCCGCTGTCACCTCCCACCCACCAACACAGCTTACGGAGACACAAACACAGTAGTGTTGAGGACGGAATCCGCTGTCACCTCCCACCCACCAACACAGCTTACGAAGACACAAACACAGTAGTGTTGAGGACGGAATCCGCTGTCACCTCCCACCCACCAACACAGCTCACGAAGACACAAACACAGTAGTATTGAGGACGGAATCCGCTGTCACCTCCCACCCACCAACACAGCTTACGAAGACACAAACACAGTAGTGTTGAGGACGGAATCCGCTGTCACCTCCCACCCACCAACACAGGTCACGAAGACACAAACACAGTAGTGTTGAGGACGGAATCCGCTGTCACCTCCCACCCACCAACACAGGTCACGGAGACACAAACACAGTAGTGTTGAGGACGGAATCCGCTGTCACCTCCCACCCACCAACACAGGTCACGGAGACACAAACACAGTAGTGTTGAGGACGGAATCCGCTGTCACCTCCCACTCACCAACAATAAATATATTTTAAAAGAACAGAAGAAACAGCAATTAAATGTAGACAGACGTATTAAATATTCAGACACCTGAGTAGTGTTGAAACTGAAATTTTTACCTTATCATAACGACCAAAGTGGTGAAAATTGCATGCAACTGTTCAACACGAAATTTATTTTTAATGCCCTTGTACAGTTCGTAGCAAATATGTTGTGCGAGATGTGTGTGTCTGTAGCAAATAATTTGTACGAGCCACTGTATGTTGGTTGTGTATGTTGTATGTTGGCTAGTGTATGTATGTAGCATATATTTTAAGAGAGCTAGCAAAAGTTGGGAGCACATATGTTGAGTGAACTAGTGCATGTTGGTAGCATATATTTTAAGTGAACTGGCATGTGTTGTTAGCATATAATCTGATCAAACCAGCATATCTTGGTAGCATATATTTTGAGTAAGCTAGCACATGCCGGTAGCAGATATTGTGATCAAGCTAACATATGTTGGCAGTATATATTTTGGCTGAGTTAACATGTGATGGTATTATATATTCTTTTTTATATTTTAAGTTAGTTCATCAATCTCTAAATATTTATTAAATGAAAATAATTTAATATATAGTACTGTAAATAATTAGTACTACGGATAATAATAATAATAATAATAATAATAATAATAATAATAATAATAATAATAATAATAATAATAATAATAATAATAATAATAATGAACATGTGGGGCAGCGGTCCTCCAGCAGCAACAGCCTGGTTGACTAGGCAAGCACCAGACGAGCCTGGCCCATGGCTGGGCTCCGAGAGTAGTGAAACTCTCGAAACTCTTCAAAGGTATATCAAAGGCAAAGGTATAACAATAATAGTAATGATAACTTCATAAAAAATAGGTAATAGTTAAATTTTGAAAAATATAAGATTTAGCATAATCTTTTCTAATTGAAGCTGATAACGTCATTAAAGGGAAGGATGCAGATGACGAGTGTCAACAAGGACACTGATATTTGGTTGGAGAAATGATAACGACAACTGGGAGGAAGGAAGGTCGCAGATACACAACGCAAAGCGCGTCCCCAGACATTTACTGTCCTCAACCCGTACGATAATTAGTCCCATTAACCCTCGAGGGTCGATGTTGACCACTATGGAAAACCCTTATTTAGAGTAATCCATTTTATGTATGTTGTTTATATTTTGTGTTAGATAATAATGTATGTTGGTATCATATAAGTTAGCTACCATAAGTTGATAACATTCATTTTGCTGTACATTCAACCAACTAGAAGTGGGACGAGCTTGCTACCCCTCCATCGCGGACACTAATGGAATTTTAACCAAATTCTCATACTAAATTTATTGAAGTGTGATAGGCTCCACTCTTGCTCAAAATAACGTTTTACACATCTAAAGTCAACTTGAGTGTCAGTTAGCATTTGTTTTCTTTAGTAATTCCCTGTCAAAACTCGTTCAAATATCCATGCATATCCTTCGCTTTGTTTAATTTTTCCACCATACAACTATCGCTGGCAAGATAAGTATTGCCTCTAGTTACAGCAGCCTCCTCACTGCATCGTTGTTCCTCGTCATGTGAGTGAGTCTACAACACCATACCCAGATGTATCAAAATTACCGACCCAATTAACAAACTAATTTCTTTTAACAGACAGCTCACCTCTGTTGCAAGATTCTTTATTATGATATTTATCTCTTTCTTCACATACCCATCTTCTGATTCATCCACTCTCAATTATTTGAATATATTTTCAATTTCCATATTTATTCTTTCAGTTCTGTCCATTTTGAAAGGCATAAATTGATTAATGAATCTCAACACGGTTTTACAAAGGGGCGTTCCTGTCTTACGAATTTACTAACTTTTTTCACTAAGGAATTTGAGAAGGTAGATCATGGTAATGAATATTATATTGTGTATATGGACTTCAGTAAGGCTTTCGATAAAGTTCCACAACTGAGGCTATTGTGGAAACTTAAGGCAAACGGAATAGGAAACAAAATTTCCTGGGTAGAGGTATGATTGACAGATATGCAGCAGAGAGTTTGCATAAATGGGGAGAAATCAAAGTGAGGGCACGTCACAAGCGGTGTTCCATAGGGGTCACTGTAGGGCCCCTTGTTGTTTACAATTTACATGAACATAGATGAATAAATATATAGCGACATAAGCAAATTTGCTGATGGCATCAAAATAGGCCGTCCAATTCCTTCTAGTGAGAATATTGGAGCACTCCAAGAAGATTTGATTAGTGTGAATATCAAAATGGTATATAATACCGACAAGTTGGTAGGTAAGACACATGGGCAACAGTTACGCAAGTCACCAACTCTTTCAAGTGAGAATTGTTGAATTTGAGAGGGACATGACCTCTCAGTGACTACATTATCTCTTCTACCATTATGCACCTCTCCTTCCGACGGTATATAAGTCTCCACACTGTCGCTTGTTTCTTCAGAGTGTTTCAGACTATTGAACAGAACGCTTCTCTAGGCTGAGGGACTGACAACCTCAAATCAACGACTTCAAAGGTGTTGGGCTGATTACATCGTCTTCACATCTCTATTGCTCCTGCCTGCTTTCTGTACTCGACTGAAGAAGCCTACTGTGTAGGCGAAACGTCTCGGAATAAAGTTGCCTAACTGTTGCCCATGTGTCTTACCTACCAAGATTTGAATAGATTGATGCAGTGATCGGAGAAGTGGCAGATACGGTTTAATATAGACAAATGCAAAGTTCTAAATGTTGATCAGGAAAATAATCATGCCACATATAAATTAAATAACGTAAATCTTAACATTACTGATTGTGAAAAGGATTTAGGAGTTCTGGTTAGCAGTAATCTGAAACCAAGACAACAGTGCATAAGTGTTCGCAAGTGTTGGAAAAATTCAGACTGAGGAAGGATATAAGAAAGTACTGGTTTGGTAAGAGAGTTGTGGATGAGTGGAACAAACTCCCGAGTGCCGTCATAGAAGCTAAGACGTTGTGTAGTTTTAAAAATAGGCTGGATAAATACTTGAGGTGTGGGTTTTCTTGCTAGCTCAGTTGAGGGGGTTGTTAAGACTTTAAACTAGGATTAGTTAGAGGTATGGGTTTAGAAATGATAAATAATGAGTATGGATATATTGACTTAAGCTCTGATATTAAGAATCTTAATAGTAACTGTCATGGAGTAACTCTGGGTAATGATAATTTCAGAAATTGTGTAAAAACAAAGATGAATAGGAAAAATGTGCAGAAGAAAAAACATATGATGGTATTTTATGCTAACAGTCGAAGTGCAAGAAATAAAATTAACGAACTACGTTTGGAAGCATGTGCTGGGAACTTTGATGTCATTGCATTAACTGAAACGTGGTATGATTTAAAGAGTCGGGATATGATTGCTGAGTGTAATATTCAAGGGTTTAAGTTGCTCCATGTGGATAGATGTAATGGGAAGGGGGGAGGAGTTGCATTATATGTTCGAGAAAATATTAATTGTTGCATAAAAACATGTATAAAAATAGATGGAACAGTAACAGAATCTGTTTGGGTAGAGTTTGTAGTGGGTCAAGAAAAACTAATTCTAGGTGTAATATACCGACCTCCAGGCTTAGATCACGATAGAGGGAGACTTCTTTGGGACGAAACTGTTAGGGTTTATAGACACAATAACATAGTGATAGTAGGGGACGTTAACTTTAGTCAAATTGACTGGAATTCTTTGACAGGTAATCTAGAGTCCAGTGACTTTATGGAAACAGCTCAGGACTGTTTTCTGAAGCAGTGCGTAACAGAGCCCACCAGGGGTAATAATTTGCTAGGCCTAGTCTTGTCAGATAAGGAAACACTCGTAAATAATCTGAAGAGCTTGGCGCAAGTGATCACAAATCCATCACTTTTAGCATTAACTGGGAATGCAAGAATAATGATAATACAGTAAAAATCCCCGATTTCCGTTCTGCCGATTACAATGGACTTAGGGAACATCTGTCTAATCTTGATTGGGGTTATCTTGCTAATGATTTTATTGACGATGATCATACTTATGATTATGAAGGGATCTGCTTTTATGATTTTTTTCTTAATAATGTACACCGTGCCCAGAGTATATACATTTACCAGAGAGAAATTAGGTCTAATAATAACGATCCCAAATGGGTTAACAGTAGGCTAAATCATCTATTAGGGGAGAAAAGGGGAATTTATAGGCGCATCAGAAGAGGAGAGGTTAACCTTACTGACCAATATGTTCAGCTTAAAAGAGAAGTAAAAAAGGCGATTAGAAAGGCTAAACGTGACTATGAAATTAGAGTTGCTAATGAATCAAAGACTAATTCAAAGGGGTTCTTTCAAGTGTATAGGAGGAAGGTGAAGGAAAAAGTAGGATTTCTGAAAATTGGGGATGGACAGATGACGGATAACGAACTGGAAATGGGTTCCTTATTTAATGACTTATTTTTGGCAGTTTTTACACAGGAAGATGTAAATGAGATTCCAGTAATTAACAATTATTTAGTTCCTGATGAATTTAAATTAACTAATATTACTCTCACGAGGGACATGGTTATTAAACAAATAGACAAACTGAACCAAAATAAGTCCACGGGACCCGATGAGTTGTTTTCCAGGGTACTTAAGGAATGCAAGATGGAGCTTAGTCAGCTATTAATGAGCGTGTTTAATGCGTCCATCCTTACCGGTGTTGTGCCAGAGTTGTGGAAGATGGCTAATGTGGTTCCAATATTCAAATCAGGGGATAAGGCCGTTCCTTCAAATTACCGTCCAATAAGCCTGACATCTATAGTGGGCAAGTTATTAGAATCATTTATAGCTGACATAATTAGAAGTCACCTTGAAGAGCACAACTTGATAAATGAATCTCAGCATGGATTCACGAGAAGTCGTTCCTGCCTGACAAACTTACTGACGTTCTTCAATACAACATTTGAGGCAGTTGACAGTGATAAGGAATATGATATTGTTTATTTGGATTTTAGTAAAGCCTTCGATAGAGTACCTTACAAGAGACTCTTAAGAAAAGCGGCAGCTCATAGTATAGGAGGTAAAGTTCTAGCATGGATAGAGGCATGGCTTACTAATAGAAAGCAGAGAGTTACCATTAATGGAGTGAAATCTGAATGGGGATTAGTCACTAGTGGCGTTCCACAAGGATCAATTTTAGGCTCTCTTGTTCATAATTTACATTAATGACCTTAATGAAGAGATTACGAGTGACATGAGTAAGTTTGCTGGTGATACAAAGATAGAACATAAGAACATAAGAAAGGAGGAACACTGCAGCAGGCCTGTTGGCCCATACTAGGCAGGTCCTTTACATTTCATCCCACTAACAAACATTTGACCAACCCAATTTTCAATGCTACCCAAGAAATAAGCTCTGATGTGCAAGTCCCACTCAAATCCAACCCCTCCCACTCATGTTGTTGTTAGGTAAGACACATATGCAACAGTTAGGTATCTTTATTATGAAACGTTTCGCCTACACAGTAGGCTTCTTCAGTCAAGTACAGAAAAGTTGATAGAAGCAGAAGATACTTGAAGACGATGTAATCAGTCCATCACCCTTAAAGTTTTGAGGTGGTCAGTCCCTCAGTCTGGAGAAGAGCATTGTTCCATAGTATGAAACAATATTGTTTCATACTATGGAACAATGCTCTTCTCCAGACTGAGGGACTGACCACCTCAAAACTTTAAGGGTGATGGACTGATTACATCGTCTTCAAGTATCTTCTGCTTGTGCAAGAAAGGTATAAAATACCGACAATATGAAAGTTAAGACACATGTGCAACATCTGGATATCTTTATTGTAGACGTTTCGCCATCCAGTGGCTTTATCAATACAG
>NC_091302.1:20305174-20452674 GCF_038502225.1 Cherax quadricarinatus
TATCAGAAACCTTCCCTATGAGGATAGACTAAGGGCCCTGAAACTGCACTCTCTAGAAAGACGTAGAATTAGGGGGGATATGATTGAGGTGTATAAATGGAAGACAGGAATAAATAAAGGGGATGTAAATAGTGTGCTGAAAATATCTAGCCTACACAGGACTCGCAGCAATGGTTTTAAGTTGGAAAAATTCAGATTCAGGAAGGATATAGGAAAGTACTGGTTTGGTAATAGAGTTGTGGATGAGTGGAACAAACTCCCAAGTACCGTTATAGAGGCCAGAACGTTGTGTAGCTTTAAAAATAGGTTGGATAAATACATGAGTAGATGTGGGTGGGTGTGAGTTAGACCTGATAGCTTGTGCTACCAGGTCGGTTGCCGTGTTCCTCCCTTAAGTCAATGTGACCTGACCTGACTAGGTTGGGTGCATTGGCTTAAGCCGGTAGGAGACTTGGACCTGCCTCGCATGGGCCAGTAGGCCTTCTGCAGTGTTCCTTCGTTCTTATGTTCTTATGTTCTTATGTTCTTATGACTAGTGGATGGTACCACTATGACCCCGCCTCCATCTGCTTCACGTCACCTCACTACAGTATATAAGCCACGTCTACGGCCCTATGCTGTACATTCTACAAGATTGATGGACTGAACACATCGACTCCAGGTTGAGGGACTGATTACCTCATTCTCCTCCTCTCCTTACGCCTTCCTCTTTGTATTGGACTGATGAAGCCACTGTGTGGCGAAACGTTTCCTGAATAAAGATTCCCATATGCTGCATAAGTGTCTCAATCTTCAACTTGTCGGTTTTTCAAACCATTCATCACAACTGTCAGACACGGCAGCATCATGGGGTCTTGTTACAAAGAATTCTTCAACACTTGTTCAACCTTTGGACGAAGACCTACTTCGACTAGTGGATGGTACCACTATGACCCCGCCTCCATCTGCTTCACGTCACCTCACTACAGTATATAAGCCACGTCTACGGCCCTATGCTGTACATTCTACAAGATTGATGGACTGAACACATCGACTCCAGGTTGAAGGACTGATTACCTCATTCTCCTCCTCTCCTTACGCCTTCCTCTTTGTATTGGACTGATGAAGCCACTGTGTGGCGAAACGTTTCCTGAATAAAGATTCCCATATGCTGCATAAGTGTTTCAATCTTCAACTTGTCGGTTTTTCAAACCATTCATCACAACTGTCAGACACGGCAGCATCATGGGGTCTTGTTACAAAGAATTCTTCAACACTTGTTCAACCTTTGGACGAAGACCTACTTCGACTAGTGGATGGTACCACTATGACCCCGCCTCCATCTGCTTCACGTCACCTCACTACAGTATATAAGCCACGTCTACGGCCCTATGCTGTACATTCTACAAGATTGATGGACTGAACACATCGACTCCAGGTTGAGGGACTGATTACCTCATTCTCCTCCTCTCCTTACGCCTTCCTCTTTGTATTGGACTGATGAAGCCACTGTGTGGCGAAACGTTTCCTGAATAAAGATTCCCATATGCTGCATAAGTGTCTCAATCTTCAACTTGTCGGTTTTTCAAACCATTCATCACAACTGTCAGACACGGCAGCATCATGGGGTCTTGTTACAAAGAATTCTTCAACACTTGTTCAACCTTTGGACGAAGACCTACTTCGACTAGTGGATGGTACCACTATGACCCCGCCTCCATCTGCTTCACGTCACCTCACTACAGTATATAAGCCACGTCTACGGCCCTATGCTGTACATTCTACAAGATTGATGGACTGAACACATCGACTCCAGGTTGAGGGACTGATTACCTCATTCTCCTCCTCTCCTTACGCCTTCCTCTTTGTATTGGACTGATGAAGCCACTGTGTGGCGAAACGTTTCCTGAATAAAGATTCCCATATGCTGCATAAGTGTCTCAATTTTTAAGTTCTACATTATTTAACTTATAAGTGCTAGGGTTTTGGACACTCCCGAGCTTCAGAACCTTGCATTTATCTACATTGAACTGCATCTGCCACTTTTCTGACCAAGAACAGAGTTTGTCTAAATCCTCCTGAAGTTCCCTAACATCTACCTTTGAATCAATTATCCTACCTATCTTTGTGTCATCGGCGAATTTGCTCATATCACTAGTAATACCCTCATCAAGGTCATTGATATATATTATAAACAACAACGGGCCTAAGACTGATCCCTGTAGTACGCCATTTGTTACAGATCCCCACTCGGATTTAACCCCATTTATGGACACTCTCTGCTTCCTGTCTGTGAGCCATGACTCGATCCACGAGAGCACTTTTCCCCAATGCCATGAACTGCCACTTTCTTTAGCAGTCTATGGTGCGGAACTCTATCAAAAGCCTTACTAAAATCTAAGTAAATAATATAAAATTCTTTATCGTGGTCAACAGCCTCAAAAGCTTTACCGAAGAAAGTTAATAAATTGGTTAGACAAGACCGGCCTCTTGTGAATCCATGCTGAGTATCATTAATCAAGCTATGCTTATCGAGAATGCTTCTCATAATCTCAGCTATAATTGACTCTAGTAATTTGCCTACAATTGAGGTCAGGCTTATTGGGCGGTAATTTGACGGTAACGACTTGTCCCCTGTTTTAAAAATAGGAATTACATTAGCCATCTTCCACATATCAGACACTACACCTGTTTGAAGAGATAAATTAAAAATATTAGTTAATGGTTCACAGAGTTCCATTTTGCATTCCTTAAGAACCCTTGAAAAAAGCCCATCAGGACCCGGCGACTTATTTTGCTTCAGTCTGTCTATCTGCTTCACAACCATTTCACTAGTGACTGTGATGTTACATAATTTATCTTCTTCTAGCCCACTATAAAAATTAATTACTGGAATATTGTTATTGTCTTCCTGTATAAAAACCGAGAGAAAATAATTTTTTAAGATCTAGCACATTAAAATGGTATGAAATACCGACAGATTGTTAGGTAAGACACATATGCAACAGTTAGGTATCTTTATTTCGAAACGTTTCGCCTACACAGTAGGCTTCTTCAGTCGAGTACAGAAAGGTTGATAGAAGCAGAAGATACTTGAAGACGATGTAATCAGTCCATCACCCTTAAAGTTTTGAGGTGGTCAGTCCCTCAGTCTGGAGAAGAGCATTGTTCCGTTGTCTGAAACATATTGTTTCAGACAACGGAACAATGCTCTTCTCCAGACTGAGGGACTGACCACCTCAAAACTTTAAGGGTGATGGACTGATTACATCGTCTTCAAGTATCTTCTGCTTCTATCAACCTTTCTGTACTCGACTGAAGAAGCCTACTGTGTAGGCGAAACGTTTCGAAATAAAGATACCTAACTGTTGCATATGTGTCTTACCTAACAAAATCTAGCACATTTCATTCTCTTTGTCAGTAAGGTGCCCATAGTTATTTTTAAGGGGACCTATCTTATCTCTAACTTTTGTTCTATAGACCTGGAAAAAAACTTTTTGGGTTAGTTTTCGAATCCCTAGCAACTTTAATTTCATAGTCCCTTTTAGCTTTTCTTATCCCCTTTTTAATGTCCCTCTTAATGTCAATATACTGATTCAAAAGATGACCCTCACCTCTTTTGATACGCCTATAAATTCCTTTCTTATGCCCTAGTAGATATTTCAGGCTATTATTCATCCATTTTGGGTCATTTCTATTTGATCTAATTTCTTTATACGGTATAAACGTTCTTTGAGCAGCATGTATAGTGTTCAGAAAACTGTCATATTGATAGCTGTTTTCGTTACCCCAGTCAACAGATGATAAGTGTTCTCTAAGCCCATCGTAATCTGCTAAGCGAAAATCTGGGACTGTTACTGAGTTATCGCTATTAACGTACTTCCATTCAATGCTAAATGTAATTGATTTGTGGTCGCTAGCACCCAGTTCCTCTGAAATTTCTAAATTATTAACATGGGATTCATTGTTTGCCAGAACTAAGTCAAGCAGGTTATTTCCCCTTGTTGGTTCTGTCACAAACTGCTTCAAAAAACAATCCTGAACTACTTCTAAGAAGTCGTATGAAACTCTATCAAAAGCCTTACTAAAACCTAAGTAAATAATGTTAAATTCTTTATCGTGATCAACAGCCTCAAAAGCTTTACTGAAGAAAGTTAATAAATTAGTTAGACAAGACCGGCCTTTCGTGAATCATCCATGCTGAGCATCATTAATCAAGCTTTGCTTATCGAGATGGCTTCTTATAATCTCAGCTATAATTGACTCTAGTAATTTGCCTACAATTGAGGTCAGGCTTATTGGGCGGTAATTTGACGGTAACGACTTGTCCCTGCTTTAAAAATAGGAATTACATTAGCCATCTTCCACATATCAGACACTACACCTGTTTGAAGAGATAAATTAAAAATATTAGTTAATGGTTCACAGAGTTCCATTTTACATTCCTTAAGAACCCTTGAAAAAAGCTCATCAGGACCCGTCGACTTATTTTGCTTCAGTCTGTCTATCCGCTTCACAACCATTTCACTAGTGACTGTGATGTTACATAATTTATCTTTTTCAGGCCCATTATAAAAATTAATTACTGGAATATTGTTAGTGTCTTCCTGTGTAAAAACCGAGAGAAAATAATTATTTAAAATCGAGCACATTTCATTCTCTTTGTCAGTAAGATGCCCATAGTTATTTTTAAGGGGACCTATCTTATCTCTAACTTTTGTTCTATAGACCTGGAAAAAACTTTTTGGGTTAATTTTCGAATCCCTAGCAACTTTAATTTCATAGTCCCTTTTAGCTTTTCTTATCCCCCTTTTAATGCCCCTCTTAATGTCAATATACTGATTGATAAGATGACCCTCACCTCTTTTGATACGCCTATAAATTCCTTTCTTATGCCCTAGTAGATATTTTTGCCCATTATTTATCCATTTTGGGTCATTTCTATTTGATCTAATTTCTTTGTACGGGATAAACGTTCTTTGAGCAGCATGTATAGTGTTCAGAAAACTGTCATATTGATAGCTCTCTTCGTTACCCTAGTCAACAGATGATAAGTGTTCTCTAAGCCCATCGTAATCTGCTAAGCGAAAATCTGGAACTGTTACTGAGATATCCCTACTATCATACTTCCATTCAATGCTAAATGTAATTGATTTGTGGTCTCTAGCACCCAGTTCCTCTGAAATTTCTAAATTATTAACAAGGGATTCATTGTTTGCCAGAACTAAGTCAAGCAGGTTATTTCCCCTTGTAGGTTCTGTCACAAACTGCTTCAAAAAACAATCCTGAACTACTTCTAAGAAGTCGTATGATTCTAAATTCCCAGTCAAGAAATTCCAATCAATATTACTAAAGTTAAAGTCTCCTAGAATTACTACATTATCGTGCCTTATGGCCTTAACAATTTCCTCCCATAGTAGTCTCCCTTGGTCCCTATCTAAGTTTGGGGGACGGTATATCGCCTAAAATCAATTTTTCATGCCCCTCTGAAAATTCTATCCAAACAGACTCTGTATGTGTTACTTCAGACTTAATACCCGTTTTTATGCAACAGTTTAAGCGATCTCGGACATACAATGCCACCCCACCTCCTTTCCCGATACTTCTATCTAATTGGAACAATCTAAAACCCTGAATGTCACATTCTGGAGGCATGTCCCGACTTTTTGAATTAAACCACGTCTCAGTTAAGGCAAATACATCAATGTTACCTGCACTAGCAACTAATCTCAACTCGTCCATCTTATTCCTAGCACTACGGCTATTAGCATAATAAACATTGAGAGAATCTCCTTTCTCTCTACCCTTCCTGCTCAGTTCTGTTTTTCTACTAAACCTATTACTGTCCTTATCACCTAGTGTCACTGGCATTTCAATATCTACCTCGTTCTGCTTATTTCTAGTTCCCCTAGAACTCATAATATTACTACACTGCGGCTTCACTGTTTTCCTGTCAAAACCCATACCACTAACTATTCCAAGTTTAAAGTCCTAACAGCTCCCTTCACTGCAGTTGCCAGTGCCCCGACCCCAGACCTAGATAAGTGAACCCCATCCCTGGCATACATGTAATTTCTGCCATAGAAGAGGTCCCAGTTGTCAATGAATGTTACCGCATTTTCCTTACAGTATTTGTCCAGCCAGCAATTGACACCAATTGCTCTGGACAACCATTCATTTCCAACTCCTCTCCTTGGCAAAATACCACATATGACAGGGTTCCCACCTTTCTTCCTAATTATCTCTATTGCTGATCTGTACCTGCTAATCAGGTCCTCACTCCTACATCTGCCAACATCGTTACCTCCAGCACTGAGACAGATAATAGGATTGCTCCCATTACCTATCATGATGTCATCCAGACAGCTAACAATATCCTCCATCCCAGCCCCAGGAAAGCAAACCCTGTCTCCTACTCCTGTCTTTCAAGCAGAACGCCCTATCCATATACCTAACTTGGCTATCTCCAACTACAACAATATTCTTACCTTCCTTGGTGTCGTTCGTCGTGACGTTCCCAGTTGTCGACTCACATTCGTCGGGTAGCACTGAGAATGCATTAGATGTTTCCACAGCAGTCTCTTTCTTCTTCATCGTTTCTACCTTTCCATTCGTCTTCTTGATCGTCAACTTTGTTCCATGCTGTCCAGCCACTGACCAGTTTCCCTTTTTGACCTGAGGACTCAAAACAGGAGGACTACTACGAATCTTCTTGTTTTCCTCGGTCAGTCGCCGAATCTCCATCTTCGCCATCCTCAAATCTTCCTTAAGCTGTTGGTAAAGTTGCTCCATGGAGGGCATCATGGTTCAGTCCGTAGAGAGCACACTCGACACGCCCTCACTGAGCTAAGTACAGGTCACCTCTGAGCTAAGTACAGGTACTTGCATGTATGTTAGCAAATTAATGTAAGATTTCGACCTGCATCTTCTTTGATCACCGCACCTAACATTAACAGGCATAAATAATTACAATATACATGGAAAAATCAATTAAATTCCATGACTTATTCAAGCAAAGTGTTCTTGTTACTGGTAATGGTGTCGCAGGTAATGACATGCTCACTTGCATGAAGCAAAAGCTAACATTAAATATACAGACAAGCACTGAATATGCATGGATTAGCAGGCGGCAACTTTACTGCATGCAACCTGGCAGCTTATTCGACGGCAGTATAATAGATGGCAGCTTAGTCGATGGCAGTATAATAGATGGCAACTTAGTCAACAGCAGTTTAATAGATGGCAGCTTAGTCGATGGCAGTATAATAGATGGCAGCTTAGTCGATGGCAGTATAATAGATGGCAGCTTATTCGACGGCAGTATAATAGATGGCAGCTTAGTCGATGGCAGTATAATAGATGGCAGCTTATTCGACGGCAGTATAATAGATGGCAGCTTAGTCGATGGCAGTATAATAGATGGCAGCTTATTCGACGGCAGTATAATAGATGGCAGCTTAGTCGATGGCAGTATAATAGATGGCAACTTAGTCAACAGCAGTTTAATAGATGGCAGCTTAGTCGATGGCAGTATAATAGATGGCAGCTTAGTCGATGGCAGTATAATAGATGGCAGCTTATTCGACGGCAGTATAATAGATGGCAGCTTAATCGATGGCAGTATAATAGATGGCAGCTTATTCGACGGCAGTATAATAGATGGCAGCTTAGTCGATGGCAGTATAATAGATGGCAGCTTATTCGACGGCAGTATAATAGATGGCAGCTTAGTCGATGGCAGTATAATAGATGGCAGCTTAGTCGACGGCAGTATAATAGATGGCAGCTTAGTCGACGGCAGTATAATAGATGGCAGCTTAGTCGACGGCAGTATAATAGATGGCAGCTTGGTCGATGGCAGTATAATAGATGGCAGCTTATTCGACGGCAGTATAATAGATGGCAGCTTAGTCGACGGCAGTATAATAGATGGCAGCTTAGTCGATGGCAGTATAATAGATGGCAGCTTAGTCGACGGCAGTATAATAGATGGCAGCTTAGTCGACGGCAGTATAATAGATGGCAGCTTAGTCGACGGCAGTATAATAGGTGGCAGCTTTGTCGACGGCAGTATAATAGATGGCAGCTTAGTCGATGGCAGTATAATAGATGGCAGCTTATTCGACGGCAGTATAATAGATGGCAGCTTAGTCGACGGCAGTATAATAGATGGCATCTTAGTCGACGGCAGTATAATAGATGGCAGCTTATTCGACGGCAGTATAATAGATGGCAGCTTAGTCGACGGCAGTATAATAGATGGCAGCTTAGTCGACGGCAGTATAATAGATGGCAGCTTAGTCGATGGCAGTATAATAGATGGCAGCTTAGTCGACGGCAGTATAATAGATGGCAGCTTATTCGACGGCAGTATAATAGATGGCAGCTTAGTCGATGGCAGTATAATAGATGGCAGCTTAGTCGACGGCAGTATAATAGATGGCAGCTTAGTCGACGGCAGTATAATAGATGGCAGCTTAGTCGATGGCAGTATAATAGATGGCAACTTAGTCAACAGCAGTTTAATAGATGGCAGCTTAGTCGATGGCAGTATAATAGATGGCAACTTAGTCAACGGCAGTTTAATAGATGGCATCTTAGTCGACGGGAGTATAATAGATGGCAGCTTAGTCGACGGGAGTATAATAGATGGCAGCTTAGTCGACGGGAGTATAATAGATGGCATCTTAGTCGACGGGAGTATAATAGATGGCAGCTTAGTCGACGGGAGTATAATAGATGGCAGCTTAGTCGACGGGAGTATAATAGATGGCAGCTTAGTCGACGGGAGTATAATAGATGGCAACTTAGTCGACGGCAGTATAATAGATAACAACTTAGTGAGTGGAAACTTAGTTAAGACTTGACATTATCTTAGTGCTAGCTGGTATTAGATACTAGTATAAGATAAGATTGAATAATATCTAACCAACCCCCGAGTAACGTCAATGAAGCTAAAAACGTTGTGCAGTTTTCAAAATAGGTTAGACAAATACACGAGTAGGTGTGTGTGAGTGTGAGTTGGACCTGACCAGCTTGAGCCGACGAGACTACAGCATTGTTGAAAATAGTATAAAATATCGACAAGTTGAAGATTAAGACATATGTGTAACAGCTTCATATCTTTACTGACGATACGTCTCGCCTACACAGTAGGTTTCTTCAGTCAAATACAAGAGGGGGCAGTAGTAATGAAATAAAGATAATGAAATCAGTTATTACGACCCAGGATTCCCAGAAGGCCTGTTATCCTGGATATAAAGGGAGCAAAATAAACACAGCAGAAAAACTTATGACTCCCAATTCTTCTTCTCCTTCTCCAGCCTCTTTTCTAATTTCACAGAAAGCTCTTTCTCCATTTTTTTCAGAAAGCTCTTCTAATTTTCTCTCCCACTCTTGTTCCATCCTTTTCCACTGCTCCTCCATCCACTCCTCCCTTCCAGAACCCTTCTTATCTGATCCCTGGTTCCTTCCACTCCCCACCATTTTTTTTCCCTTCTTTTTTTCCTTTTTCTTGTATGTATTGATGTATGTATGTATGTGTGTATGTATGTATGTGTGTATGTATGTATGTATGTATGTATGTATGTATGTATGTATGTATGTATGTATGTATGTATATATATGTATGTATGTATGCAAAACAGCCAGGGGAGGAGCAGAATGATAGCTCCAGGCCTTTCGTGTTGCATTCAACACATAATTAGGAGCTTTCAAAGTTGCCAAAAAGAGAGGGATGTCCAAGCAAATACTGTTCCGGGGAACGTCTTCACTGGAGTGAGAGAGAGAGAGAGAGAGAGAGAGAGAGAGAGAGAGAGAGAGACAGACAGACAGACAGACAGACAGAGAGAGAGAGAGAGAGAGAGAGAGAGAGAGAGAGAGAGAGAGAGAGAGAGAGAGAGAGAGAGAGAGAGAGAGAGAGAGAGAGAGAGAGAGAGAGAGAGAGAGAGAGAGAGAGAGAGAGAGAGAGAGAGAAAAGGAACAGGAAATGCCCTCAGGCATACCAGTACCCACAGCAAGAAAGGTTGAGTATTATGGCATTAGAAAAAACACACAAACACTAACATTTTAATAGTAGTCCAAATGAAGGTAACACGGCAATTATCAAAAATTCAATCAAACTCTGCTATGATATAAGCAATTTTACATACATAATTATATTGACATTGATACAGAAGTCACTGGCAATTATCTATGGAATGGCCGTACATGAGAAAACGAGTCCAATTAAAGGGACGACTCTATAAGTTATACAAAGGAAACGGAGCTCATTAAAACCAACTCACTTAAAAGGGGAGGCATCTGTAATTATATGGAAGGCGGCCACAGTTATTCATCTTACAGGTTTCTGAGACAAACTTTGGTTCAACCTTCAGATAAAGCAGGAAAAGTAGGCCCTTATTCCTCGGTGTGACACTACATTTAAGACAATCCAATGCACTCGTATAAGAACCCAATTTTTGACTGTGTTCTATTGCCTCAACTATAAGCGCATCTAATTTGAACAACCAGCCACTGATATTTTATAATAAATGCATATCTTGCTTAATTAATAACTGCAGACTCTGCGACATTCCTCTCAAGCCAAGAGAAACAAGGGAAGATAGGTCTTGCTTCTTGCCAATTTGCCGAGTTATTACAGGCTCTAATGTTGTTGAAAATTGCGTTCGACTCCTGTGCTATACGTATCGAGTAACGGTGTTGTGAAATTCTTACTTCTAGAGGTTTTCCAATCTGCCCCAAACAGGAGAGACTGTAATCATTGCAACCAATTCTGTAGACACCACCAGCACGTTGTTGGGTTAAAATCAGAACTCTTTTAACTCTCCGTGAATTTTTAAAAACTTGTATATTAAATCTTTTAAGGGCATTCGGTAAGATAGATAAATTTTCATTGAGTGGGAGGACCAGCTGCCAGCAAGGCAGATTTCACAAACTCCTTAGGATACCGGAGTTTCATGGCAATGTCAAATATTTTACAAATTTTTCATCTAGGAACTCTGGACTGTACACTCTACAACCTCTCAAAAACATAGCAAGACATATACTCCTTTTAACTCTCATAGCATGACTGGAATAGTAGTGAATGTATGAGTACACGTTGATGGCCTTCCTGTATACTGCAAACTTTAACTTTCTATCAACCCGGTGTAACAACACATCTAAGAATGGAAGTTTATAGTCCACCTCTTTCTACACGGTGAATTTAATAGACGGGACAGAAGTGTAGTCTTGTTAGAAATGTATCAACGGCCATATCATTTGGCCAAAGACACAAGATGTCATCTACATATCTGAACCATTTAGCTCTTCATGGCAGGTTATCTTTCAACAGTCTGGCCTCGAAAAATTCCATATATAAATTGCCCAATAAAGGGGACAACTGAATACCAATTGCCATTCCCTGTCTTTGAGAGTACTATTTCCTTTCGAACTCAAACTTGCAATCAACTACACACATCTTAATCAATTCTATAATGGTATTTTTATCAAACGGCAAAGAGAATTCATCTAATTCTTCTTCCAAATAAGATAGCAAGTCGGGGACAGGGACTCTCCTGAATAACGCAGTGACATCAAAACTTACTAGTGTAAAATCATAAAATCATTAGACATGTTGATATTTTGCAATTTGTCGGTGAGGTCAACATTGTTTCTAAAGTAGGATTCAGAAATGTTGCCAAGCAAAGGAGTTAATATTTTCATCAACCATTTTGATAAGGCATATGATGCCGATCCTTCAGAACTAATTATAGGTCTGGCTGGAAAACCAGGCATGTGGGTTTTAATTAAACCGAACATGTAAGGGAGTGTAGCAGATCTCGCCGATAACTGTTTAATTAATTCCTCATTATCTCTCAGCAAGGTTCTAAGTTGTTTATTAAACTTACTATTAACTTGGTCCAATGAGTTCTTATTAAGGGACACTTAAGTATCTCTTTCTTTTATTTTTTCACTATAATTTACCTTGTCCATAATAACTATCACATTTGCTTTGTCAGCATTCGTAAGGTGATATTTAGGATCTTTTTTTATTTCATGGTGCGACTTAATAAATCTTTGGGGACACTTCTGTTCCACAGGTCTGAGCAAAGCCCCATATACCATGCCTTTGCAAATGTTGAACGTTTCAGGGGATACGTCCCCTTGTTTTTCCAAATTGCAAAAAGATTTGGCAATGTCAACATAATTAGTGTCCCAACCACACACACACACACACACACACACACACACACACACACACACACACACACACACACACACACACACACACACATATATATATATATATATATATATATATATATATATATATATATATATATTATATATATATATATATATATATATATATATATATATATATATATATATATATATATATATATATATATATATATATATATAATATATATATATATATATATATATATATATATATATATATATATATATATATATATATATATATATATATATATATATATATATATATATATATATATATATATATATATATATATATATATATTCGTGCCGAATATGTAAAACTGGTCAATTAACAAGAACTCATTTAAAATTAAGTCCTTTCTAAAAATTTCTCTTATACGTTTAAAGATATATTTTTTTTTCATTAATGTTAATGTAAAAATTTTTAATTTTGCTCCAAAAGAATCTTAGAAAACTTACCTAACCTTATTATAACAAGAACAATTTATTTTAGCTTAACCCAACTAAATATATTTTAGATTTGTTTACAATAATTTAATACTAAACAAACACAGTGAAATATATTTTTTTCGTTAGGTTCAGAATGATTTTGGCGAAATTATTGCATACACAAATTTTCGCTTGTCCTATATGGCAAGATAAGCGTTGCTATTTAAGCCAAGATCGCGAGTTCTGCCTATTCGGCACGACATATATATATATATATATATATATATATATATATATATATATATATATATATATGTGTGTGTGTGTAAAGCACCCTTCTGGCAAGACAGTGATGGAGTGAATGATGGTGAAAGTTTTTCTTTTTCGGGCCACCCTGCCTTGGTGGGAATCGGCCAGTGTGATAATAAAAAAAATAAAAAAAAAAATATATATATATACGTATATATATATATATATATATATATATATATATATATATATATATATATATATATATATATATATATATATATATATATATATATTACATGATCGTTTTTCACCAGCTAAGAAGTCCCACTTCCGGCCTGATAAAAGTTGTTTTATTCACCGTAAAATGTTTTAAATATATTAATATCGTTATTCTTACTGATAGGAAAATTTTCAGCTCCAGACCTTGCTACATATAAATTTATTTTTTAGAGTTGAGATCGGTCTCACGAGTTAATACTGTATGTTGCTGTCAGATAAAGCAAGTCCGAGGATAATCTGAATTGTTAAGGATACTTATCGACTTCACAGTCTGGTGTGTATTATGTATAGGGAGATTCACAGTTTAGCCAGTTATCTATCAGAATACAATTATTAAAGTAAGTTCCATCCAGTACAAATTGCAAGTGAAACACATATACCAACATTTATCATTTACCAGATTAACTTTACACAGATGTAGTCCCACCTGGGACTGATGTATTTAAATACATCACATAAAATGTAAATTTCGACATTTAATATGCCTTGAGGGAAATCTCCTTGAACAAAGAAATATTAAATTTGTGATATTCATTTTCCAGACTGTTTTCATATAAGACATGCAAGTCTGTAACAGTCGTATCCCTGACTGTCTACGTGCATGTATATAAGTCAGGATATAAGTAAGCTTCGTCAAATATTTGAACAGAATTTGTATAATGAGTAGAGACGCAGGCAACGTGTACACATTGAACCAGCTATGCGAGACAACAGGGCAGATTACAGTTAAGTAAGTAAGTAAGTAAGTAAGTTTATTCAGGTATACACAAATACAGTTACATAGAATTATCATACATAGCAGCATATGTGTAGAGAACCTAACATGACAATAAGAACACTGCCTAGACTTGGTGATACAGTGGACAGAGTCACGGTTACCTTCCACTCACTACACATTACGACTTTAATTAATCTACCATTATTTCAGAGACTTAATTTGACCAAGAGCGTCAAAACATCCTGTAGGTACACCAGTATTATGGATGCTTAATTTGGCATCAGAATTATGATGCAACGCAAATCCCCTGGATTAAGTGATCACAAATTACCCAGTATGCAGTACATAAGTATGTCTGACATCAGGATCAATAATATGTGACATGCACATAAGTGTTTCAGAGGTATGAGATGTATAATTCAACTTTAACATTAATATTTCAGAGGTAGTAGCACGTGCACTAGCGTGTCAGCACTCAACGCAAAATCATAAAGATATTAGTGCCAAGAATCACAAATAACTATACATTTCTGTCGCTGAGTGATCCAACAAAGATATCCCCGTATTCAACAACCCCAGCTCCTGTGCCTCAATTTATTTATTTATTTGAACATGATACAGAGAAGTACAAGGAATACAATTTTTAAAGTGCAGCATGCCAAAGCCCCTTGTATGTAGAGCATTATGGGCAGGCTTAAAATTAACTTAAGATTAACTAAGCAATGATATATTCAGTGGTACAAAAATTATTGTAAAACAGATAACAGTTTAGTACAAATGAGTATTACAAAGACAGGTCATATGGTCATTTACTGTGTTGTTGTGTAATCAGTAGAGAATGGAGTATTTTGTTAGGTAATGAAGTTAAATAGTAACAAAGTTTGATTGGGTCACAGGTTGATATTTATGAGATACAATAATGAGATACATATATGAGATACAATTTATGAGATACAATTATTCAGTATTTATTTAGTTGTGGGTGGGTAAGTGATTTTTGAGAAGAGACTTGAATTTATAAACAGTGTTTCTTTTATATTCACAGGTAATGAATTCCAGATTTTAGGGCCTTTTATGTGCATTGAGTTTTTGCATAGCGTGCGATGGACACGAGGAACATCAAAGAGTGATCTGTGCCTTGTGTTATGGTCATGTGTTCTGTTGAGGTTGGTAAGGACATGTTTGAGGGGAGGGTTTATGTCAGAGTTAAGTGTTCTATGCATGTAGTAGGTGCAGTAATAAGTATGGATGTTTTGTATTGTGAGTAGGTTTAGAGTTTTGAATATTGGTGGAGTGTGCTGTCTGTAGTGGGAATTTGTTATCATTCTGGCTGCAGCCTTTTGTTGGGTGATTAGTGGTCTGAGATGGTTTATTGTTGTTGAGCCCCATGCACAAATTCCATAGGTGAGATAGGGGTAAATAAGTGAGTGATACAGGGCCAGGAGGACTGACTGTGGAACATAGTACCGTATCTTCGATAGTATGCCTACGGTCTTGGAATTTTTTTTGGAAATTTGTTGTATATGTATTTGAAATTTGAGTCTATTATCAAGGTGGATTCCTAGGAATTTTTCCTCTTTGAGTTTTGTGATAGGTGATCCATTTATCATTATGTTAAGAGACACATCTGCAGCTCTGTTACCAAACTGAATGAAGTAGGTTTTGTCAATGTTTAGAGTAAGTTTGTTGGTCCTCATCCAGGTTGATATTTTCTGTAATTCGTTATTTACAGTATTAGCTAGCATGACTGGGCTCGGGTGAGAGTAGACGTATGTAGTGTCATCTGCAAATAGTGTGGGTTTGAGTAGTTGCGACGCATTTGGTAGGTCATTTATGTATATGAGAAAGAGAAGAGAGCCTAGGGCACTTCCCTGTGGGACACCAACTGTAATTGGCTGTGCGGAAGAGTTTGCCCCATTTGTGTACACATATTGGCTTCTGTTGCTGAGGTATGACTTTAGGTAGTTGAGGGAGTGCCCTCTTATACCATAGTGAGACAATTTTATGTGGAGCAAGTCATGGTCAACTGTATCAAAAGTTTTACGTAAGTCAATGAAGATCCCCAGTGGGACTTCTTTTTTCTCTATTGCTGTATAAATATGTTCTAGCATGTGCATAATAGCATCATTAGTGTTTTTATTAGGCCTGAACCCAAATTGACAGGGGTTGAGTATGTTGTGGGAGATAAGGTAGGAATAGATACGCTTATGGATTAATTTTTCAAAGATTTTAGAGAGAGGGTGTAAGCTGGATACTGGTCTATAGTTATTCAAGTCTGTATGGTCTCCTTTATGGATCGGGGTAACCCTTGCTATTTTGAGAACTGTAGAAAAGGTAGAGGATTCAGTGGATTTGTTAAAGAGTGTTGCAATGATTGGTGATAACACTCGTGACACTTTTTTGTATATAAAGGGTGGTAAGGTATTTAAATCTTCTGTCTTGCTTTTTAGTTTGTTGATAATAAGGGAGACTTCAGTTGGGTTAGTCGGAGCTAGGAACAGTGTGTTCGGGTAGTTGCCAGTGAGGTAGTCATTGGGTGGGGTATCTGAGCTTGGGATTTTATTGGCAAGGTTTTTTCCTATAGTGGAGAAGAAATCATTGAGTCTGTTTGCTGTTTCAGTAGGTGGGAATTGGGGTTCATCTGGTTTTGTTAATTCAATTTCGCTATTTCGTGTTATCTTTTTTGTTCCTAGTATTTCTGATAGGGTTTTCCAGGTCTTTTTTATGCCACCTCGTAAGTTGGATAATCTGTTCTCATAATACAATTTTTTAGCTCTTCTTATTAGGCTGGTTAGGATTGACGAGTAACGTTTTGTTTGGTCTCTGGTTATGTGGCCCATTCTGCTCTGTTTTTTTGTATAGGTGCTTTGTATTTATGGATTTGAGGATACTTAGTGTTAGCCAGGGACTGTTCAGTCTCTTTGCAGTCATCTGTTTAGTTTTTTTTAGGGCAGTGCTTGTTATAGAGGTATTGGGTCTTTTTTAGAAGATTATTAATACATTCGTCAATATCTGTATAGATTTCTAGCTCAGTGTGCCAGTCAATGTTTGTCACTGCTGCTGTGAAGTTATTGATAGCTGCCTCATTGTGAAGTCTGAAAGTGACTTTAGTAGTGTCTAGGGGTAATTTGCCAAGGTTTGTTATGAGGAAGGTAGGGTAGTGGTCTGTGGTATTATCTGTGATTATGCCTGATCTTAAACATTTTCGTTTGTTTTCTCAGAAATTTTCGTTTATTACTTGAGAACGACTCAATCGACAGGCTCCGAATTTTCAACTCATGAGTGATCTTTCTTTGGCAAGATTCATGGAACTACCTGAATATTTAGCTGCCGAGAGCACAATATTACATAGGCCTCTGTCAAATTTTGTTTCTGTGTCACAGGTGAAGACAAGATCCTCTGATCAGCTTCAGAATTTCAGTACTGATGTTCGCTACCCAGATGATGTTGGTATGTTTAATTTATGCCACTTGTAATCACGAAATATTACACTAATAAATTATTGCATGATTTTGCTTTGCTGCTGGTGAGGGGGCTCTTGATCCAAGGAACTAGACTTAAGAGTGAGGTAGCCGATCTTTTGTGTTAGTGTGACTTTGTAAATGGTCCAAGTCGGACCGAAACATCGTCGTCAGCTCCTCTGCCCTACGTGCGGGTTATTTGTATAATGTCTCTACTGATCAGTAATAAGTCAGTGTTGTACGTTATTTGGTTATCACAGGTTAATTCATCCTATTGTTCTTTAACTTACCTATAACATCTATGTGTCCTTAAGACCACTGTTAAAAATATGAATATTATACATAATAAGCTTACCTAAAATCACTTATTTACTGTTCTGACGTTCTTAAAAAGAAGTCAATCTTACTAAGAGAAAAAGTTTGAATTAATCTTGGTTTGTGTAGTTCCCAATTTGCTATTTTTTTGTGGAAACTGAAAAAAAGCGATAATTTCGAAGTGTCGCATCTGGTAACCTTCATCCCTTACAAGCTGACAAATTTCAAATACAACTTCCGAGCGGCTTCAAACTTAATTGCGCTTTTTATTAAGATAATGGTCTTTTTTTGGTCTCCAGAAAGGTTAAAATTAGTTTTGGGCTGCGTAATGATAATTTTGACTGATGCCGCACTATGCAGAGTTCCAATCACGTACACTATGAGTAACTGCATGTTGCTACCAACAGTAACAAAACCTACAAGAGTTACAGAGACTAGTGTTTCCCTACTAGACCACGTCTGGACCAACACCATATCCCCCTTAAGGGGATATTCTGAAAAATGGGAAGTTCTCCCCTCGTTAAAATTAAAAATATTATAAAATTGCGATTTTTTTTCGGTTTATTTTTCTCATTTATATTTTATTTAAAAGTCTTTTCCAACTATTATAAAAAAATTATTTGATTATTATTTTTCAGAAATTCAAATTGATAACAATTGGCAAAAACATTATTAGGAAATTGGTCCCCACACAGCCAAAATCAATGCAAAAATACTTCCTTATAAGATACATCAGTACTTAGGGTTTGAAGCCGATCAGAAGAGGCATTCTCTAGTTATTACATGGGGGAATAATTTGCCTAATAAAACTGGTAAATTTAAATTTGCACAGCTTGAAGTGAGTGACAAATTGTGTTTTAATAAAGTTTATCAATGGTAAAAGTTTGACGCCGATCACAAAAGGCATTTCCCAGGAGTTAATTTGATTCCAACGATTCCAGGCTTGTTTTTAACATTTTCTATGAAATTTCAAATTTGGACTTAATCGTACTAAACTTATAGGGGCTTCATCCTCCTCAAAAATACATCGTCAATAATATTTTGAAGCTAATCTGAAAAATCATTAGTTATTTATTGAATAAAAAGTGAATATCGCTGTTTGTTCAATTCAAAATTGGTAAATTATGATATATGGCAGCCAATGGCAGCATGAGATTTGTGTTCAGGAAGTCACACTAGTAGTTAAAATTTGATGCCGATCAGATGAGTCATTCTCCAGTTATATCACGGATTCTATTGATTCCAAGATCTTTATATTATGTTATTATATCAAGTAATTTGCCTGCACTCAAACCTAACATAATAGTTACTATCCTGGTGCTAAGGTGCATCACCCATTAAATATTAAGGACGTTCAGAAGTAGTAAACTGAAAATTAGTTTACGTCATTTGACGGGAATAATTTTTTTCCACTATTTAAAAACATTAAATCGTCAAATTTGCAACTATACTGTTTAATTTGACTCTCCACCGTCGTCGAAATTTTAGGGACCTTTTAATGAATCGTTGAAGTTCCAGCACTGAATGTTTTGAAAGATTTCCTAGCCATTCCAGGACGATGGGAATGGTTCATCGACTTTGGTCATTGTGCACCTGAATAAAGCAATCGCTCCACGAATTTGGTCCTCGTTACCGTACATGTGTTGAAAAAGTGAAACCTATGGGTGAGACATTGTCGAGTTATGAGGAAAATAAATACGGAAAACTCAGTTACAGAGAGAAATAGTTGCCATCAATGATGACACGGGAATAAAACTGTCCTCTGATCACAATCATAATATTCCACTAACAAGACTACACACACGTATTGTCATGGTCTCCCTCACCTTCAGTCACCCACCATCATGGTCTCCCTCACCTTCAGTCACCCACCATCATGGTGACCCTCACCTTCAGTCACCCACCATCATGGTGTCCCTCACCTTCAGTCACCCACCATCATGGTCTCCCTCACCTTCAGTCACCCACCATCATGGTGACCCTCACCTTCAGTCACCCACCGTCATGGTGACCCTCACCTTCAGTCACCCACCATCATGGTGTCCCTCACCTTCAGTCACCCACCATCATGGTGTCCCTCACCTTCAACCATCACCATCATGGTGGCCCTCACCTTCAGTCACCACCATCATGGTGTCCCTCACCTTCAGTCACCCACCATCATGGTCTCCCTCACCTTCAGTCACCACCATCATGGTGGCCCTCACCTTCAGTCACCCACCATCATGGTCTCCCTCACCTTCAGTCACCCACCATCATGGTGACCCTCACCTTCAGTCACCCACCATCATGGTGTCCCTCACCTTCAACCATCACCATCATGGTGGCCCTCACCTTCAGTCACCACCATCATGGTGTCCCTCACCTTCAGTCACCCACCATCATGGTCTCCCTCACCTTCAGTCACCACCATCATGGTGGCCCTCACCTTCAGTCACCCACCATCATGGTCTCCCTCACCTTCAGTCACCCACCATCATGGTGACCCTCACCTTCAGTCACCCACCATCATGGTGTCCCTCACCTTCAGTCACCCACCATCATGGTGTCCCTCACCTTCAACCATCACCATCATGGTGGCCCTCACCTTCAGTCACCACCATCATGGTCTCCCTCACCTTCAGTCACCCACCATCATGGTCTCCCTCACCTTCAGTCACCCACCATCATGGTGTCCCTCACCTTCAACCACCACCATCATGGTGGCCCTCACCTTCAGTCACCACCATCATGGTCTCCCTCACCTTCAGTCACCCACCATCATGGTCTCCCTCACCTTCAGTCACCCACCATCATGGTGTCCCTCACCTTCAACCACCACCATCATGGTGGCCCTCACCTTCAGTCACCACCATCATGGTGTCCCTCACCTTCAGTCACCCACCATCATGGTGACCCTCACCTTCAGTCACCCACCATCATGGTGACCCTCACCTTCAGTCACCCACCATCATGGTGACCCTCACCTTCAGTCACCCACCATCATGGTGTCCCTCACCTTCAGTCACCACAATCATGGTCTCCCTCACCTTCATTCACCCACCATCATGGTGACCCTCACCTTCAGTCACCCACCATCATGGTGTCCCTCACCTTCAGTCACCACCATCATGGTGTCCCTCACCTTCAGTCACCCACCGTCATGGTGACCCTCACCTTCAGTCACCCACCGTCATGGTGACCCTCACCTTCAGTCACCACCATCATGGTGTCCCTCACCTTCAGTCACCCACCGTCATGGTGACCCTCACCTTCAGTCACCCACCGTCATGGTGACCCTCACCTTCAGTCACCCACCGTCATGGTGACCCTCACCTTCAGTCACCACCATCATGGTGACCCTCACCTTCAGTCACCACCATCATGGTGACCCTCACCTTCAGTCACCACCATCATGGTCTCCCTCACCTTCATTCACCCACCATCATGGTGACCCTCACCTTCAGTCACCACCATCATGGTGTCCCTCACCTTCAGTCACCACCATCATGGTCTCCCTCACCTTCAGTCACCACCATCATGGTGTCCCTCACCTTCAGTCACCACCATCATGGTGTCCCTCACCTTCAGTCACCCACCGTCATGGTGACCCTCACCTTCAGTCACCACCATCATGGTGACCCTCACCTTCAGTCACCACCATCAAGGTGTCCTTCACCTTCAGTCACCCACCATCATGGTGACCCTCACCTTCAGTCACCACCATCAAGGTGTCCTTCACCTTCAGTCACCACCATCATGGTGACCCTCAACTTCAGTCACCACCATCATGGTGTCCCTCACTTTCAGTCACCCACCGTCATGGTGACCCTCACCTTCAGTCACCACCATCATAGTGACCCTCACCTTCAGTCACCACCATCAAGGTGTCCTTCACCTTCAGTCACCCACCATCATGGTGACCCTCACCTTCAGTCACCACCATCAAGGTGTCCTTCACCTTCAGTCACCACCATCATGGTGACCCTCAACTTCAGTCACCACCATCATGGTGACCCTCACCTTCAGTCACCCACCATCATGGTGTCCCTCACCTTCAGTCACCACCATCATGGTGTCCCTCACCTTCAGTCACCACCATCATGGTGTCTCTCACATTCATCCATCACCATCATGGTGACCCTCACCTTCAGTCACCCACCATCATGGTGTCCCTCACCTTCAGTCACCCACCATCATGGTGTCCCTCACCTTCAGTCACCCACCATCATGGTGTCCCTCACCTTCAGTCACCACCGTCATGGTGACCCTCACCTTCAGTCACCCACCATCATGGTGTCCCTCACCTTCAGTCACCACCATCATGGTGTCCCTCACCTTCAGTCACCACCATCATGGTGTCTCTCACATTCATCCATCACCATCATGGTGACCCTCACCTTCAGTCACCACCATCATAATGACCCTCACCTTGAGTCACCACCATCATGGTGTCCCTCACCTTCAGTCACCACCATCATGGTGACCCTCACCTTCAGTCACCACCATCATGGTGTCCCTCACCTTCAGTCACCCACCATCATGGTGTCCCTCAACTTCAGTCACCACCATCATGGTGTCCCTCACCTTCAGTCACCCACCATCATGGTGACCCTCACCTTCAGTCACCACCATCATGGTGTCCCTCACCTTCAGTCACCCACCATCATGGTGACCCTCACCTTGAGTCACCACCATCATGGTGTCCCTCACCTTCAGTCACCACCATCATGGTGACCCTCACCTTCAGTCACCACCATCATGGTGTCCCTCACCTTCAGTCACCCACCATCATGGTGTCCCTCAACTTCAGTCACCACCATCATGGTGTCCCTCACCTTCAGTCACCCACCATCATGGTGTCCCTCACCTTCAGTCACCACCATCATGGTGTCCCTCACCTTCAGTCACCACCATCATGGTGTCTCTCACATTCATCCATCACCATCATGGTGGCCCTCACCTTCAGTCACCACCATCATGGTGACCCTCACCTTCAGTCACCACCATCATGGTGTCCCTCACCTTCAGTCACCACCATCATGGTGACCCTCACCTTCAGTCACCACCATCATGGTGTCCCTCACCTTCAGTCACCCACCATCATGGTGACCTTCACCTTCAGTCACCACCATCATGGTGTCCCTCACCTTCAGTCACCACCATCATGGTGTCCCTCACCTTCAGTCACCACCATCATGGTGTCCCTCACCTTCAGTCACCACCATCATGGTGTCCCTCACCTTCAGTCACCACCATCATGGTGACCCTCACCTTCAGTCACCCACCATCATGGTGACCCTCACCTTCAGTCACCACCATCATGGTGTCCCTCACCTTCAGTCACCACAATCATGATCTCCCTCACCTTCAGTCACCCACCATCATGGTGACCCTCACCTTCAGTCACCACCATCATGGTGTCCCTCACCTTCAGTCACCACAATCATGATCTCCCTCACCTTCAGTCACCCACCATCATGGTGTCCCTCACCTTCAGTCACCACAATCATGATCTCCCTCACCTTCAGTCACCCACCATCATGGTGACCTTCACCTTCAGTCACCACCATCATGGTGTCCCTCACCTTCAGTCTCCCACTATCATGACCTCCCTCACCTTCAGTCACCACCATCATAGTCTCCCTCACCCTCAGTCACCCACCATCATGGTGTTATTCACCTTCAGTCTCCCACCATCATGATCTCCCTCACCTTCAGTCACCACCATCATAGCCTCTCTCACCTTCAGTCACCGCCATCAGGGTGTCCCTCACCTCCAGTCACTACAGTCATCGTCTCCCTCACCTTCAGTTTCCCACCATCATGATCTCCCTCACCTTCAGTCACCACAATCATAGTCTCCCTCACCTTCAGTCGGCCACCATCATGGTGTCACTCACTTCAGTCACCATCATGGTCTCCCTCACCTTCAGTCACCATCAATCACACTTGGATTCCTTCAACCTTCACCAGTCTTAACTTTAGTATTCTTTGCCTCTTACGGCACCAGGCTCCCTCTCCCTGGCCTCTCTCTCTCCCTGGCCTCTCCCTCTCCCTGGCCTCTCCCTCTCCCTGGCCTCTCTCTCTCCCTGGCCTCTCCCTCTCCCTGGCCTCTCTCTCTCCCTGGCCTCTCCCTCTCCCTGGCCTCTCTCTCTCCCTGGTCTCTCCCTCTCCCTGGCCTCTCTCTTTCCCTGGCCTTTCCCTCTCCCTGGCCTCTCTCTCTCCCTGGCCTCTCCCTCTCCCTGGCCTCTCTCTCTCCCTGGCATTTCCCTCTCAATGGCCTCTCCCTCTCCCTGGCCTCTCCCTCTCCCTGGCCTCTCCCTCTCCCTGGCCTCTCCCTCTCCCTGGCCTCTCCCTCTCCCTGGCCTCTCCCTCTCCCTGGCCTCTCCCTCTCCCTGGCCTCTCCCTCTCCCTGGCCTCTCCCTCTCCCTGGCCTCTCCCTCTCCCTGGCCTCTCCCTCTCCCTGGCCTCTCCCTCTCCCTGGCCTCTCCCTCTCCCTGGCTTCTCCCTCTCCCTGGCCTCTCCCTCTCCCTGGCCTCTCCCTCTCCCTGGCTTTTCCCTCTCCCTTGCCTCTCCCTCTCCCTGACCCCTCCCTCTCCCTGGCCGCTCTCTCTCTTTGGCTTCTCCCTCTCCCTGGCCTCTCCCTCTCCATGGCCTCTTCCTCTCCCTGGCCTCTTCCTCTCCATGGCCTCTCCCTCTCCATGGCCTCTCCCTCTCCATGGTTTCTCCCTTTCCATGGCCTCTCCCTCTCCATGGCCTCTCTCTCACCATGGCCTCTCCCTCTCCATGGCCTCTCCCTCTCCATGGCCTCTCCCTCTCCATGGCCTCTCCCTCTCCATGGCCTCTCCCTCTCTATGGCCTCTCCCTCTCCATGGCCTCTCCCTCTCCATGGCCTCTCTCCATGGCCTCTCCTTCTCTTTGGCCTCTCCCTCTCCCTGGCCTCTCCTTCTCCCTGACCCCTCCCTCTTCCTGGCCGCTCCCTCTCCCTTGCCGCTCCCTCTCCCTGGCCACTCCCTCTAACTGGCCTTTCCCTCTCCCTGGCTCCTCCCTCTCTCTGACCGCTTCATCTCCCTGGATTCTCTTTCTCCATGGCCTCTCCCTCTCCCTCGCTCCTCCCTTTCCCTGGCCGTTCCCTCTCCCTGGCCGCTTCCTCTCCCTAACCTCTCCTTCTCCCTGGCCTCTCCCTCTCCCTGGCCTCTCCCACTCCCTTGTCTCTCCCTCTCCCTGGCCTCTTCCTCTCTCTGGCCCCTCCCTCTCCCTGGCAGCTCCATCTCTCTGGCCTCTCCTTCTCCCTGGCCTCTCCCACTCCCTAAACCATCCCTCTCCCTGGCCTCTCCCTGGCCTCTGCCTCTCTCTGACCTCTCCTTCTTCCTGGCCTCTCCTTCTCCCTGGCTTCTCCCTCTCCCTGGCCTCACCCTCTCCCTGGCCTCACCCTCTCCCTGGCCTCTCACTCTCCCTGATCTCTCCCTCTCCCTGGTCTCTCGCTCTCCCTGGCCTCTCCCTCTCCCTGACCTCTCTCTCTCTCTGGTCTCTCGCTATCCCTGTCCTCTCCCTCTCCTTGGCCTCTCCCTCTCCTTGTCCTCTCTCTCTCCCTGGCCTGTTACTCCTCCGACCTTCCTTTACCTGACTTCTCACTTTTCCTGGCATGTCCCTTTCCCTGGCCTGTCCCTCTCCCTGGCATCTCTCTCTCCCTGGCCTCCTATTTCTCCAGCCTCTCTCTGGCTTCCTTCACCCCTAGCCTCTCCCTGGCTTTCTTTACCCCTGGAATCTCCATGGCTTTCTTCACCCATGGCAACCCCTTGACTTCTTTTACCCCTGGAATCTCTCTTTTTTCCTTCACCACTGGAATCTCTCTGGCTTCCTTCATCCATGGCATCTCCCTGGCTTCCTTCACCCCTGGCATCTCCCTGGCTTCCTTCACCCCTGGCATCTCCCTGGCTTCCTTCATCCCTGGCGTCTCCCTGGCTTCCTTCATTTCTGGCATCTCCCTGGCTTCCTTCACCCCTGGCATCTCCCTGGCTTCCTTCTTCCCTGGCATCTCCCTTGCTTCCTTCATCTCTGGCATCTCCCTGGCTTCCTTCACCCCTGGTATCTCCTTGGCTTCCTTCATCCCTGGCATCTCCCAGGCTTCCTTCACCCCTGGCATCTCCCTGGCTTCCTTCACCCCTAGCATCTCCCTGGCTTCCTTCATCCCTGGCATCTCCCAGGCTTCCTTCATCCCTGGCATCTCCCTGGCTTCCTTCACCCCTGGCATCTCCCTGGCTTCCTTCATCCCTGGCACCTCCCTGGCTTCCTTCATCCCTGGCATCTTCCAGGCTTCCTTCATCCCTGGCATCTCCCTGGCTTCCTTCACCCCTGGCATCTCCCTGGCTTCCTTCATCCCTGGCATCTCCCTGGCTTCCTTCATCCCTGGCATCTCCCTGGCTTCCTTCACCCCTGGCATCTCCCTGGTTTCCTTCACCCATGGCATCTCCCTGTCTTCCTTCATCTCTGGCATCTCACAGGCTTCCTTCACCCCTGGCATCTCCCTGGCTTCCTTCACCCATGGCATCTCCCTGGCTTCCTTCATCCCTGGCATCTCCCTGGCTTCCTTCATCCCTGGCATCTCCCAGGCTTCCTTCACCCCTGGGCATCTCCCTGGCTTCTTTCACCACCACTTTCTCCCTGGCTTCCTTCACCTTTGTCCTCTCCCTGACTTCCTTCACTACTAGCTTCGCTTAATCTTTTCCTCGCTCAGTCCTGCTCTCGCTCACTTCTGGCCTAGCTCACTTCTGGCCTAGCTCACTTCTGGCCTCGCTTGCTCCTGGCATCGCTTGTTCCTGACCTCGTTTCAGGCCTGGGTCCTGGTCTAGGTTCTGACCTCAATCCTGGCAATGCTCTGGCCTCGCTCCACGCATTACTACTGGCCTCTCTCCTGGCATAGCTTCTGGCCTCGCGCCTGTCCTCGCCCCTGGCCTCGCTCCTGGCCTTGCTCCTGTTCTCGCTCTTGGCCTCGCGCCTGTCCTCGCTCCTGACCTCGCGCCTGTCCTCGCTCCTATTCTCGCTCCTGGCCTCGCTCCTGCCTTTGCTCCTGGCCTCGCTACTGGCCTCGGTAGCCGCCGACTATCATGGTCTCACAAGAACACTTAAGATTGTGGTTCCAGTAAGACTCTTAACGTCAGACGATCGATCCTCTTCACAAGATCACTGCCTCTCGCACACTGCCTCTCTCAAACTGCCTCTCTCACACTGCCTCTAGCACACTGCCTCTCTCACACGGCCTCTTTCACACTTCCTTTCACACATTTCCTCTCACACACTTCCACTCTCACATTGCCTCTCTCATTCTGCCTCTAGCACACTGCCTCTCTCACGTTTCCATTCACACACTTCCTCTCTCATATTTCCTCTCACTCATTCCGACATCTTAATAAGGAATCGTTCAGGACCCTGTACACCGTGTACGTTAGGCCCATGTTGGAGTATGCGGCACCAGTTTGGAACCCACACCTAGCCAAGCACGTAAGAAAACTAGGAAAAGCGCAAAGGCTTGCAGCAAGACTAGTCCCGGAGCTAAGGGGCATGTCCTACGAGGAGAGGTTAGGGAAAGTCGACCTGACGACACTGGAAGACAGGGGAGATAGGGGGGATATGATAACGACATATAGAATACTGAGAGGAATCGACAAGGTGGACAGAGACAGGATGTTCCAGAGATGTGACACAACAACAAGGGGTCACAGTTGGAAACTGAAGACCCAGATGAATCACAGGGATGTTAGGAAGTATTTCTCCAGTTACAGAGTTATCAGGAAGTAGAATTGTCTGGGAAGTGATGCAGTGGAGGCAGGACCCATACATAGCTTTAAGAAGAGGTATGATAAAGCTCATGCAGCAGGAAGTATGACCTAGTGGCGATCAGTGAAGAGGCGGGGCCAGGTGCTGTGACTCGACCCCTGCAACTATAACTAGCGGAGCATACTCACTCTCACACACTCACTCTCACACACTTCCTCTCACACACTTCCTCTCACACATTTCCTCTCACACACTTCCTCTCACACACTTCCTCTCACACACTTCCTCTCACACACTCCCTCTCACACACTTCCTCTCACACACTCCCTCTCACACACTTCCTCTCACACACTTCCTCTCACACACTTCCTCTCACACACTTCCTCTCACACACTTCCTCTCACACACTTCCTCTCACACACTTCCTCTCACACACTCCCTCTCACACACTTCCTCTCACACACTCCCTCTCACACACTTCCTCTCACACACTTCCTCTCACACACTTCCTCTCACACACTCCTCTCACACACTTCCTCTCACACACTTTCTCTCACACACTCCCTCTCACACACTTCCTCTCACACACTCCCTCTCACACACTTCCTCTCACACACTTCCTCTCACACACTCCCTCTCACACACTTCCTCTCACACACTTTCTCTCACACACTCCCTCTCACACACTTCCTCTCACACACTCCCTCTCACACACTTCCTCTCACACACTTCCTCTCACACACTTCCTCTCACACACTTCCTCTCACACACTTTCTCTCACACACTCCCTCTCACACACTTCCTCTCACACACTTTCTCTCACACACTCCCTCTCACACACTCCCTCTCACACACTTCCTCTCACACACTTCCTCTCACACACTTCCTCTCACACACTTCCTCTCACACACTTCCTCTCACACACTTTCTCTCACACACTCCCTCTCACACACTTCCTCTCACACACTCCCTCTCACACACTTCCTCTCACACACTTCCTCTCACACACTTCCTCTCACACATTTCCTCTCACACACTTTCTCTCACACACTCCCTCTCACACACTTCCTCTCACACACTCCCTCTCACACACTTCCTCTCACACACTTCCTCTCACACACTCCCTCTCACACACTTCCTCTCACACACTTTCTCTCACACACTCCCTCTCACACACTTCCTCTCACACACTCCCTCTCACACACTTCCTCTCACACACTTCCTCTCACACACTTCCTCTCACACACTTCCTCTCACACACTTCCTCTCACACACTTCCTCTCACACACTTCCTCTCACACACTTCCTCTCACACACTCCCTCTCACACACTTCCTCTCACACACTCCCTCTCACACACTTCCTCTCACACACTCCCTCTCACACACTTCCTCTCACACACTTCCTCTCACACACTTCCTCTCACACACTTTCTCTCACACACTCCCTCTCACACACTTCCTCTCACACACTCCCTCTCACACACTTCCTCTCACACACTTCCTCTCACACACTTCCTCTCACACACTTCCTCTCACACACTCCCTCTCACACACTTCCTCTCACACACTCCCTCTCACACACTTCCTCTCACACACTTCCTCTCACACACTCCCTCTCACACACTTCCTCTCACACACTTTCTCTCACACACTCCCTCTCACACACTTCCTCTCACACACTCCCTCTCACACACTTCCTCTCACACACTCCCTCTCACACACTTCCTCTCACACACTTCCTCTCACACACTCCCTCTCACACACTTCCTCTCACACACTTTCTCTCACACACTCCCTCTCACACACTTCCTCTCACACACTCCCTCTCACACACTTCCTCTCACACACTCCCTCTCACACACTTCCTCTCACACACTTCCTCTCACACACTTCCTCTCACACACTTTCTCTCACACACTCCCTTTCACACACTTCCTCTCACACACTTCCTCTCACACACTCCCTCTCACACACTTCCTCTCACACACTTTCTCTCACACACTCCCTCTCACACACTTCCTCTCACACACTCCCTCTCACACACTTCCTCTCACACACTTCCTCTCACACACTCCCTCTCACACACTTCCTGTCACACACTCCCTCTCACACACTTCCTCTCACACACTCCCTCTCACACACTTCCTCTCACACACTTCCTCTCACACACTTCCTCTCACACACTTCCTCTCACACAATCCCTCTCACACACTTCCTCTCACACACTCCCTCTCACACACTTCCTCTCACACACTTCCTCTCACACACTCCCTCTCACACACTTCCTCTCACACACTTTCTCTCACACACTTCCTCTCACACACTTCCTCTCACACACTTTCTCTCACACACTTTCTCTCACACACTCCCTCTCACACACTTCCTCTCACACACTTCCTCTCACACACTCCCTCTCACACACTTCCTCTCACACACTTTCTCTCACACACTCCCTCTCACACACTTCCTCTCACACACTCCCTCTCACACACTTCCTCTCACACACTTTCTCTCACACACTCCCTCTCACACACTTCCTCTCACACACTCCCTCTCACACACTTCCTCTCACACACTTCCTCTCACACACTTCCTCTCACACACTTTCTCTCACACACTCCCTCTCACACACTTCCTCTCACACACTTTCTCTCACACACTCCCTCTCACACAGTTCCTCTCACACACTCCCTCTCACACACTTCCTCTCACACACTTCCTCTCACACACTCCCTCTCACACACTTCCTCTCACACACTCCCTCTCACACACTCCCTCTCACACACTTCCTCTCACACACTTCCTCTCACACACTCCCTCTCACACACTTCCTCTCACACACTCCCTCTCACACACTTCCTCTCACACACTTCGTCTCACGCACTTCTTCTTACACACTTCCTCATAAACACTTCCTAACAAATACTTCCTCTAACACACTTCCTTACAAGGATTTCCTCCTCTCTCCCTCCCTCCACACACCACTGTACCCTCTCACTCACCCCTCTGCCCTCTCACCCACCCCTCTGCCCTCTCACTCACCCCTCTGCCCTCTCACTCACAACTCTGCCCTCTCACTCACCCCTCTGCCCTCTCACTCACAACTCTGCCCTCTCACTCACCCCTCTGCCCTCTCACCCACCCCTCTGCCCTCTCACCCACCCCTCTGCCCTCTCACTCACCCCTCTGCCCTCTCACTCACCACTCTGCCCTCTCACTCACAACTCTGCCCTCTCACTCACCCATCTGCCCTCTCACTCACAACTCTGCCCTCTCATTCACAACTCTGCCCTCTCACTCACCCCTCTGCCCTCTCACCCACCCCTCTGCCCTCTCACTCACCCCTCTGCCCTCTCACACACAACACTGCCCTCACACTCACCACACTGCCCTCACACACACAACTCTGCCCTCTCTATCACACCTCTGCCCTCTCACTCACACCTCTGCCCTCTCACTCACAACTCTGCCCTCTCACTCACCCCTCTGCCCTCTCACCCACCCCTCTGCCCTCTCACTCACCCCTCTGCCCTCTCACTCACCACTCTGCCCTCTCACTCACAACTCTGCCCTCTCACTCACCCATCTGCCTTCTCACCTACCCCTCTGCCCTCTCATTCACAACTCTGCCATCTCACTCACCACTCTGCCCTCTCACTCACAACTCTGCCCTCTCACTCATCCCTCTGCCCTCTCACCCACCCCTCTGCCCTCTCACTCACCCCTCTGCCCTCTCACTCACAACTCTGCCCTCTCACTCACCACTCTGCCCTCTCACTCACAACTCTGCCCTCTCACTCACTCCTCTGCCCTCTCACTCACAACTCTGCCCTCTCACTCACAACTCTGCCCTCTCACTCACCCCTCTGCCCTCTCACCCACCCCTCTGCCCTCTCACTCACCCCTCTGCCCTCTCACTCACCACTCTGCCCTCTCACTCACAACTCTGCCCTCTCACTCACCCATCTGCCTTCTCACCCACCCCTCTGCCCTCTCATTCACAACTCTGCCCTCTCACTCATCCCTCTGCCCTCTCACCCACCCCTATGCCCTCTCACCCACCCCTCTGCCCTCTCAGTCACAACTCTGCCCTCTCACTCACCACACCTATCTCTTCCCTCTCACTCACCACACCTATCTCTAACCTCTCACTCACCACTCTGCCATCTCACTCATCACTCTACCCTCTCACAAACCACTCTGCCCTCTCACACACCAACCTGCCCTCTCACCATTCTACCCTCTCACATACCACTCTACATTCTCCCTCACCACTCTGCCCTCTCTCACACCACTCTGCCCTCTCACACACCACTCTAACCTTTCACTCACCACTCTGTTTTCTCACACAACACTCTACCCTCTCACTCATTACTCTGCCCTCTCACTTACCACTCTGCGTTCTCACACACCACTATGCCCTCTCACTCACCCCTCTGCCCTCTTTCACACCAATCTTCCCTCTCACTCACCACTCTTCCCTCCCACTCACCGCTCTGCCCTCTCACACACCACTGCTCCCTCTCACTCACCAATCTGCCCTCTCACTCACCACTCTTCCCTCTCACTTACCAGACTGTCGTCTCACTCACCACTCTGCCCTCTCACTCACCGCTCTGCCCTCTCACACACCACTGTTCCCTCTCACTCTCCAATCTGCCCTCTCACTCACCACTCTGCTCTCTCACACACCACTATACCCTCTCACTCACCACTCTTCCCTCTCACTTACCAGACTGTCGTCTCACTCACCACTCTGCCCTCTCACTCACCGCTCTGCCCTCTCACACACCACTGTTCCCTCTCACTCTCCAATCTGCCCTCTCACTCACCACTCTGCTCTCTCACACACCACTCTTTCCTCTCACTCACCACACCTATCTCTTTCCTCTCACTCACCACACCTATCTCTTTCCTCTCACTCACCACTATACCCTCTCACTCACCACTCTGCCCTCTCACACACCACTATACCCTCTCACTCACCACTCTGCCCTCTCACTAACCACTATACCCTCTCACTCACCACTCTGCCCTCTCACTAACCACTATACCCTCTCACTCACCACTCTGCCCTCTCACACACCACTATACCCTCTCACTCACCACTCTGCCCTCTCACACACCACTATACCCTCTCACTCACCACTCTGCCCTCTCACACACCACTATACCCTCTCACTCACCACTCTGCCCTCTCACACACCACTATACCCTCTCACTCACCACTCTGCCCTCTCACACGACCTTGCCACACACCTAAAAATTAGAGATAAAACTCGTGCAGTGATTCGGTCAGTCCAGGTCTATTGTCGAGTGGAAATTGCGAGAGAAAAGTGAAGAAAGTCAGAGAGGTCAGGTTGAGCGAGGTCAGGTTGAGCGAGGTCAGGTTGAGCGAGGTCAGGTTGAGCGAGGTCAGGTTGAGCGAGGTCAGGTTGAGTGAGGTCAGGTTGAGCGAGGTCAGGTTGAGCGAGGTCAGGTTGAGCGAGGTCAGGTTGAGTGAGGTCAGGTTGAGCGAGGTCAGGTTGAGTGAGGTCAGGTTGAGCGAGGTCAGGTTGAGTGAGGTCAGGTTGAGTGAGGTGAAGAGAGAGGCTAGGAAGGAAAAGCTAGGTCATGAGAGGGCAAGAGAGAGTCAAGGTCAGGTCACTCCTGAAGACGCTATATAAATGTCATTTACGTTATGTTCTGTGTAAAACACGATTGTATATAATCATAACCTAAATTTTTAAATGGGTGGACCGATATATATATATATATATATATATATATATATATATATATATATATATATATATATATATATATATATATATGTATATATATATATATATATATATATATATATATATATATATATATATATATATATATATATATATATATTAGCACATTATGACACCACCATATATTAGCACATTATGACGCCTCCATTTATTAGCACATGAGGACTTTAGGTGTCAAAGTCCTCTCTGGGGTTACTTCCCTTCTGTCACTAGGACCAGCTTGAGAGTCACTGGACCCCTGTCTCAAAAAATAACTGTTCACAGTCCTCTGTTTCTGGTGCCTCCTTAAGATTTCTCTAAAATGGGACATGGTTCAGTCACTGAACTTGTTGCAAAGATGGCTTGTTTCAGCTTGCTCAGGGTGGTACTTTACCACAAACATTTGGACCTCATTCCACTTGGACATCATTCCACTTCTGTATTATTTCCTTCATTACATTTAATGGTGTTTCTCACTTTCTTTACCACTGCGGTACCACTAGTAAGTTTCTTTGGGCCCATTATAGCTTATTTCACAGTCCCTCAAGCACTAAACACAATGAAACATCGTAAAATGTTTAAATGAGAGCGCAAGTTAGTGTTCACTCAAACATCAACAAAACCAGACTGGCTCACGGCGCCTGCGTGGGGACGCAGACAGAGCGGTTGCCGGACAGGTCCGGTACCCGGCAGTTCGAAAATAGGGGCGAGTTCGATAATAGGAACAAAGTTGGTTCGGAAAAATTGTTTTATTTTCGAAGAGTTCGATAAGCGGTACGTTCGAAATTTGAGGTTTCACTGTATTAGCATATTATGACACCACCATACATTAGCACAATATGACGCCTCCATATATTAGCACAGTATGACGCCTACATATATTAGCACAATATGACGCCTCCATATATTAGCACAGTATGATGCCTCCATATGTTAGCACATTATGACACATCAATATATTAGCACATTGTGACACCACCATATATTAGCACATTATGACACCTCAATATTAGAGCACAGTGTGACACCTCCATATATTAGCACATTATGACGCCTCCTGATGCAATGGTCGGAGAAGTGGCAGATGCAGTTTAATATTGACAAATGCAAAGTTTTAAATGTTGGACAGTTAAATAACCATGCCACATATAAACTAAATAATGTAGATCTTAATACTACTGATTGCGAAAAGGATTTAGGAGTTCTGGTTAGCAATAATCTAAAACCAAGATAACAGTGCATTAATGTTCGCAATAAAGCTAACAGAATTCTTGGCTTCATATCTAGAAGTAAAAATAATAGAAGTCCTCAGGTTGTTCTTCAGCTCTATATATCCTTGGTTAGGCCTCATTTAGACTATGCTGCTCAGTTCTGGTCACCGTATTACAAAATGGATATAAATGCTCTGGAAAACGTACAGAGGAGGATGACAAAGATGATCCCATATATCAGAAATCTTCCCTATGAGGATAGACTGAGGGCCCTGAATCTGAACTCTCTCGAAAGGCGTAGAATTAGGGTTGATATGATCGAGGTGTATAAATGAAAAACAGGAATAAATAAAGGGGATGTAAATAGCGTGCTGAAAATTTCCAGCCAAGACAGGACTCGCAGCAATGGTTTCAAGTTGGAAAAATTCAGATTCAAGAAAGATAAAGGAAAGCACTGGTTTGGTAATAGAGTTGTGGATGAGCGGAACAAACTCCCGAGTACAGTTGTTCAGGCTAAAACGTTGTGTAGTTTTAAAAATAGGTTAGATAAATACATGAGTGGGTGTGGGTGGGTGTGAGTTGGATCTGACTAGCTTGTGCTGCTGGGTCTGGTGCAGTGCTCCATCCTTGAGTGGAGGTGACCAGACTGGGTGGGTCATTGGGCTAATCCGGGGGGGTCATTGGTCTAATCCGGGGGGGACATGGACCTGCTCCGCATGGGTCAGTAGGCCTGTTGCAGTGTTCCTTCTTTCTTATGTTCTTATATTGGCACATTATGACACCTCCATATATTAGCACATTATGACACCTCCATATATATTAGCACATTATGACACCTCCATATATTAGCACATTATGACATCTCCATATATTAGCACATTATGACACCTCCATATATTAGCACATTATGACACCTCCATATATTAGCACATTATGACACCTCCATATATTAGCACATTATGACACCTCCATATATTAGCACATTATGACACCTCCATATATTAGCACATTATGACACCTCAATATATTAGCACATTATGACACCTACATATATTAGCACAGCATAACACCTCCATACATTAGCACAGTATGACACCTCCATATATTAGCACAGTATGACACCTCCATATATTAGCACATTATGACACCTCCATATATTAGTACATTATGACACCTCCATATAGTAGTACATTGTGACACCACCATATAACACAATATGACACCTCCATATATTAGTACATTATGACACCTCCATATAGTAGTACATTTTGACACCTCCGTATATTAGCACAATATGACACCTCCATATAGTAGTACATTTTGACACCTCCGTATATTAGCACAATATGACACCTCCATATAGTAGTACATTTTGACACCTCCGTATATTAGCACAATATGACACCTCCATATAGTAGTACATTTTGACACCTCCGTATATTAGCACAATATGACACCTCCATATAGTAGTACATTTTGACACCTCCGTATATTAGCACAATATGACACCTCCATATAGTAGTACATTTTGACACCTCCGTATATTAGCACAATATGACACCTCCATATAGTAGTACATTTTGACACCTCCGTATATTAGCACAATATGACACCTCCATATAGTAGTACATTTTGACACCTCCGTATATTAGCACAATATGACACCTCCATATAGTAGTACATTTTGACACCTCCGTATATTAGCACAATATGACACCTCCATATAGTAGTACATTTTGACACCTCCGTATATTAGCACAATATGACACCTCCATATATTAGCACAATATGACACCTCCATATATTAGCACAATATGACACCTCCATAGCTTGTATGGGAAATGTACTCTCATTTATATTTAATATAGCCAACACTTCAAGTCAATATTTCATTCACTGTAACATGTCGGTACTGTGCAGCACAGTAATGTAGCATGTCGGTACTGTGCAGCACAGTAATGTAGCATGTCGGTACTGTGTAGCACAGTAATGTTACATGTCGGTACTGTGCAGCACAGTAATGTAGCATGTCGGTACTGTGCAGCACAGTAATGTAGCATGTCGGTACTGTGCAGCACAGTAATGTAGCATGTCGGTACTGTGTAGCACAGTAATGTAGCATGTCGGTACTGTGTAGCACAGTAATGTAGCATGTCGGTACTGTGTAGCACAGTAATGTAGCATGTCGGTACTGTGTAGCACAGTAATGTAGCATGTCGGTACTGTGCAGCACAGTAATGTAGCATGTCGGTACTGTGTAGCACAGTAATGTAGCATGTCGGTACTGTGTAGCACAGTAATGTAGCATGTCGGTACTGTGCAGCACAGTAATGTAGCATGTCGGTACTGTGTAGCACAGTAATGTAGCATGTCGGTACTGTGCAGCACAGTAATGTAGCATGTCGGTACTGTGCAGCACAGTAATGTAATATGTCGGTACTGTGTAGCACAGTAATGTAGCATGTCGGTACTGTGTAGCACAGTAATGTAACATGTCGGTACTGTGTACCACAGTAATGTAACATGTCGGTACTGTGTAGCACAGTAATGTAACATGTCGGTACTGTGTAGCACAGTAATGTAACATGTCGGTACTGTGTAGCACAGTAATGTAACATGTCGGTACTGTGTAGCACAGTAATGTAACATGTCGGTACTGTGTAGCACAGTAATGTAACATGTCGGTACTGTGTAGCACAGTAATGTAGCATGTCGGTACTGTGCAGCACAGTAATGTAGCATGTCGGTACTGTGTAGCACAGTAATGTAACATGTCGGTACTGTGTAGCACAGTAATGTAACATGTCGGTACTGTGTAGCACAGTAATGTAACATGTCGGTACTGTGTAGCACAGTAATGTAACATGTCGGTACTGTGTAGCACAGTAATGTAACATGTCGGTACTGTGTAGCACAGTAATGTAACATGTCGGTACTGTGTAGCACAGTAATGTAGCATGTCGGTACTGTGCAGCACAGTAATGTAGCATGTCGGTACTGTGCAGCACAGTAATGTAGCATGTCGGTACTGTGCAGCACAGTAATGTTACATGTCGGTACTGTGTAGCACAGTAATGTAACATGCGGGTACTGTGTAGCACAGTAATGTAGCTTGTCGGTACTGTGCAGCACAGTAATGTAGCTTGTCGGTACTGTGCAGCACAGTAATGTTACATGTCGGTACTGTGTAGCACAGTAATGTAACATGTCGGTACTGTGCAGCACAGTAATGTAGCTTGTCGGTACTGTGCAGCACAGTAATGTAACATGTCGGTACTGTGCAGCGCATTAATGTTACATGTCGGTACTGTGCAGCGCATTAATGTTACATGTCGGTAATGTGCAGCACAGTAATGTAGCATGTCGGTACTGTGCAGCACAGTAATGTAGCATGTCGGTACTGTGCAGCACAGTAATGTAGCTTGTCGGTACTGTGCAGCACAGTAATGTTACATGTCGGTACTGTGTAGCACAGTAATGTAACATGTCGGTACTGTGCAGCACAGTAATGTAGCTTGTCGGTACTGTGCAGCACAGTAATGTAACATGTCGGTACTGTGCAGCGCATTAATGTTACATGTCGGTACTGTGCAGCGCATTAATGTTACATGTCGGTAATGTGCAGCACAGTAATGTAGCATGTCGGTACTGTGCAGCACAGTAATGTAGCATGTCGGTACTGTGCAGCACAGTAATGTAGCATGTCGGTACTGTGCAGCACAGTAATGTAACATGCGGGTACTGTGTAGCACAGTAATGTAGCTTGTCGGTACTGTGCAGCACAATAATGTAGCTTGTCGGTACTGTGCAGCACAGTAATGTAGCATGTCGGTACTGTGTAGCACAGTAATGTAACATGCGGGTACTGTGTAGCACAGTAATGTAGTATGTCGGTACTGTGTAGCACAGTAATGTAACATGTCGGTACTGTGCAGCACAGTAATGTAGCATGTCGGTACTGTGCAGCACAGTAATGTAGCATGTCGGTACTGTGCAGCACAGTAATGTAGCATGTCGGTACTGTGCAGCACAGTAATGTAGCGTGTCGGTACTGTGTAGCACAGTAATGTAACATGCGGGTACTGTGTAGCACAGTAATGTAGCTTGTCGGTACTGCGTAGCACAGTAATGTAACATGTCGGTACTCTGTAGCACAGTAATGTAGCATGTCGGTACTGTGTAGCACAGTAATGTAGCTTGTCGGTAATGTATAGCGCAGTAATGTAACATGTCGGTACTGTGTAGCACAAAACAGTCAAAGGGTTAATTCTGTCTGTGGGGTACTGGGAAGATTGTCACATTTAGATGTAGCAGCCCCAAGCACTTACCAAGTATGTCCTTCCATGCCTGACTAGGTGGGGTGTAGGCACTGAGATCATTGACAAATGTTTCCCAGTCTGTTTGCCAAAGCTCTGTCATACACTCCCTGGCAGCAGCAAGGTCAGTTTGAAAGAGCTTCAGCATTTCGGGGGTATGATGTTTTCCATAGACTAAGCCTAGTCTCAGAGCAGTGCATTTCACTGTTGGAAATTTAGATCGTTGTAGTAGGTATGAGTTTTATAGTAGGAATGATTATTATGGTAGTTGGGTTTGAAGTACTAGGATATTTTAGTGGCTGTCCAGGCAGTTCTAAATAATTTTTAATATTGCTTGCAAGGTTGTTGTTAAAGGTCTTGACAGAGGAATATTCATAAGAATTATAACACTGTAACATGCAGCAAAGTCATCATGCTGGTCACAGGTAACATGAAAGAATTTCTATTTGAATCTCTCTCCAAGGAAGATAGTACAGTGGACCCCCGGTTTTCGTAATTAATCCGTTCCAGAGAGAGTGACTAAACCTGAATCTGACGAATTTCGAATTAATTTTCCCCATAAGAAATACATATAGTGGACCCTCGCATAACGATATTAATGCATTCCTGAGAGCTCATCGTTAGCCAAACACTTCGTTAGGCGGATTTAACGTTATGCGATGCGTTCGTTAGGTGAGGGTCCACTGTAATGGAAATCTAATTAATGTTTCAGACATCCAAAAGTATTAACAAAATATGTTTTCTACATGAAATATACATTAACCTACACAGAAAACAATGATACATGAAGAATAAAACAATAATAACATCACACTTACCTTTATTGAAAACATGGTGATGTATGGAAGACGGGAGGAGGGGAGAGGATGGAGGAGTTTCAATTGTTTGGAAGGGGAATCCCACTCCATAAAGACTTCAGGTACCAAGTCCTTATCCTGGGTTACTTCCCTTCTTTGTTTTTTAATGCCACTTGGACCAGTGTGAGTCACTGGACCCCTGTTGCTCAAAAAAGTGTTCCAGAGAGGTCTGTTTCTGGCATATGTTAGGAATTGTGTTGGGAGACAGGACAAGATAGTCCTTCAACATGACACTAATATCAGCTCTATGGTTTATTTATCTAGCACAATTCATCTAATATGACATAATAAACAATATTAATAACATAGAAACATGATATGTACTCTAGAATAAAATATGGCATTAAGAATGTCACGGGTGGTGGTGTGTTGTTTGTTGTTGGGTGTATAAGGGCCACTGAAAGATAAACCTTACATAGGGGTGGTGAAGCTGGCAGCAAGAGGCAGCAGAGGCTGCAGTGTTAGTCAGTAGCCCTATATACCTCCAACAGCAATGGAGGAGTCAGTTTCGTGCTGTTCTTTTTCTATCGATTAATTGCTTAACTTACTTCCTACACTGTTAATGCTACACTTTATCGCTAGCTGGCGCTATAGCCTTTATCGACTCCTGCTGCTTTAATATCACAAATATTGAAGAATCGCTGAAAAAGGCACGTTCTCCCCTCGCTCTCTCTCAGCCCTTTACCAAAGGGCTGACTGGCAGTAGGAACTTTCTTTGGGCCCATGGTGGCTTATTTAGCGGTTGCAAGCACTAAAAAAGAATGGAATAATACAAAATGTATCGTATGAACGTGTGGGATCGTCCTCACTGGCTGATAAACAATAGCACACTGGCGGTCAATGATGTGTCGGACTGCTCGGGCCGTGCGGACACATTTGGGATGTATGACTAATACCGAGTTCAGTGATGATCACCGAGCCAATATTTTGATGAAAAAAATGTTGCTTATTACGAATTCTGATGACGGTGTAATCTGGGGATCCACTGTATTACTAATATCGAGAGTGCTAATCTTGGGAAATGATCTGATGATACATATAAACTAAATAATGTAGATCTTAATACTACTGATTGTGAAAAGGATTTAGGAGTTATGGTAAGCAGTAATCTAAAACCAAGGCATTAGTGTTCACAATAAAGCTAACAGAATCCTTGGCTTCATATCTAGAAGTATAAATAATAGAAGTCCTCAGGTTGTTCTTCAACTCTTTATATCCTTGGTTAGGCCTCATTTGGATTATGCTGTGCAGTTCTGGTCACCGTATTACAGAATGGATATAAATGCACTGGAAAACGTAGAGGGGAGGGTGACAAAGATGATCCCATGTATCAGGAATCTTCCCTATGAGGATAGACTGAGGGCCCTGAATTTGCACTCTCGAAAGGCATAGAATTATGGGGGATATGATCGAGGTGTATAAATGGAAAGCAGGAATAAATAAAGGGAATTTAAATAGCGTACTGAAAATTTCCCGCCAAGACAGGACTCGCAGGAATGGTTTCAAGTTGGAAAAATTCAGATTCAGGAAGGATATAGGAAAGCACTGGTTTGGTAATACAGTTGTTGGTGAGTGGAACAAACTCCTGAGTACAGTTATTGAGGCTAAAACGTTATGTAAGTTTAAAAATAGGTTAGATAAATACATGAGTGGGTATGGGTGGGTTTGAGTTGGACCTGACGAGCTAGTGCTACTAGGTCTGATGCGGTGCTCCTTCCTTGAGGGGAGGTGACCTGATTAAGTGGGTCATTGGGCTAATCTGGGTGGGGAACATGGACCTGCTTTGCATGGGTCAGTAGGCCTGCTGCAGTGTTCCTTCTTTCTTATGTTCTTATGTTCTTATGTAGAGTCGATGTGTTACTGTGGCTGTGCGATACGAGGAAAGTATCCCTGTATCTCTTAAGCTCCCTCTCCCTCAGTTCAAGCTTGAGGAATATCACAGAAGAAGACCGCGTACATTTCTAATGCAGTTCAATATCTGTGTAAAATATTGAAACAAAATTGAGAAGATACATTCACGAGTCATCACAATGTAACTAATAAATTTTCTCCACGAGAATGGCGGATAACGATTTCACATTCCGTCACTTAAAGCGAATGAGAAGAAACATCTCTAGGTCTCTCACACCGGCATATAACAAAAACGAGCCAGTACTTGAATATCGACGCCGTTCACAGAATGCTCTCTCATATCACTAGCCTATAATATTTGAACATTAAATGGTATAAAATACCGACAGGTTGTTAGGTAAGACACATATGCAACAGTTAGGTATCTTTATATATGGTATAAACCTTGGTAATAAATACCGACAAGTTGGTTTAGAAAGACACGTAAGCAAACACTATAACATATTTATTAGAAAACGTTTCGGTCCTGGGACCTTGATCACTTCTAACATACAGAGGTAGAAAGACATTATATATAGGCGGAGAGTGTGATGTGACGCACGTGACCTGAGGAATGTCATAAGAACATAAGAATGGAGGAACACTGTAGAAGGCCTACTGGCCCATGCGAGGCAGGTCCTTATCAAAACAACCTTTGCCTATGATGAGGACCAGTAGACGATGAAATCATGTGACTCCTGTGTTGTTGGGTTGGTGCTGCTTAAGTATCATGTATGCCAATGTTTTTGAAATTTTGTAGTTTCCAGTGTTGCGTTCTATAGTGTCGGTGACGGTGATTAGTGAGGCTTCTAGGCACCGTCGGCGTCTGAGGTCTGGTTCGGTGAGAACGAGTTGTGCCTCGTTCCAGTTCATCAAATGCCCCGTGGAGTCTCTGTGGAGGACACAGGCGTACCTTACATCGTCTCTGTTAGAGGCATTTCGATGCTCATTCAGGCGGACTGCAAGATCTCTGCCTGTCTCGCCTACATATTTCTTGGGACAGAACCCACAGGGGATAGTGTAGACGCCTGCTGTAGAAGTTAGAGGTGTGGGGCTGCGTTTAGTAGTGAGGTCTTTGATAGAGGATGTGTTTATGGTGGAAACGTTGATGTTACTCATAGCAAGTGCCCGGCGAGTATTCGTGGCAACATCGCCACATGGGAGTACTATGAACTGTTTAGGGGGCTGTTCCATGGGCGGTTTGTTGAGGATAGCTTGTGCCTTGAGTCTGCAATCTCGGATGAAGAAAGATACTTAAGCAGCACCAACCCAACAACACAGGAGTCACATGATTTCATCGTCTACTGGTCCTCATCATAGGCAAAGGTTGTTTTGATAAGGACCTGCCTCGCATGGGCCAGTAGGCCTTCTACAGTGTTCCTCCATTCTTATGTTCTTATGACATTCCTCAGGTCACGTGCGTCACATCACACTCTCCGCCTATATATAATGTCTTTCTACCTCTGTATGTTAGAAGTGATCAAGGTCCCAGGACCGAAACGTTTTCTAATAAATATGTTATAGTGTTTGCTTACGTGTCTTTCTAAACCATCTTTATATATATATATATATATATATATATATATATATATATATATATATATATATATATATATATATATATATATCTTACTATACTAATAGAAATTTCGATATCGTAATACAAACATACTTGCATCCCAGTTTTCACTCTTTTTCACCTGTGTTGAGTAAGACTCTCCTACAGCAGTGCCCAGCAGCAGTGCCCAGCAGCAGTGTCCAGCAGCAGTGTCCAGCATCAGTGTCCAGCAGCAGTGTCCAGCATCAGTGTCCAGCAGCAGTGTCCAGCAGCAGTGTCCAGCAGCAGTGTCCAGCATCAGTGTCCAGCAGCAGTGTCCAGCAGCAGTGCCCAGCAGCAGTGTCCAGCAGCAGTCAGTCATCACACTGGTTGTCGGGTTTTCCTGATATATTATTTCCGTGACAACCAAGTCTTGGTGAAATCGTTCATCTTGTTTATCACTAATATCATCGATTTTTGGCGGTAAAAAGTCAAGGTGAGAATGTTTGAAATGAATCTTGAGAGACAACCAGCATCCCAGTAGATGGTATGCTGTCAATAGCTCTTAAGCGACATTTCTGTGATCATCACTGTGATGATTGCCCAAAAAATCCTTCGCAAGTGTTCTTGGATGCCATCCATGATCTCAGCTCAGCATCTTGGAACTCAAAAGGAGGATCATTTGAGTTCAAATGAAGATACCTTCCTTCAGTTTTGCGTCACTAACTTTGTAGAGCCTCTCCTCAAATAAGGAAACCCTGCACCTTCTTTTTCCTAAGGTCTGACGAAGTTTTTGATGAGGCTAAGCTTGATGTGCAGAGGCGGAAGTATGACCTTTGGATTAACTGTGTTGAAAGCTTTTCACTCCTGCCTCATACAATTCTCGAGTTGGCCAAGTACATCAGTAAACAAACTCCACACTGCAGTATCATGATGTTCTTCTCAATGCATCGCATATTTTTTTTTTCTGTTTAAAGTAAGCCTCTAGGTTTTTCCTCACTTTCTAAACAAGCTGATTCTTGTTTGGGTGCAGTAAATTCCACTGGCGCATTTTTGAAGCAGGTAATTCTGACTGTTCCTCGGATAAATTAAGGTCTCACACAACATCGTTAAGGTCGCTTTGAGTCACTAGATGTGGTTCCTGGTCGTCGACTCCAGCCAGCTGGTTTACACTCGGAATCTGAGTTAATGGCTTCTTTATCATTCTAGGGAAATACATCTTTAGAGTACGGTAGTACTGGAAGAGTGAGATCCTCTTAATATTCCACCGATCTGATTGCAGAAAGAAGATCTGGATACAGTGTTTTGGATTTGCTGTTCATTATTATTATTAAAATCATGGGGGAGCAATAAACTCGTAGGATTATACAGCGCATGTAGGGGGGAATGGAAGGTATTCAGGCTCAATTCAGGGAACTGGAGCACAGATCCAATTCCCTAGATCAAGAGCCCCTCGCCAGTAAATCCCCTTGAGGGGATTTACTGGCGAATCCCCTTGAGTGAATTTGCTGTTCAGTGAAAATCCCGACACTCTTATGATACAGAAATACCAATCTGTGGTGTGATCCTTTGATACCCACCATCAGGACTGCAGATGGCGTGCATGACTTACAAAAAACCACTCGCTTAAAGAGTTGGATCAAGTCACACAGCAGCGGTGAGTCCCACAACTTGTCCTCAGCTTCAGCCTTCACACCAAAGAAGTGAAAATAAGTTTTTTCACAAGAGTCGTGATGTTTTTTTCTCTGCCTTGTCGGGGTAAAGTTGCCATATATATAACAAAAATAATTTGTGTCGCTTAAGCAACAACGGGACATTATAGTCTTATAACTTGAGAGCTGAAAATACCACTTTATCTGTTATTATTATAATCAAAACTAAGCTCTAAACCCACCCACTTTCTCTGGAAAAGAGAAATCATACAATCTATGAATGCTAAAACAGTCTCATAATGCCATAAAAATCAAACAAAATCAGAAACACTCAGTCAATAATAGTAATTATTGTGAGCGCGATCTCACAATAATTACTTTGTTTTTGGTCGTTTTATGAGAAATAATTTCTGATTTTGTTTGATTCTTGTGACTTTATGAGACTATTTTAGTATTAATAGACTGTATGTTTTTTTTTCCTTTTTCAGAGAAAGTTGTGAGTATAATAATATATGATGGTTCCGTCTACCAGAAACTTCTTGTTGGAGTAAAAATAAGTTTGAACTTGAGTTCTACGTCCTAGTATTAGTTTACCTGGAGTTTACCTGGAGAGAGTTCCGGGGGTCAACGCCCCCGCGGCCCGGTCTGTGACCAGGCCTCCTGGTGGATCAGAGCCTGATCAACCAGGCTGTTGCTGCTGGCTGCACGCAAACCAACGTACGAGCCACAGTCCGGCTGATCCGGAACTGACTTTAGGTGCTTGTCCAGTGCCAGCTTGAAGACTGCCAGGGGTCTGTTGGTAATCCCCCTTATGTGTGCTGGGAGGCAGTTGAACAGTCTCGGGCCCCTGACACTTATTGTATGGTCTCTTAACGTGCTAGTAACACATGTTTATAAACGTAAACTCACACTTTTGTTGACCAGTGTCAACAATGAAGGTTTGAAGCGGATCGGACGAGGTATTTACAAATCGCATGAAAATCAATAATAAATTTCCCATATTTTTTTTTTTCAATAAAAATAGCAAATTGGCACCTACATAAAACAAAATCAATAAAAATATTTTCTTCAGCTTTTTCACCGAAGCCAAATTATTTCGTAAAATTATCAAATAATTACACAGTCTAAAATGGCGGCGAATTTCTGCTGGAAGAAAAAACAACAGAGTAAAAAATTCGAAGCTGACTAAAGATACGTCCATTAGTTATCACATGGAACCCACACCGCCATCTTTATTAACAATATTAACAAATAACCTTTCCAAAATTTCATCCTTTTCATTAGATTCATCAGCAATTCAAGACTGAAACTGTCCTGGGAAACACTCATCTTATTTCAGGAGAAAAACACTAATAAATTTTAAAATAAAATTAGCAAACTGGCATCTTCCCTCTCCAGTCACAGTCCGTGATGAAGCTACGACACGAGTTCCCCTCAGGGAAGGTTCCTTGATGCTGGTGAGGGGCTCTTGATTTAGGGAATTGGATCTGTGCTCCAGTTCCCCGAATTAAGCCTGAATGCCTTCCACATCCCTCCCAGGCGCTGTATAATCCTCCGGGTTTAGCGCTTCCCCTTGATTATAATAATAATAATACGACAAGAGTTGCAACTTCATCATGGTATCTGACGGAAACTAAAACAAGAAATCATTGTAGTTCATAACCATTAAATATTTGCAGCCGGTGTGATCAAGCATTCCTAAGATAGTCTTGGAGGCAGAAAATAATACTGAAGCGAACTAGTCCTGTATATACCGGCTCTGGAATATATAAAAAAAAGACAACGTGATTTTGAAGCTCTCATTAAACTCATGAAATATTAAGACACACACAATAATATTTTTCAATATTTTTTTAGTTATAATGCAAATTTCATCATCCTAAGATATCGGCAATAACGGCTTAAAGATATCGGCAATAAAGGCTTAAAGATATCGGTAATAACGGCTTAAAGATATCGGTAATAACGGCTTAAAGATATCGGTAATAACGGCTTAAAGATATCGGCAATAACGGCTTAAAGATATCGGCAATAACGGCTTAAAGATATCGACAATAACGGCTTAAAGATATCGGCAATAATGGCTTAAAGATATCGGTAATAACGGCTTAAAGATATCGGTAATAACGGCTTAAAGATATCGGTAATAACGGCTTAAAGATATCGGCAATAACGGCTTAAAGATATCGGCAATAACGGCTTAAAGATATCGGTAATAACTGCTTAAAGTAAATAGCATGAAGCACTCAAAAATATTGTATGAAAAATATTATTTCAATGTCCCAATTTCTTCAATTAAAATTCTAAATTGGCACTTATACAACTCAAAATAATGAAATATTTTCCCCACGAGCATCACAACAGCGCTTGACCTGTGAAGCGGATCACAAGCTACAAGAACAGACATTCCAGAGTTACTACAAGAAAAACAATTTGTGTCACAATATTGGCAAAGTAGTACAAGGTGTCTCAAAGAGATGGACCTAATTTGAATTATATGCTGCTTTGAAATTGTGTCTATCCCTTTGTGTAGAGCATAAGAAGTCAAAATCAAGTCATTTCTTCCCTTGAGGAAAATACAACAGTGCTAAAAGTCTCAAGCCAGCCAGATGATGCATTCTCTAATAATACCAGAGAATCCAACAACTCCAAATTTATTCCGAATGTTTAAACGCCAAATCATCAAGAACTGCAAGAAACTCCCAAAGAAACCCCCATCATGTGCATTAACGTTCTATGGAGAGGGAGCATGGACACGGGGGTCGTCCCACAGCTTCTAAAAACAACTGACATAGCCTCACTCTACAAGGGGAGAGGTGCAATAAAGCAATAGCAAAGAGCTAAAGACCGATAGCACTAAAATCCCATACAAAAGCCTTTGAAAGGGTTCTAAGAAGCAAGATCGCCACTCATCTAGATACCCATCAGTTACACAACCCAGGGAAAACGGGTTTAGAGCAGGTCACTCCAGTCTGTCCCAACTACTGGACCACTATGACAAGGTCCTGGATGCTCTAGAAGACAAACAAAACGCAGATGTAGTATACACAGACTTTACAAAAACCTCTGACGAGTGTTACCATGGTGTAATAGCGCACAAAATGAGTGATAAAAGAATAACAGAAAGAGTTGGTAGATGAATCTATAATTTTCTAACAATTAAAACACAAAAAGTAGTAATAAACAGAGTAAAGTCTGAGGCAGCTACTGTAAAAAACTCTGTTCCACAAGGCACAGTACTCGCTCCCATCCTGTTCCTCATCGTCATATCTGACATAGACAAGGATGTAAGCCACAGCACCGTGTCTTCCTTTGCAGATGACACCCGAATATGCATGACAGTGTCCTCCATGGAAGACACTACAAGTCTCCAGACGGACATCAACCAAATCTTTCAATGGGCTGCAGAAAACAATATGAAGTTCAATGATGAGAAATTCAACTACTCCGATATGGAAAACGTGAAGAAATAATAAATATGTCGGAGTATAAAACAAATTCCAACCACACAATAGAGCGAAAAACTAGTGTAAAAGACCTGAGAGTGATAACGTCAGGGGATCTCACTTTCAAAGACCACAACTTTGTATCAATCGCATCTGCTAGAAAAATGACAGGATGGATAATGAGAACCTTCAAAACTAAGGATGCCAAGCACATGATGACACTCTTCAGGTCGCTTGTTCTATCTAGGCTAGAATATTGCTGCTCACTAACAACACTTTTCAAGACAGGTGAAATTGCTGACCTAGAAAATGTACAGAGAACCTTCACGTTGCGCATAACTGAGATAAAACACCTCAATTACAGGGAACGATTGAAGTTCCTGAACCTGTACTCCCTAGAACGCAGGCGGGAGAGATACATGATTATATACACTTGAAAAATCCTAGAGGGATTAATACCAAACTTGCACATGAAAATCACTCCCTATGAAAGTAAAAGACTTGGCAGACGATGCAACATCCCCTCAGTGAAAAGCAGGGGTGTCACTAGCACGTTAAGAGACAATACAATAAATGTCAGGGGCCCAAGACTGTTCAACTGCCTCCCAGCACACATAAGGGGGATTACCAATAGAACCCTGGCTGTCTTCAAGCTGGCACTGGACAAGCACTTAAAGTCTATACCTGACCAGCCGGGCTGTAGTTTGTACGTCGGGTTGCGTGCGGCCAACAGTAATAGCCTGGTTGATCAGAGCCTGATCCACCACGAGGCCTGGTCACAGACCGGGCCGCGGGGGCGTTGACCCCCGGAACCCTCTTCAGGTACACTCCAGGAGTAAATTTAGAAAAGTATCTTTCTTTTCTTAAAATGTATCAGTCAAACAAAGCTGAAGCTTTTTAGATGAGGCTCACTGTGTGTGTGTGTGTGTGTGTGTGTGTGTGTGTGTGTGTGTGTGTGTGTGTGTGTGTGTGTGTGTGTGTGTGTGTGTGTGTGTGTGTGTGTTGCGTGCAGAGAATATCGTTGTGTTGCTTCAGATTGAAATAAAGAGAATTGTTGTTATTCTTTTGATATAACATTAAACTTTTTCTCCTTTTTAAGTCTGAACATTTATATCATTAATATTCTCCTTATTCTTTAGTACTCAACTCATTTTCTCTTTACTATTTTATTCTGTTTGTGTGTAGATGTTGTACTTAAATAACTACTCTACATATTACATTTTCTTGTAAACAGGAATTACCTGTGTACTTACTTCATGTACTCTTGTCATTGTTATTGTGATGCTATTTTGTTTACATTCATGAATGTCATGATTAAATCCTGTCTATATGGAACATAGTGTGCTAATCATCTTGACGTCCAAAAATCATCTCTAAAATATTTGGCATCTAATTTTTAACTATAGGAGAACAATAACCTGAGCAGTGCTACTCAGGAACCCTGGCAGAGGTAAGAGTAAGTATTACCTGTTGCTCCTACGTAAGGTTTCTTTAATATTTCTGTGCATGATATTTCATCCTGTACGTCTCTTTCTCTGGAACTATTTATATATCCCTGAGCGGGACCTTCAACCCCTTGCAAGAATTTTTCTTCTTCAACTTTTCCTTTCCTTTTCGTTAATAATTCGAGAAAGCTTCATCTGATTGGCTTTAAATTTCCATTGCATGTGTACAGTAACTAGGACCAGATTCTTAGAGCAATTGGCATCTGTAGCTGCCCTATGAACAAAGTTGTTGAAGTTATTCCCAGCATCCTGGCATGGGTTCGATACCTTCCCAAATCCTCAGTGGCGTAGCTTTAAACTTTCACAAATGTTGATTCCTAAGCCGAAATTCAAAAGCATTGAGGCAAATTTGCCCACTTTATATGTAAAATGGTTAATAGATATTATTCCTGGTAAATCACGTTAAATAAATTTTAGTTTATCTCTTCTGAAAGGCTCCAATAACTGATGACTGATGCATCGCAAGGCCAGCCTAGCAGCCACTTAATTTTGTTTCCGTACAAGCAAATTTGTTGATATAGTACAATTATTAAAAACAGTTGTAATCACTGGAATCTGTATCATAGCTAATTAGTTACAAATTTTTCAAGCTTAGTGAAGCTTAGCCAAGCTCAGCTCTCCTAGCTGTCTTCAAGACCCTCTAGCTGTCTTCAAGACCCCATAGCTGTCTTCAAGACCCCCTAGCTGTCTTCAAGACCCCCTAGCTGTCTTCAAGACCCCCTAGCTGTCTTCAAGACCCCCTAGCTGTCTTCAGTACCCCTCTAGCTGTCATCAAGACCCCCTAGCTGTCTTCAAGACTCTCCTGGCTGTCTTCAGTACACCTCTAGCTGTCTTCAAAATCTCCCTAGCTGTCTTCAATACCTCTCTAGCTATTATTAAGACCCTTAACTGTCTTCAAGACCATAGCTGTCTTCAATACCCCTCTAGCTGTCATCAAGACCCCCCTAGCTGTGTTCAAGACCCCCCTAGTTGTCTTCTGTACACCTCTAGCTGTCTTCAAGATCTCCCTAGCTGTCTTCAATACCTCTCTAGCTGTTATCAAGGCCCCTGTCTTCAATAGCCCTCTAGCTGTCACCAAGACTCCCCTAGCTGTCTTCAAGACCCCCTAGCTGTCTTCAAGAGCCCCCTAGCTGTCTTCAGTACCCCTCTAGCTGTCATCAAGACCCCCTAGCTGTCTTCAAGACTCTCCTGGCTGTCTTCAGTACACCTCTAGCTGTCTTCAAAATCTCCCTAGCTGTCTTCAATACCTCTCTAGCTATTATTAAGACCCTTAACTGTCTTCAAGACCCCCATAGCTGTCTTCAGTACCCCCTAGCTGTCTTCAAGAGCCCCCTAGCTGTCTTCAAGACCCCCTAGCTGTCTTCAAGACCCCCATAGCTGTCTTCAGTACCCCCTAGCTGTCTTCAAGAGCCCCCTAGCTGTCTTCAAGACCCCCTAGCTGTCTTCAAGACCCCCTAGCTGTCTTCAAGACTCTCCTGGCTGTCTTCAGTACACCTCTAGCTGTCTTCAAAATCTCCCTAGCTGTCTTCAATACCTCTCTAGCTATTATTAAGACCCTTAACTGTCTTCAAGACCCCCATAGCTGTCTTCAATACCCCTCTAGCTGTCATCAAGACCCCCCTAGCTGTGTTCAAGATCCTCCTAGTTGTCTTCTGTACACCTCTAGCTGTCTTCAAGATCTCCCTAGCTGTCTTCAATACCTCTCTAGCTGTTATCAAGGCCCCTGTCTTCAATACCCCTCTAGCTGTCACCAAGACTCCCCTAGCTGTCTTCAAGACCCCCTAGCTGTCTTCAAGAGCCCCCTAGCTGTCTTCAAGACCTCCTAGCTGTCTTCAAGACCCCCTAGCTGTCTTCAAGACTCTCCTGGCTGTCTTCAGTACACCTCTAGCTGTCTTCAAAATCTCCCTAGCTGTCTTCAATACCTCTCTAGCTGTTATTAAGACCCTTAACTGTCTTCAAGACCCCAATAGCTGTCTTCAATACCCCTCTAGCTGTCATCAAGACCTCCCTAGCTGTGTTCAAGACCCCCCTAGTTGTCTTCTGTACACCTCTAGCTGTCTTCAAGATCTCCCTAGCTGTCTTCAATACCTCTCTAGCTGTTATCAAGGCCCCTGTCTTCAAGACCCCAGTAGCTGTCTTCAATACCCCTCTAGCTGTCACCAAGACTCCCCTAGCTGTCTTCAAGACCCCCTAGCTGTCTTCAAGAGCCCCCTAACTGTCTTCAAGACCCTCTAGCTGTCTTCAAGACCCCCTAGCTGTCTTCAAGAGCCCCCTAGCTGTCTTCAAGACCCCCTAGCTGTCTTCAAAACCCCCTAGCTGTCTTCAAGAGCCCCCTAGCTGTCTTCAAGACCCCCTAGCTGTCTTCAAGACCCCTTAGCTGTCTTCAAGAGCCCCCTAGCTGTCTTCAAGACCCCCTAGCTGTCTTCAAGACCCCCTAGCTGTCTTCAAGAGCCCCCTAGCTGTAACTTCTTGCGTACTATTTTTTGTTATCCCCCTGTATTCTGCTCCTTGTATTTCATATAAAATCTGTTTTCTTGGCTGGCAGAGACAGAATCCACTCAGCTACACTAGACGGTTCGTTTTTCAAGAGAGAGGCCAGAGTTTGAGGGGACTCAGCCTCACACCTCCGCAACAGCTGCATCAAGGAAATCAGAAAAAATACAAGCGTTAAAAATACAAGAGTTGCGGGAGATTTTTTCTGGAAGTCGATGCGGTTGTCTGTCTGTGCAACCCAGGGTGAAACATTAACTTTTTAACCAGATATATATATATATATATATATATATATATATATATATATATATATATATATATATATATATATATATATATATATATATATATATATATATATATATATATATATATATATATATATATATATATATATATGTCGTGCCGAATATGTAAAACTGGTCAATTAGCAAGAACTCATTTAAAATTAAGTCCTTTCTGAAATTTTCTCTTATACGTTTAAAGATATATTTTTTTCATTAATGTTAATGTAAAAAAATTTAATTTTGCACCAAAAGAATCTTAGAAAACTTACCTAACCTTATTATAACAAGAACAATTTATTTTAGCCTAACCCAACTAAATATAGGTAAGACACATATGCAACAGTTAGGTATCTTTATTTCGAAACGTTTCGCCTACACAGTAGGCTTCTTCAGTCGAGTACAGAAAAGTTGATAGAAGCAGAAGATACTTGAAGACGATGTAATCAGTCCATCACCCTTAAAGTTTTGAGGTGGTCAGTCCCTCAGTCTGGAGAAGAGCATTGTTCCGTTGTCTGAAACAATATGAAGTTGAAGTGACAGGATGGAGCCTTATATAGTGCCAGGAGGTGAGACGTAGGTTGCTTTGGGAGGGCAGGTCCCTCTCAAACCCAGCCGTTCTCACTAGTAGAGATTGTCGAAGTTGATGGTCTGTAACAAGATACCCTTGTGTTGCAGTGTCTGACTGAATGAACATTAAAATGGTATAAAATACCGACAGATTGTTAGGTAAGACACATATGCAACAGTTAGGTATCATTATTTCGAAACGTTTCGCCTACACAGTAGCCCTCCCAAAGCAACCTACGTCTCACCTCCTGGCACTATATAAAGCTCCATCCTGTCACTTCAAATACATATTGTTTCAGACAACGGAACAATGCTCTTCTCCAGACTGAGGGACTGACCACCTCAAAACTTTAAGGGTGATGGACTGATTACATCGTCTTCAAGTATCTTCTGCTTCTATCAACTTTTCTGTACTCGACTGAAGAAGCCTACTGTGTAGGCGAAACGTTTCGAAATAAAGATACCTAACTGTTGCATATGTGTCTTACCTAACAATCTGTCGGTATTTTATACCATTTTAATGTTCATTCCAACTAAATATATTTTAAATTTGTTTACAGTAATTTAATAATAAACAAACGCAGTGAAATATATTTTTTTCGTTTGGTTCGGAATAATTTTGGCGAAATTATTGCATACACAAATTTTCTCTTGTCTTATATGGCAAGATGAGCGTTGCTATTTAAGCCAAGAAAGCAAGTTCTGCCTATTCGGCACGACATATATATATATATATATATATATATATATATATATATATATATATATATATATATATATATATATATATATATATATATATATATATACACGGACACATTCACTCAATACAGATTGCGAAAAGGACTTGGGGGTTATGGTAAGCAGCAACCTTAAACCAAGACAGCAATGCCTAAGCGTACGTAATAAGGCAAATAGATTACTGGGATTTATATCAAGAAGTGTAAGCAACAGAAGTCCAGAGGTCATACTGCAGCTTTATACATCATTAGTAAGGCCTCACCTAGATTATGCAGCTCAATTCTGGTCTCCATATTACAGAATGGACATAAATTCGTTAGAAAACATTCAGCGTAGGATGACTAAATTAATACATAGCATTAGAAATCTTCCTTATGAAGAAAGATTGAAGACTCTTAGGTTACATTCACTTGTTAGACGAAGAATGAGGGGAGACCTGATCGAAGTGTATAAGTGGAAGATAGGTATTAATAAAGGGGATATTAACAAGGTCTTGAGGATATCTCTCCAAGAGAGAACCCGCAATAATGGATTTAAATTAGATAAGTTTAGATTTAGAAAGGACATAGGAAAGTATTGGTTTGGAAATAGGGTAGTTGATGAGTGGAACAGTCTACCTAGTTGGGTTATTGAGGCTAGGACTTTGGGTAGTTTCAAATTTAGGTTGGATAAGTACATGAGTGGGAGGGGTTGGATTTGAGAGAGACTTGCACATCGGAGCTTGTTTCTTGGGTGGCATTGAAAATTGCGTTGGTCAAATGTTTGTTAGAGGGATGAATTGTAAAGGACCTGCCTAGTATGGGCCAACAGGCCTGCTGCAGTGTTCCTCCTTTCTTATGTTCTTATGTTCATGCAATAGCTAGTAAGGCCCTTGCGGGCCTCTACAAGCTGAAACATGCCTCTCAACGCACCTAACTACACCTCTACAAATCCCTAATTCGTCCTCTGATAACTTACTCTCCTCTAGCCCTCTCTCTTGCAGCAAAAACAAACTTACTTAAACTGCAGCGTATCCAGAACAAGGCGCTGCGCTGGGTGCTTGATATCAGGTGGGAAGATTTCGCCACAGGCGAGTCAATCCATACCCAATTAGACATCCCTGTGATGAATCTGTACTGAAAGACGCTCAGTGACAGACAGATAGACAAACTTGAGACACGACATGACTACAGAAGCTCTCTCCTTGACGACGACATTCGCAGACCCACAAACCAACACAACCTTTTCTACTCCTTGCATGATCCTGCTCCTAACCCTATTTACAAATAACCTTGGATTCGCTGACAGGTACCTTCTATGACAGGTACCTGACCCACGTTCGCCTTAGCTTTTGGGTTAAGACATGGCCCAGTTCTACACTCCTCTCTAGCGCTAAACGTCGCATGTCCCTTCCTCCCCGCTCTCCCACTGGAGCCCCAACAGAAGAGCCTGAATTTCTCTTCTCAATATCTGTCCCAAGATCGCCGTCGCTGCTGGGTTAAGCCCTGGCTCTATTTCTACGACTAAGAACACTCCTCTCCAGCACTATTCTTCGTCTGTCCCGTCTTCCCCGCTCATCCCATTTGGGATCTTACCTGAACTTTCGTTCGTTTGTTCGTTCACTTAAACTCCATGTTGTTTCTGACTATGGAAAAATGCTCTTCTCCAGACTGAGGGACTGACCACCTCAAAACTTCAAGGGTGATTGACTGATTACATCGTCTTCAAGTATCTTCTGCTTCTATCAACTTTTCTGGTTTAGAAAGACACGTAAGCAAACACTATAACATATTTATTAGAAAACGTTTCGGTCCTGGGACCTTGATCACTTCTAACATACAGAGGTAGAAAGACATTATATATATAGGCGGAGAGTGAGATGTGACGCACGTGACCTGAGGAATGCCATAAGAACATAAGAATGGAGGAACACTGTAGAAGGCCTACTGGCCCATGCGAGGCAGGTCCTTATCAAAACAACCTCTGCCTATGATGAGGACGGGTAGACGATGAAATCATGTGACTCCTGTGTTGTTGGGTTGGTGCTGCTTAAGTATCATGTATGCCAATGGGGCATTTGATGAACGGGGCATTTGATGAACTGGAACGAGGCACAACTCATTCTCACCGAACCAGACCTCAGACGCCGACGGTGCCTAGAAGCCTCACTAATCGCCGTCACCGACACTATAGAACGCAAAACTGGAAACTACAAAATTTCAAAAACATTTTGCATTCTTTAAGAACCCTTGAAAAAACCTCATCAGGACCCGGTGACTTATTTTGCTTCAGTCGGTCTATCTGCTTCACAACCATTTCACTAGTGACTGAGATGTTACATAATTTTTCTTCTTCTGGCCCACTTTAAAAATTAATTACTGGAATATTGTTGGTGTTTTCCTGTGTAAAAACCGAGAGAAAATAATTATTTAAAATCGAGCACATTTTATTCTCTTTGTCAGTAAGATTCCCATAGTTATTTTTAAGGGGACCTATCGTATCTCTAACTTTTGTTCTATAGACCTGGAAAAAACTTTTTGGGTTAGTTTTAGAATCCCTAGCAACTTTAATTTCATAGTCCCTTTTAGCTTTTCTTATCCCCTTTTTAATGTCCCTCTTAATGTCAATATACTGATTCATAAGATGACCCTCACCTCTTTTGATACGCCTATAAATTCCTTTCTTATACCCTAGTAGATATTTCAGCCTATTATTCATTCATTTTGGGTCATTTCTATTTGATCTAATTTCTTTATACGGGATAAACGTTCTTTGAGCAGCATGTATAGTGTTCAGAAAACTGTCATATTGATAGCTCTCTTCGTTACCCCAGTCAACAGATGATAAGTGTTCTCTAAGCCCATCGTAATCTGCTAAGCGAAAATCTGGGACTGTTACTGAGTTATCTCTGCTATCGTACTTCCATTCAATGCTAAATGTAATTGATTAGTGGTCGCTAGCACCGAGTTCCTCTGAAATTTCTAAATTGTTAACAAGGGATTCATTGTTTGCCAGAATTAAGTCAAGCAGGTTATTATCTCTTGTAGGTTCTGTCACAAACTGCTTCAAAAAACAATCCTGAACTACTTATAAGAAGTCGTATGATTCTAAATTCCCAGTCAAGAAATTCCAATCAATATGACTAAAGTCAAAGTCTCCTAGAATTACTACATTATCGTGCCTTGTGCCCCTAACAATTTCCTCCCATAGTAGTCTCCCCTGGTCCCTATCTAAGTTTGGGGGACGTTATATCACACCTAAAATCAATTTTTCATGCCCCTCTGAAAATTCTATCCAAACAGACTATGTATGTGGGAGAATGAGGTAATCAGTCTCTCAACCTTGAGCCGATGTGGTCAGTCCATCAATCTTGAATAGAATACGGCTTATGAACGAACTAACGAACGAAAGTTCAGGTAAGATCCCAAATGGGATGAGCGGGGAAGACGGGACAGACGAAGAATAGTGCTGGAGAGGAGTGTTCTTAGTCGTAGAAATAGAGCCAGGGCTTAACCCAGCAGCGAAGGCGATCGTGGTACAGATATTGAGAAGAGAAATTCAGGCTCTTCTGTTGAGACTCCGGTGGGGTGAGCGGGGAGGAAGGGACATGCGACGTTTAGCGCTAGAGAGGAGTGTAGAACTGGGCCATATCTTAACCCAAAAGCTAAGGCGAACGTGGGTCAGAGAATGGTACCTGTCATAGAAGGTACCTGTCAGCAAATCCAAGGTTATTTGCAAATAGGGTTAGGAGCAGGATCATGCAAGGAGTAGAAAAGGTTGTGTTGGTTTGTGGGTCAGCGAATGTCTTCGTCAAGGAGAGAGGTTCAGTAGTCATGTCGTGTCTCGAGTTTGTCTATCTGTCTGTCACTGAGCGTCTTCCAGTACAGATTCAGCGCAGGGATGTCTAATTGGGCATGGAGAGACTTGCTTGTGGCGAAGTCCTCCCATTTGATATCAAGCACCCAGCGAAGCGCCTTGTTCTGGACATGCTGCAGTTTAAGCAAGTTTGTTTTTGCTGCAAGAGAGAGGGCTAGAGGAGAGTAAGTTATCAGAGGACGTATTAGGGATTTGTAGAGGTGTAGTTTGGCGCGTTGAGAGGCATGTTTCAGCTTGCAGAGGCCCATAAGGGCGTTACTAGCTATTGCATGCCTTGAGTGAATGTTTCCGTGTAAACGAAGAAGGTAGTCAAGATTAACGCCAAGGACAGTGACAGATTGTGTGATGGGAATGTAAGTGCTGGTGTCAGCTGTTCTGAGCTCGACAGGTAATGGAGGATCACGTTTCCTGTAGTTAAAATATGTAATGCTGGATTTAGCTGCATTGGTTTTGATCCTCCATTTTTGTTCCCAGATGGCTATCCTGTCGACCTCATTTTGTGTTTTGTATGTGAGTGTATCTATATTGCCATGAGTGATAAGTTGTGTAATGTCGTCTGCATAGGCTAGTGTGATGGAGTTGTGGTATTCAGGTTTTCGAATGTCATTAGTGTATCAAATGTAGAGTGAAGGGGAGAGGACAGATCCCTGGGGTACTCCGGCATTTAGTGTGAAGTAGTTAGAGTAACAGCCTTGGAATTTAATTCTCATGGTACGGCCGTCTAGGAAGTTGCAGAGGAGTTTACGAGTATTGAGAGGCAGGTTGAAGTTAGTGCAGAGTTTGTACTTGAGCCCCTCGTGCCACACAGTGTCAAAAGCTTTTTCAACGTCTTTTGCAACCAGGGCTGTCCTGTTTCTTTGTTTTGTGTTGATGTGGATGTAGTTGAGAATGATGTTAATGGCATCCTGTGTGGATCTGTGTGTTCTGAAGCCAAACTGGCCATCAGAAAGTAGAGAATTGTGTTCCAGGTATCTGCGAAGGTGATGATTGATGAGTTTTTCAAAGAGTTTTCCTAAAGTTTCGAGGAGGCTGATAGGACGATAGTTTCTAGGGTCAGAGTGGTCTTTATTGGGTTTAGGAAGGAGGATAGCAGTAGCAGCTTTGAAGAGGGAAGGGAAGTATCCAGAGGCAAGGGAGGCATTGAGGAGGTTTGTGTAGGCAGTAATGATAGAATCAGGAAGGTGTTTCAGGATAATATGGTTTAGGCCAGAGGCACCAGGGGCCTTGGGAGGAAGGTGTCTGAGGAGAGTTTTAACGTCTGCGTTGGTGAAAGGAGTGTCAAGTTCTTGGGAGGAAGTAAGAGAGTCCAGATGAATGTGGCTCTCTGGTGTTGTTTCGTGTTTGTGTGTAGTGTTCTAGTGTTCTATGTTCTAAATGTGTTGAATAGCGTTAGGGTGGGGTGGGTGAGGGTAGAAGATGTTCTCCCAGATGTGTTTGAAGATGTTAGTAGCAGCCTGCGGGTCTGAGATGTGTGTGTTGTTGTGGGTGATGTGTTTGAATTTGTTGGTGGGAGTGGTGCCTCTGATTTTTTTGATGAAGTTCCAGAAGGCTTTGGTGTTTTTGATACGCTGTTTGTCCGCTTGTAGTATGAGCTGTGACCAGTGATTGTCGTGATCTTGGTCTAGACTGTGTAGAATGTTGTTTCTGAGGTAAGTGAGATCTAATCGGACTTGATTAAATCTATGTGTGTTGTAGAGAAAGCGGTTGTGGTAACAGATAATTAGTCTTCTTGTTCTGATTGAGGGTTTGAAGGAATAACGAGTGGTGTGGGTTTTCTTTGGTATTGCGGTGTTGGCTGCTTGTGTAATGGTGTTCTGGATGAGAGCAAGTTGAGTGTCAATGTCAGAGATGGGTTTGTTGTTGTAGTCATAGGTGAGGTTAGTATTATCTTTGTGTTGTTTGAAGGCATCCCAGTCAGCGTTCTTGTAGGAGAAGGAAGGTGTGGCCGGGATGAGGATAGGATTGGAGATGTGTAAGATGACGGGAATGTGATCAGAGCCTGTAATAGGGCCAGGCGATATGTAGTGTTGAAAGAGAGAGCTGGCTCGGTTTGCCAGAATGATGCCCGGTTTGCCTTGGCCAGTGTGATTGTAGAAGGTGTTGATGTCTGGGCTGAGGTGAATTAGGTGTTTGTGGTTTGTGAAGTTGAGTAATTGGTGACTAAGTTGGTTGTTACTGGTGTGATGAAAGGCGGTGTGTTTGACATTCATGTCAGCTAGTAGGTATGTTGGTGTGTTGGTGTAGTTGAAGACTAAGGAAAGGTCGTGTATGTTGAGAGTAGTGTTTGGGCAAGCATAGGTGATGAAAAAGATAAAGGGGCCAAGGTGGGTGTGTATTCTGACCGCAAGACAGTGTTATTGTATAAAAGGGATTGGGAGAAATTCGTGTTTTATGCTGGATTTGACAAGGATGGCAACCCCATCGTGGGGATTATAGGGGGACTGTAGTGCAGTATAACCATAATGGCAGATACATTGAGGGGCTTTGAGGCAGGTACTGTTTAGCAAAACAATATCTGGCCTCTCTGCTTCAAGGAGCTCGGCCAGTAGGTGTCTGATTGTAAAGTAAGAACGTATGTTGAACTGAATCACCTTAAACATAATTTAATGGTTTCGTCATAGCAAAGTTAATGTCGGGGGAGGAGTTTGGATTAAAGCCCGTGACAGTGGTGCCATCAGTGGATGTGTGTTTGTAGATGCTACGGACCCGTTTCCTGGAGGGAGAGGAAGAGATGGATCTGTTTTTATGTTCTTTGGTCTGTCTGTCAGAAGTTGGGGCAGGTTTAGGTTTGAGTGGATTTTGTCTGGAGGAGGTGGAGTTGGACCTGGATGAAGTTTTGGTTGTGGTGAAGGAGTGGGCGAAGGTGGATGCAGAGGAAGTGGAAGCTTTGGTAGGGGATGAGGAAGAGGAAGCTATAAGGGATGAGGAAGTGGAAGCAAAGGTAAGGGAAGAGGAAGTGGAAGCTTGGGAAGGGGATGAGGAAGTGGGGGGAGGGGTTGTCGTAGCAGCAGCAGTAGGGGTGTTGGTGGGAGGTGTAGAAGTAGTGAAGAGGGGTAGGGGAGGAGGAGAGCTGGTGGGAGTAGGAAGTGGGGGGGTGAGAGAGAGGAAGGAGGGAGAGGTTGTAGAAGGCTAAGAAGAGAAGCAGGAATGAGGGATAATTAAAGAGGGAAGATTGTTAGCAGACAAGATTAGGTTAAGGACATGTTAGTAGTCTGAATGGTAAGCTTGAGAGATTATAATCGCAGAGTGGGCAGCAGTGGCGAGTTGACAGTTAGTTTTGTAGTCTAGTGTGGATGTAGGTGTAGAAGGAGAAGTGCTTGTAGTCTGTGTGTTGGTGTTTGAGGTGTATAGAGTAGAAGAGGTAGACCAAGTGCGTGGGGAGGCCCAGGCATTGGGGGTAGGGGAGGGAAGTATGGAAGGGGAGTGAGGTGCATGGAAGGGGTTGGGGAGGGAGGGAGGTTGGCTAGCTCTGAGGGAGGAGAGAATGTGCTTTCTAGAAGAGCAGGAATTTGCAACTGCAGTGTGTGACCCGCCGCAGTTAGAACATTTAAGGGGGAGGTTGTGTTGGTGTGTTGGTGTAGTTGAAGACTAAGGAAAGGTCGTGTATGTTGAGAGTAGTGTTTGGGCAAGCATAGGTGATGAAAAAGATAAAGGGGCCAAGGTGGGTGTGTATTCTGACCGCAAGACAGTGTTATTGTATAAAAGGGATTGGGAGAAATTCGTGTTTTATGCTGGATTTGACAAGGATGGCAACCCCATCGTGGGGATTATAGGGGGACTGTAGTGCAGTATAACCATAATGGCAGATACATTGAGGGGCTTTGAGGCAGGTACTGTTTAGCAAAACAATATCTGGCCTCTCTGCTTCAAGGAGCTCGGCCAGTAGGTGTCTGATTGTAAAGTAAGAACGTATGTTGAACTGAATCACCTTAAACATAATTTAATGGTTTCGTCATAGCAAAGTTAATGTCGGGGGAGGAGTTTGGATTAAAGCCCGTGACAGTGGTGCCATCAGTGGATGTGTGTTTGTAGATGCTACGGACCCGTTTCCTGGAGGGAGAGGAAGAGATGGATCTGTTTTTATGTTCTTTGGTCTGTCTGTCAGAAGTTGGGGCAGGTTTAGGTTTGAGTGGATTTTGTCTGGAGGAGGTGGAGTTGGACCTGGATGAAGTTTTGGTTGTGGTGAAGGATTGGGCGAAGGTGGATGCAGAGGAAGTGGAAGCTTTGGTAGGGGATGAGGAAGAGGAAGCTATAAGGGATGAGGAAGTGGAAGCTAAGGTAAGGGAAGAGGAAGTGGAAGCTTGGGAAGGGGATGAGGAAGTGGGGGGAGGGGTTGTCGTAGCAGCAGCAGTAGGGGTGTTGGTGGGAGGTGTAGAAGTAGTGAAGAGGGGTAGGGGAGGAGGAGAGCTGGTGGGAGTAGGAAGTGGGGGGGTGAGAGAGAGGAAGGAGGGAGAGGTTGTAGAAGGCTTAGAAGAGAAGCAGGAATGAGGGATAATTAAAGAGGGAAGATTGTTAGCAGACAAGATTAGGTTAAGGACATGTTAGTAGTCTGAATGGTAAGCTTGAGAGATTACCATAGCAGAGTGGGCAGCAGTGGCGAGTTGACAGTTAGTTTTGTAGTCTAGTGTGGATGTAGGTGTAGAAGGAGAAGTGCTTGTAGTCTGTGTGTTGGTGTTTGAGGTGTATAGAGTAGAAGAGGTAGACCAAGTGAGTGGGGAGGCCCAGGCATTGGGGGTAGGGGAGGGAAGTATGGAAGGGGAGTGAGGTGCATGGAAGGGGTTGGGGAGGGAGGGAGGTTGGCTAGCTCTGAGGGAGGAGAGAATGTGCTTTCTAGAAGAGCAGGAATTTGCAACTGCAGTGTGTGACCCGCCGCAGTTAGAACATTTAAGGGGGAGGTTGTAAGTATTCCAGAAGTGGCCAGTTGCTGAACATCTGGAGCAGACTTGTGTAGATGTGCATGTGTTTTTGTCGTGGCCGAATTTGTAGCATTTAAGACATTGTGTGATTGGGTGGAAATTCTGAGTGAAGAGAGTGTTTGGAGGAATGAGGATGGTCTTGGCAAAGATTCCTTGACTGAAGAATGTAGAGGAGTCAGCAGGAGTAGAACAGCGTATTTTGAGAATCGTAGAGTTTTCGGGTCTGTAAATATCGTCAACAACGAATTTGTTCTTAGTACTGATATCTTTTATTAAGTCTTCTTTGTCTGTGTCATAGGCTGTCAGGAGAGAGTAGTCTACGTGTTTAGCAATGACTGTGCTTTTGGCACGGTGCTCAGGAGTCCAAATAATGGTGAAGCCTGCGTTAAGAAGTTTTTGTCTGGTATCGCTTGAGGTGTACGCTTCGTAGGAAGCGTACACCAGTCATTCACTCTGTCAGACACTGCAACACAAGGGTATCTTGGTACAGATCTGATATCAACTTGGACCCACTTCTACTAGTGAGAATGGCTGGATTTGAGAGGGACCTGACCTCCCAACGACTACATTCTTACCTCTACTAGTGGCCTACATCTCACCTCTTGGCGGTATATAAGGCTCCATCCTGTCACTTCAAAATGAACATCAGTTGGACTGTGATGCTGTGAACAAACACATGGTTTCTGCCGAAAGGAAGAGGTCACGATGTTCCAGGGACACGACGGATGACTCGGATTTAGAAATGGACGACTCGGATTTAGAAATGTGGTGTGCAATCCTAGCGAAGAAGTTGCGAGACCACTCCGTGTCATCAGAGGAAAAGTCTCTAGTTCTGACAAGCCTAACCATGCAGCCAGAGAATACGGAAGGATGGATCAATGTGAACAGTAAGACATGCCGTCCCTCCAAAGAGCAGGTAAACCAGCTCAAATCACCTAGATTCAAGGTAAAGGCTGATGGGGAACACAAAACCCACTATGGCGTGGTTACACACCTGGAAAAACGGCACAAACTGAGGTTCAAGATATGGTTCAACCTGAGGGGAGAACCAATACTGACTCCTATCAACAGGGAAATGCATATCACCTTGAAGAAAGTCATGGAGACAGACCGCTCCCTCACCCTGGAGGAACTGGATTCTCGGCAGAAGGTCACCAAGGGTGTAGTGATGCGGTACCCGCTGATGATGCCCATCGAGGCAGTAGCAGCTCACCCCAGTGTCGTGTCAGCTCAGCGTCTCAAGGCAAAATCGGCAGGCAACGCACCAACAAGGCAGGTCCTCATTCAGCATGTAGGACCACTGCCATCCCAGCTGGACCTCGGTTCTTGGGGCAGGTACGATGTCAGGACCTTCACGGCAGAACCAGTTCGCTGTTTCAAGTGCCAGCATTACGGACACCTGGGTGCACTCTGTCCGAACAGAGTAATCTACGGTGTCTGCAGCCAGCCCCACCCTACAGAGGAATGCATCACCAAGCTGAAGAATGCATCGCCACCCACTCCACGATGCCCGAATTGCAGGCAGAAACACCATGCCTGGAACCCTGGATGCCCTGAGAGGCTCACTACAATTCGTGAGGCCTGGAAGACGCCAACGACGAGACAGCAGGCTACGGCAGAGCATCACCCTCAGCAGACGATGGGTGCAGAGAATCCTGCCATACTGCAGAACTCTCATCAGGCAACCCAACTCAATGCCCAGGAATTTCCGACCCTTGAAGACTCAACAAGGCGTCATGAACAGGAGCATCCTCCCCCACTTCCGCAACGAAGAAACAAAAACATGAGGAACAAGCGGCGCCAACAGGAAACATCTTGGCAACGCAATCAGCAGACGGCACTACTCGAGCCCACACCGGCCTCCTTGTCAGGCACAGCCACTGTGCAGGCTGTGCCTGCACCTTACCAGCAGATGCCGGGTACACAACTTGGCATACAGCAACAGGCCACGGTGTGCACAGTGAAGAAATACAACCCTCAGCAGTCCCCACAGATTACAACAGCCCAGATAATATCCACTGCTTCGAACCCACCGACAACGCAGGCCCTCAACAGAGAGGATCTCTTAACACTCATCAAGGCATTCACGGATATTATCTGCAACACAATCACCTCCACGGAACAACAGAGCATGTTCCGGCAGATGGTCAGCACACTCCTGAGGGTGTGCTTACTGACAGAGCAGGAAACAGTGGATGCCATGAATCTGCAGATTATCAGAGCAGACAGAGCCCAGTCCCCAGCTCAGGAAACAGCTGAGATTGAGTAACCTCAGTCGCTTATGAGGCACACTAGCTGAACTGTCCGGAACAGTGCTTGAGCAGCATATGCTGCAACAGTGAAGTATCAATTCTCCTTCAGGAGCCGGAGACGGGTCATCTCAAGATTAAGACCCGTGCCAGGACCCTGGCCTTGGCGAACATTATACATACATACACTTCAACTGAATATTGTTTCAGACTATGGAACAATGCTCTTCTCCAGACTGAAGGACTGACCACCTCAAAACTTTAAGGGTGATGGACTGATTACATCGTCTTCAAGTATCTTCTACTTCTATCAACTTTTCTGTACTCGACTGAAGAAGCCTATTGTGTAGGCGAAACGTTTCGAAATAAAGATACCTAACTGTTGCATATGTGTCTTGCCTAACAACATGTGCAACTCTTGGGTATCTTTATTGAGGAAACGTTTCACCACACAGTGGCTTCATCAGTCCATACAAAGGAGAATCTTGAAGAACAGGAGGAGAATGAGGCAATCAGTCCCTCAACCTTGAGTCGATGTGATCAGTCCATCAATCTTGAATAGAATACGGCATATGAGCGGAGAAGCAGCAGTTTATAAGCTGCTTCTCCGCTCTGCAGAGCTCCCGCTTCACACACGGAGGGCCCGGGTTCGATTCCCGGCGGGTGGAAACATTTCGACACGTTTCCTTACACCTGTTGTCCTGTTCACCTAGCAGCAAATAGGTACCTGGGTGTTAGTCGACTGATGTGGGTCGCATCCTGGGGGACAAGATTAAGGACCCCAATGGAAATAAGTTAGACAGTCCTCGATGACGCACTGACTTTCTTGGGTTATCCTGGGTGGCTAACCCTCCGGGGTTAAAAATCCGAACGAAATCTTATCTTATCTTATCTTATCTTATCTTATCATGGCGCTGAGTGTGAGGTGTCGCGTAAATACCATCGGCAAAGAATTGCTTTTTGGGGCAGTTTCACCCATTTCAGCGCAGGTGTTACTCCCGACCATCATCAGGGAGACGTATGGGATCCAGGACGATGAAGTTTATGGTGTTGCCCTGAATGGAGCATATAGGATCTTCGTTAAACTGAATTCCACATCTGTGTACGAGTCATTGGTGCATAGATTTCAAGACGTGAGTCTTGATGCTACTCCGGCTTTGAAGGTGCGTTTGATTGACGTATCCCGCCACTTTACGTGGGTCAAGCTCCATAATGTACCATTCGAGGCAGATGAGGCTGACATACGACGTGTTTTTGAGGCGTATGGAACCATACATCTGGCACAGCAAGGCAAGTGGGCGGCAGGTGCTTATATGGGCCGTCTAGAGGGGACATTTACCCTGAAGATGACCCTAAGACATTCCATACCGTCTTATGTTGCACTGGAGGACTTTAGAACGCAGGTTTTTGTATCATACGCTGGACAGAGATGTACATGCATGTTGTGTGGAGCGTACGATCATTTGGCGGCTGTGTGTGTGAAGCAGCGGCGGGTGCCTGCACAAACTAGTAAAGCACCTGTTACCAATGTGGACGCTGTTGCTACGAGCCCCACGCACAAGCACGAGCGTGGGCGATTGTGGAGTGAGGTGGTGGAGCTCCATGAGAAGTCAGGCGTGTGTGAGGCAAGCTGTGTCCCACCAGAAACCGATATTTTGAAGGAGCCGAGTACAGGGGGAGGTAAAGGCGATTGAGGAAGAGCTTGTGGGGATGTTGAGGACTTTGTCACTGCCTGTAGAGGTGGAGGATGAACCTGCAGGGGTGCGAAACACCGAGTTGACAGTGGAGAATGTGACATACAAATACATAGCAGGGAAGACGTGGCGAGCGGTGTGGGAGAAACGTCGCCGTGTTTCGAGGGACGAAGCACGGTGGAGGTTGAGGTCCATGGTGCGGCCTCCTTCGACGATAACATGGAGGACGAGGTTCTCACGAGGAAGAGAGCGGCGGCATCAGACTCTGATGATGTCCTGACGCCGGCGCAGAGACCTGGGAAGGTGGATGAATTTCGTCGTGGTAGCCAAGACAAGAGGCACCGGAAGAAAGGGGATGGGAGGGAAGGTGATGTGAAGACTTGTAAAAACCCAGGTGCAGGTGGACCTGGGAAGGATGGAGAAAAGAGGCAGGGGTGGAAACTTTAACAGCGGCCTCAGGTGTATGACTGTGAATGTGAATGGACTGTGCCAGGGTGTGAAAAGGGAATGGTTTAGAATGCTTCTGCTCAAATATAGAGTAGATGTAGTGTTTCTTCAGGAGCAGAATTTCAAGGAGGGGAAAGTGCTGGAAGTGGCAGGGTTTCAGGTGGTGACTCTGCCAACTGTACGTCTGAAAGGTGATGTGGGTATCATGATCAGGGAGGCGAGCCCGTTTGTGTTGCTAAGAAGTGAGGGGGGAGGGGGGAGAGTATTGCGTGTGGACGGGTGGTGGATGGGGCAGAGGGTATCCTTTGTAAGTGTGTATGCACCAGCAGAAAATGATGTAAGAGTAAAAAGGAATTTTGTATGTGAAGAACTAGTTTTCTTCTTATGTGGTTTACCTGCAGTGGCCATCGTTGGTGGGGACTGGAACTGCGTTATTAGGAGGGCTGACGTGGAACCAAAAGGGGCGGGGCACGTGTCGGCGGCCTTGCGAGATCTCTTGAGGGATATTCAGTTGTGGGATGCGGTTGGAGGAGGGGCGTGGGAGGTAGAGCACAGTTTTGTAAGAAGGGGTTATGCGGCTAGGTTGGATAGGCTGTATATATCTCAAGGGGTTTGGTTGACATTTTTCCATACAATAGAAGTAGCTTATTCGGATCATCGGGCGGTAGTAGCAGAGGTGGCGTGGGAGTCATTAGCAGGTATATCTAGGGGATATTGGAAGTTAAATACAAGTGTGTTAGGCCACAAAATAGAGCGAAACACCAACGTCAAAGACCTGGGAGTGATCATGTCGGAGGATCTCACCTTCAAGGACCATAACATTGTATCAATCGCATCTGCTAGAAAAATGACAGGATGGATAATGAGAACCTTCAAAACTAGGGAGGCCAAGCCCATGATGACACTCTTCAGGTCACTTGTTCTATCTAGGCTGGAATATTGCTGCACACTAACAGCACCTTTCAAGGCAGGTGAAATTGCCGACCTAGAAAATGTACAGAGAACTTTCACGGCGCGCATAATGGAGATAAAACACCTCAATTATTGGGAGCGCTTGAGGTTCCTAAACCTGTATTCCCTGGAACGCAGGAGGGAGAGATACATGATTATATACACCTGGAAAATCCTAGAGGGACTAGTACCGAACTTGCACACGAAAATCACCCACTACGAAAGCAAAAGACTTGGCAGACGATGCACCATCCCCCCAATGAAAAGCAGGGGTGTCACTAGCACGTTAAGAGACCATACAATAAGTGTCAGGGGCCCGAGACTGTTCAACTGCCTCCCAGCATACATAAGGGGGATTACCAACAGACCCCTGGCAGTCTTCAAGCTGGCACTGGACAAGCACCTAAAGTCAGTTCCGGATCAGCCGGGCTGTGGCTCGTATGTTGGTTTGCGTGCAGCCAGCAGCAACAGCCTGGTTGATCAGGCTCTGATCCACCAGGAGGCCTGGTCTCAGACCGGGCCGCGGGGGCGTTGACCCCCGGAACTCTCTCCAGGTAAACTCCAGGTAATGAGGAGGGGATAGAGGGATTTGCAACGCTGTGGGAGGGGTTAAGTGCAGAGGTAAATGGGGTAGCGGATGTGGTGATGTGGTGGGATGGTGTGGCTAAAGAACGGATTAAGCAACATTACATAAGAGAAGGGAAACGTATTAATTCTTTAAAATATGGGCTTCCCAACTATTTGGAGGACAGGTTACAGGGTTGTTATGCGAGGGGGGCGGTGGCGGGCACTTATCCTATGGATGATATTATGGCAATTAAAGGGAGGCTGCGTGAGGTACAGGATGAGAAGTTCCAAGCAGTGCGGGTACAAGCGGAGGTGGAAGAGGTGTTATGGGGCGATAGACCTTCATCATGCGTATTGCGTAGGCAAAAACAAAGACAGCAGGCAATGGCTATTCCATGGTTGGAGGTTCATGAGTTGATAGTGGGGTACAGGGAGGGGCAGGTCATACAAGCTACGGAAGGAATGGGGGTATTTGCGGATAAGTGGTATGAGAAGTACTGGCAACGAGAAGGGGTAGAGGATTTGGTTTTAGAACAGGTGTGTGGGAGTGTGGTATGTCAGTTGCGTAACAGTGATAGGGAAGCACTGGGTGGGGAAATAACTGAGGGGGAAATATGGAGAGCTTTAAGTGGAATGTGAAAGGGCAAAGCACCGGGAATTGATGGACTCCTGGCAGAGTTTTATCATCAGCATTGGGAGCTAATGAGGCATTTTTTGGTTAGGTTATTAAATTGCATGAAGGAGTGAGGTGAGCTGGGAGAGAAGCAGGCAACGGCTGCCGTTGTCTTGGTACCAAAGGGTAAGGGGCAGCATACGCTTCGGGATTACCGGGCGATCTCGTTGTTATGCGCGGATTACAAGTTGTTTGCTAAAATTTTGGGGAATCGGTTTAAGTGTGTGGTGGGGCGGGTAGTATCGAAAACTCAGATTGGTTTGCCAGGGAGGTCTATGGTGGAGGGGCATGGGTTACTTAGGGATTTCGTGGAGGCAAAAGGGGGGGGAGGGGGTAAGGTTTGGTGGCACTCGATTGGCAAGGAGCATACGATAGAGTGGATCGAGAAGCATTGAGAGGCATCCTCAGGGGACAGGAGTTTGGGAAGAAATAGTGGGTTGGGTTGAGGTGTTATATCGAGGTGCAATGGTGAGGGTACAGATTAATGGTCGATTGGGTGGGAAGATTGTAATGGGTAGGGGACTTAGGCAGGGGTGTCCTATGTCACAATTATTGTTTGCGTGTGTACAAGACCCCTTTTATAGATTGGTGGAGTAGCGTATGTGTCACGTAGAGGGATCAGGGAGCGGGGTTGCGAGGGTTTGGCCAGTTTTAATAGGGTATGTGGATGATACTACTGTTCTGATCAGGGAGGGGATGTAAATGGACACATTAGATGGGGTAGTACAAATGTTTGCAGGGGCAACTGGTATGAGAGTGAATTCAGACAAATCCATGGTCATGGGGTTAGGAGCTTGGGCAGGAAGGGTTGAGTGGGGTAGTGCAGTCGTGAGGAGGGAGGTGAATTCGTTAAAAATTTGCGGTCTTATCTATACAGGCGATCTAACTGTGGCATGCATGGAAAACTCGATTAGGATGGTAGACAAGATTCAGGGATGCTTGGGTGCATTGCGACCTTATCATTTGACCCTTGTGCAGCGTGCCATTGTTATTAACATCTTACTGTATAGCAAAGTATGGCACGTGGCAGCCGTGTTCCCATTAACTAGGCTGGCAATAACGAACATACTTAGGAGGGTTTTTAAATTCTTGTGGGGTTCGGGCTGTGATTGGCTTAAAAGGGACGTGGTAATGTTACCTGTAAGTCAGGGGGGGCTAGGATTGATGGACTTAAAGCGGAGGGTCAAATGTGTCTTCATTAAAAGGGAGGTGATGAGGGAAGGTGTGGGGGGGGGGGGGTTGGCTAGGATCCACCACAGATTGCAACTGATGTATACAGGAGTTGAGTTGCATGAGTGTGAAACTGTTTTGAGGGCTCTGGCGTGGGATCGAGAGCCAGCAAAGGTCAAAATAGGTAGGTTGTGTAGATTGTTAGCCGGGAGGGTTGTAGCACCTGCAGAGGGAATTTTCCCCATGTATGCATGGGGAAGTATATAGAATAGGTTGAGTAGGATGAGGTTGCAACCTCGTGTTCGGGATGTAATGTATCGTTTTCTGCACGGCATTTTACCGTCGGGTGTGGTTCTACGGGATAGACGAGTGGTTGACGGGGGGAAGGGGGTGCGGGATATGTGGTGGGGAGGAGTCGGCATTTCATGTAGTACATTTTTGTGACAGACTGAGGAGTGTCAAGGGGTGGTTAAATAGGGTGATATACAGGATAGTAGGTCAAGGAATTTCTGTATTGAGAGCATTAAGTCTCGACGTGGGGGGTTGGGATGAAAGTGTTATCAGAGCTGTGGGGTACATTGTGGTAGATTATATATATATATATATATAGTGTGGGGATTGCAGGGGAAACAGGTTAGTGAGGTGAAGAGGAGGGTGTTAGCCGTAACGTTCTATAAAACAGTATGTAGAAATAAGGAAATTTATGGAAGGAGGTGGGTGAGGGATTTTTCAGAGGGATATAGGCAACTTACGTTACAGGTTTTATTAGACTTGTAATGTACGAGGGAGGGGAGTGTACGACTGGAAAGTGTTGCTGGGGTAGGGAAGTCATGGGTGAAAACAGGGTCGCCTCCCTGGTTATGGATGACAACAAATGTTTGTGTGTGTGTTGGATGAGTGATGCGTGAGTGAATAATGTATGGACCACGGGTGCAAGCACCTGTAGAGCTGGCCAGTTTCTTGAGTGTCGTGGACTATAACTATTCATATAGTACTCATGTTCCTTCAAGGTAGTAGTGAATGATGGATAAGGTATAAATGGGGGGGAGGTCTTTGTCTCTATCACTGTGCAGAGTGAGGGTAGGGCAGTATATTGTGCTGGAAGTGATGGACAGTTGCTTGTCCAGTGTGTTGTAGTCTAATGTGTAGATAATAAGCTTATTATTGTATATAGAAAGATAAGACTACATACAAGTTGGACTTGGACTTGTACAATGAGAATTACTCTTACGCCTGATATGTTAAGGCGGCCTTATCAACTGTGATTCATTCAAATTAGATTTATTATTATGTTGTTATCTATGTACATAGCAGTCTTAAGTCATATGATGTGAGTTGTGTTTAGGCGCAGTTGTCACAAAAAGTTGTCTTTTTTTTGTTTTATCTGTGTTAGGGAAGTATGTGGAATTTTTGCGTGTAGCCGCTACATGGCTGGGGTTTCATACTTTATACCTTCGTATTCTGTGATATTTTTCATAATATAAAGTTTTTATTTATATACTATGTTGAATGGATACGGTTTACATGCTAAAATAATTGCACATAAGTTGCCTTTGGGAGTTGACATTCATTGTTGCAACCTTCTTAGAAAATTAATCTTTTGAAGTGTATTTTCTTTCACCAGGTTGAGGTGTCATTGTGTTTAAGTCAAGACATCTATCCCATTGTTAATATTGTTATTAATATTTTTGTGTCTATGGTGTTACTGTATCACTCATGATAGTAATTACTATGTATCCTTTAATGTCAAGTTAAGATGCAATCAGGTTGGTGATGGTTATATTTTGAAGGTGGGGGGGGATGAAATTGTGACAAATGTTTAAGCCTTCACAGGTATATAATTCTGGTATAGCTGGGTGTATATGGTGTGTGGTGATAGGGTGTCAGAACACTTTTGTCTGGTGTAGTCATTTTTGTAAGGGTAACTTGGGAATTTGTGATTTAACTCATTTTGTGTACCTTTTAACATAATTTCCACCTTGTATTGTAATGTTTTAAATAAAAAAAAACTATTACTGTCCTTGTCACCTAGTGCCACTGGCTTTCCAATATCCACCTCATTTTGCCTATTAGTAGTTCTCCTAGTACTCATATTACTACACTGCGACTTCACTGTTTTCCCGCCAAAACCCATACCACTAACTATTCCTAGTTTAAAGACCTAACAGCTCCCTCCACTGCGTTGGCCAGTTCTCCCACCCCACACCTAGATAAGCAAACCCCATCCCTGGCAGACATGTCATTTCTGCAATGGAAGAGGTCCCAGTTGTCAATGAATGTTACCACGTTTTCCTTACAGTATTTGTCCAGCCAGCAATTGGCACCAATTGCTCTGGACAACCATTCATTTCCAACTCCTCTCCTTGGCAAAACACCACATATGACAGGGTTCCCACCCTTCCTCCTAATTATCTCTATTGCTGACCTATACCTGCTAATCAGGTCCTCACTCCTACGTCTGCCAACATCGTTGCCTCCAGCACTGAGACAGATAATAGGATTGCTCCCATTACCTATCATGATGTCATCCAGACGGCTAACAATATCCTTCATCCCAGCCCCAGGAAAACACTCTCTGCCTCCTACTCCTATCCTTCAAGCAGAATGCCCTATCCATGTACCTAATCTGGCTATCCCCAACAACAGCAATGTTTTTACCTTCCCAGTAGTCAACTCACATTCGTTAGGTAGCACTACACCTTTACTTGTGGAATTCGTCAAGACGTTCTCGATGGTTTTCGTTGGGGTTTCCAGGGATGTCTCACTCACGTCAGCCAATGCTTCCTTGGTGATCGTTGTGACATTCCCAGTAGAACACCCATATTCGTCAGGTAGCACCGAAAATTGGTTGGAAGTTTCCACAGTAGTCTTCTGGGTCCTCGTTGTTTCTGCCTCTCCAACAGTCTTCTTGTGTACGAATGGTATATAATACCGACAAGATGAGAGTAAGACACATGTGCAACATCTGGGTATCTTTATTGTAGACGTTTCGCCATCCAGTGGCTTTATCAATACAAATTCCAGGACATAACTTGAAGACAGTAGAACTATGTACAGAAGATGAGGTAATCAGTCCCTCAACCTAGGAGTAGGTGCGAACAGCACCATAGTCGTGGAGATTCTGAAGCAGAAGAAAGAATCCTGGCGCTTATATAGTAACGTCAGGTGAAGCAGACGAGGGCAAATTCACTGGTGGGCGGGATTCCCCAGTGGAAGTAGGTCCTTCCCAAAGAGATGAGTTAGTTGTAGTAGTAGTAGTTGTCGTAGTTGTGAAGGTTATGTACATGTCCTCAGAATTAAGATTCCATGATGTTGCAGTGTCTGACAAGTTGTGTACGAATGGTATATAATACCGACAAGATGAGAGTAAGACACATGTGCAACATCTGGGTATCTTTATTGTAGACGTTTCGCCATCCAGTGGCTTTATCAATACAAATTCCAGGACATAACTTGAAGACAGTAGAACTATGTACAGAAGATGAGGTAATCAGTCCCTCAACCTAGGAGTAGGTGCGAACAGCACCATAGTCGTGGAGATTCTGAAGCAGAAGAACGAACGAACGAAAGTTCAGGTAAGATCCCAAATGGGATGAGCGGGGAAGACGGGACAGACGAAGAATAGTGCTGGAGAGGAGTGTTCTTAGTCGTAGAAATAGAGCCAGGGCTTAACCCAGCAGCAAAGGCGATCGTGGGACAGATATTGAAAAGAGAAATTCCGGTTCTTCTGTTGGGACTCCGGTGGGGTGAGCTGGGAGTAAGGGACTTGCGACCTTTAGAGCTAGAGAGGAGTGCAGAACTGAGTCATGTCTTAACCCAAAAAAGCTAAGGCGAACGTGGGTCAGAGAATGGTACCTGTCTTAGAAGGTACCTGTCAGCGGATCCAAGGTTATTTGTAAGTAGGGTTAGGAGCAGGATCATGCAAGGAGTAGAAAAGGTTGTGTAGGTTTGTGGGTCTGCGAATGTCTTCGTCAAGGAGAGAGGTCCAGTAGTCATGTCGTGTCTCAAGTTTGTCTATCTGTCTGTCACTGAGCCTCTTCCAGTACAGATTCAGCGCAGGGACGTCTAACTGGGCATGGAGAGACTCGCTTGTGGCGAAGTCCTCCCATCTGACATCAAGCACCCAGCGCAGCGCCTTGTTCTGGACACGCTGCAGTTTAAGTAAGTTTGTTTTTGCTGCAAGAGAGAGGGCTAGAGGAGAGTAAGTTATCAGAGGACGTATTAGGGATTTGTAGAGGTGTAGTTTGGTGCGTTGAGAGGCATGTTTCAGCTTGTAGAGGCCCGCAAGGGCCTTACTAGCTATTGCATGCCTTGAGTGAATGTGTCCGTGTAAACGAAGAAGGTAGTCAAGATTAACGCCAAGGACAGTGACAGATTGTGTGATAGGGAAGTAAGTGCGGGTGTCAGCTGTTCTGAGTTCGACAGGTAATGGAGGATCACGTTTCCTGTAGTTAAAATACGTAATGCTGGATTTTGCTGCATTGGTTTTGATCCTCCATTTTTGTTCCCAGATGGCTATCCTGTCAACCTCATTTTGTGTTTTGTGTGTGAGTGTATCTATATTGGCATGAGTGATAAGTTGTGTAATGTCGTCTGCATAGGCTAGTGTGATGGAGTTGTGGTATATAGGTGTTGGAATGTCGTTAGTGTATAAAATGTAGAGGGTAGGGGAAAGGACAGATCCCTGGGGTACTCCAGCATTTAGTGTGAAGTAGTCAGAGTAACAGCCTTGGAATTTGATTCTCATGGTACGGCCGTCTAGGAAGTTGCAGAGGAGTTTACGAGTATTGAGAGGCAGGTTGAAGTTAGTGCAGAGTTTGTACTTGAGCCCCTCGTGCCACACAGTGTCAAAAGCTTTTTCAACGTCTTTTGCAACCAGGGCTGTCCTGTTTCTTTGTTTTGTGTTTATGTGGATGTAGTTGAGAATGATGTTAATGGCATCCTGTGTGGATCTGTGTGTTCTGAAGCCAAACTGGCCATCTGAAAGTAGAGAATTATGTTCCAGGTATCTGCGAAGGCGATGATTAATGAGTTTTTCAAAGAGTTTTCCTAAAGTTTCGAGGAGGCTGATAGGGCGATAGTTTCTAGAGTCAGAGTGGTCTTTATTGGGTTTAGGAAGGAGGATAGCAGTAGCAGCTTTGAAGAGGGAAGGGAAGTATCCAGAGGCAAGGGAGGCATTGAGGAGGTTTGTGTAGGCAGTAATGATAGAGTCAGGAAGGTGTTTCAGGATAATATGGTTTAGGCCAGAGGCACCAGGAGCCTTTGGAGGAAGGTGTCTGAGGAGAGTTTTAATGTCTGTGTTGGTGAAAGGAGTGTCGAGTTCTTGGGAGGAGGTAAGAGTGTCTAGATGTATGTGGCTGTCTGGTGTTGTTTCTTGTGTGTGTGCAGTGTTCCAGCGTTCTATGTTCTGAATGTGTTGAATAACGTTAGGGTGAGGTGGGTGAGCGTGGAAGATGTTCTCCCAGATGTGTTTGAAGATGTTGGTAGCAGCCTGTGGGTCTGAGATGTGTGTGTTGTTGTGGGTGATGTGTTTGAATTTGTTGGTGGGAGTAGTGCCTCTGATTTTTTTGATAAAGTTCCAGAAGGCTTTAGTGTTTTTAACACGCTGCCTGTCCGCTTGTTGTATTAGTCGTGACCAGTGATTGTTGTGGTCTTGGTCTAGGCTGTGTAAAATGTTGTTTCTAAGGTAAGTGAGATCTAATCGGACTTGATTAAATCTATGTGTTGTAGAGGAAGCGGTTGTGGTAGCATAAGAAAGGAGGAACACTGCAGAAGGCCTGTTGGCCCATACTAGGCAGGTCCTTTACAATTCATCCCACTAACAAAACATTTGCCCATCCCAATTTTCAATGCCACCCAAGAAACAAGCTCCGATGTGCAAGTCCCACTCAAATCCAACCCCTCCCACTCATGTACTTATCCAACCTAAATTTGAAACTACCCAAAGTCCTAGCCTCAATACCCCAACTAGGTAGACTGTTCCACTCATCAACTACCCTATTTCCAAACCAATACTTTCCTATGTCCTTTCTAAATCTAAACTTATCTAATTTAAATCCATTACTGCGGGTTCTCTCTTGGAGAGATATCCTCAAGACCTTGTTAATATCCCCCCTATTAATACCTATCTTCCACTTATACACTTCGATCAGGTCTCCCCTCATTCTTCGTCTAACAAGTGAATGTAACTGAAGAGTCTTCAATCTTTCTTCATAAGGAAGATTTCTAATGCTATGTATTAATTTAGTCATCCTACGCTGAATGTTTTCTAACGAATTTATGTCCATTCTGTAATATGGAGACCAGAATTGAGCTGCATAATCTAGGTGAGGCCTTACTAATGATGTATAAAGCTGCAGTATGACCTCTGGACTTCTGTTGCTTACACTTCTTGATATAAATCCCAGTAATCTATTTGCCTTATTACGTACGCTTAGGCATTGCTGTCTTGGTTTAAGGTTGCTGCTTACCATAACCCCCAAGTCCTTTTCGCAATCTGTATGGCTAAGTTCTACATTATTTAACTTATAAGTGCTAGGGTTATAGACACTCCCGAGCTTCAGAACCTTGCATTTATCCACATTGAACTGCATCTGCCACTTTTCTGACCAAGAGTAGAGTTTGTCTAAATCCTCCTGAAGTTCCCTAACATCTACGTTTGAATCAATTATCCTACCTATCTTCGTGTCATCGGCGAATTTGCTCATATCACTAGCAATTCCTTCATCAAGATCATTGATATATATTATAAACAACAACGGGCCCAAGACTGATCCCTGTGGAACGCCACTTGTTACTGATCCCCACTCGGATTTAACCCCATTTATGGACACTCTCTGCTTCCTGTCTGTGAGCCATGACTCGATCCACGAGAGCACCCTCCCCCCAATGCCATGAGCTGCTACTTTCTTCAACAGTCTTTGGTGCGGAACTCTATCAAATGCCTTACTAAAATCTAAGTAAACAATATCAAATTCTTTATCGTGGTCAACAGCCTCAAAAGCTTTACTGAAGAAAGTTAATAAATTAGTTAGACAAGACCGGCCTCTTGTGAATCCATGCTGAGTATCATTAATCAAGCTATGCTTATCGAGATGGCTTCTTATAATCTCAGCTATAATTGACTCTAGCAACTTGCCTACAATTGAGGTCAGGCTTATTGGGCGGTAATTTGACGGTAACGACTTGTCCCCTGTTTTAAAAATAGGAATTACATTAGCCATCTTCCACACATCAGACACTACACCTGTTTGAAGAGATAAATTAAAAATATTAGTTAATGGTTCACAGACTTCCATTTTGCATTCCTTAAGAACCCTTGAAAAAACCTCATCAGGACCCGGTGACTTATTTTGCTTCAGTCGGTCTATCTGCTTCACAACCATTTCACTAGTGACTGTGATGTTACATAATTTATCTCCTTCTGATCCACTATAAAAATTAATTACCGGGATATTATTAGTGTCTTCCTGTGTAAAAACCGAGAGAAAATAATTATTTAAAATCGAGCACATTTCATTCTCTTTGTCAGTAAGATGCCCATAGTTATTTTTAAGGGGACCTATCTTATCTCTGACTTTTGTTCTATATACCTGGAAAAAACTTTTTGGATTAGTTTTAGAATCCCTAGCAACTTTAATTTCATAGTCCCTTTTAGCTTTTCTTATCCCCTTTTTAATGTCCCTCTTAATGTCAATATACTGATTCATAAGATGACCCTCGCCTCTTTTGATACGCCTATAAATTCCTTTCTTATGCCCTAGTAGATATTTCAGCCTATTATTCATCCATTTAGGGTCATTTCTATTTGATCTAATTTCCTTATAAGGGATAAACGTTCTTTGAGCAGCATGTATTGTGTTCAGAAAACTGTCATATTGATAGCTCTCTTCGTTACCCCAGTCAACAGATGAAAAGTGTTCTCTAAGCCCATCGTAATCTGCTAAGCGAAAATCTGGGACTGTTACTGAGTTATCCCTACTATCATACTTCCATTCAATTCTAAATGTAATTGATTTGTGGTCGCTAGCACCCAGTTCCTCTGAAACTTCTAAATTATTAACAAGGGATTCATTGTTTGCCAGAACTAAGTCAAGCAGGTTATTTCCCCTTGTAGGTTCTGTCACAAACTGCTTCAAAAAACAATCCTGAACTACTTCTAAGAAATCGTATGATTCTAAATTCCCAGTCAAGAAATTCCAATCAATATGACTAAAGTTAAAGTCTCCTAGAATTACTACATTATCGTGCCTTGTGGCCCTAACAATTTCCTCCCATAGTAGTCTCCCTTGGTCCCTATCTAAATTTCGGGGACGGTATATCACACCTAAAATTAATTTTTCATGCCCCTCTGAAAATTCTATCCAAACAGACTCTGTATGTGTTACTTCAGACTTAATACCCGTTTTTATGCAACAGTTCAAGCGATCTCGGACATACAATGCCACCCCACCCCCCTTCCCGATACTTCTATCTACTTGGAACAATTTAAAACCCTGAATGTGACATTCTGCAGGCATGTCCCGACTTTTTGAATTAAACCACGTCTCAGTAATGGCAAATACATCTATGTTACCTGCACTAGCAACTAGTCTCAACTCGCCCATCTTATTCCTAGCACTGCGACTATTTGTGTAATAAACTTTTAATGACCCTCCTCTCTCTTTACCCTTCCTGCTTTTTTCTATTATTCCACTAAACCTATTACTGTCCTTGTCAATTAGTGCCACTGGCTTTCCAATATCCACCTCATTTTGCCTATTACTAGTTCTCCTAGTACTCATATTACTACCCTGCGACTTCACAGTTTTCCTGCAAAAACCCATACCTCTAACTAATCCTAGTTTAAAGTCCTAACAACCCCCTCAACTGAGTTAGCAAGAAAACCCACACCTGCCCTGGATAAGTGAACCCCATCCCTGGCATACATGTCATTTCGGCCATAGAAGTTGTCCCAGTTGTCAATGAATGGTACTGCATTATCCTTACAGTGTTTATCCAGCCAACAATTAATACCAATTGCTCTGGACAACCATTCATTACCAACACCTCTTCTTGGCAAAATGCCACATATAACAGGGCGCCCCCCCTTCTTCCTAATCATGTCTATAGCTGTCCTGAACTTTCTAACTAAATCCTCACTTCTACGCTTGCCAACATCATTGCCTCCAGCACTGAGGCAAATAATAGGATTGATCCCATTACCGTTCATGATGTTGTCAAGCCGGCTAACAATGTCCTCCATCCCAGCCCCAGGAAAGCATACCCTTTGTCTCCTACTTCTGTCCTTCAAGCAGAATGCCCTATCCATGTATCTAACCTGGCTATCCCCAACAACAACAATATTCTTACCTTCCTTGTTGTCGCTCGTCGTGACGATCCCAGTAGTAGACTCACATTCGTCGGGTAGCACCGAGAATGCGTTGGAGGTTTCCACGGGAGTTTCCACAGCAGTCTCTTTCTTCTTCATCGTTTCTGGCTTTCCATTCGTCTTCTTGATCGTCAACTTCGTCGTCCCCTGCTGTCCAACCACTGACCACGATCCCTTCTTGACCTGAGGACTCGAAACAGGAGGACTACTACGAATCCTCTTGTTTTCTTCGGTCAGTCTCCGTATCTCCATCTTCGCTGCCCTCAATTCTTCCTTAAGTTGCTGGTAAAGTTGCTCGATGGAGGGCATCTTGGTTCAGTCCACGGGAGCAAACAAGACACTTCTTCACAGAGTTAAGTACAGGTCAGCACTCAAAGTACAGGTCACCACTCAAGAGCACACAAACAGGTCTTCACAGAGCTAAGTACACGTCACCACTGAGCTAAGTACACGTCACCACTGAGCTAAGTACACGTCACCACTGAGCTAAGTACACGTCACCACTGAGCTAAGTACACGTCACCACTAGCTAAGTACACGTCACCACTGAGCTAAGTACACGTCATCTTGTCGGTATTATATACCATTCGTACACAACTTGTCAGACACTGCAACATCATGGAATCTTAATTCTGAGGACATGTACATAACCTTCACGAATTCGACAACTACTACTACAACTAACCCATCTCTTTGGGAAGGACCTACTTCCACTGGGGAATCCCGCCTACCAGTGAATATGCCCTCGTCTGCTACACCTGACGTTACTATATAAGCGCCAGGCTCCTGTCTTCTGCTTCAGAATCTCCACGACTATGGTGCTCTTCTCACCTACTCCTAGGTTGAGGGACTGATTACCTCATCTTCTGTACATAGTTCTACTGTCTTCAAGTTATGTCCTAGAATTTGTATTGATAAAGCCACTGGATGGCGAAACGTCTACAATAAAGATACCCAGATGTTGCACATGTGTCTTAATCTCAACTTACATAAGAACATAAGAATGGAGGAACACTGCAGAAGGCCTACTGGCCTATGCGAGGCAGGTCCTTATCAAAACGACCTCTACCTAAAACTACCCAAGAAATAACTCCCGCACCCAATGACACCAATCAAACCCAGCCCCTCCCACTCATATGTTTGTCCAATCTCTTCTTAAAGCTACCCAAGGTCCTAGCCTCTATCACCCCACTGGGAAGACTGTTCCACGCATCTACAACTCTGTTAGGTAAGACACATGCAACAGTCAGGCATCTGTCAGACACTGCAACACAAGGGTATCTTGGTACAGACCTGCAATCAACTTCGACAACTTCCACTAGTGAGAGGGGCTGGATTTGAGAGGGACCTGACCTCTCAACATCTGAGTTCTTACCTCTCCTAGTGGCCTACGTCTCACCTCTTGGCGCTATAAAAAGCTCCATCCTGTCACTTCTTCTCCATATTGTTTCATACTATGGAACAATGCTCTTCTCCAGACTGAGGGACTGACCACCTCAAAACTTTAAGGGTGATGGACTGATTACATCGTCTTCAAGTATCTTCTGATAAATTAGACACATGTACAACTCTTGGGTATCTTTATTGAGGAAACGTTTCGCCACACAGTGGCTTCATCAGTCCATACAAAGGAGAATCTTGAAGAACAGGAGGAGAATGAGGTAATCAGTCCCTCAACCTTGAGTCGATGTGGTCAGTCCATCAATCGACTCAAGGTTGAGGGACTGATTACCTCATTCTCCTGTTCTTCAAGATTCTCCTTTGTATGGACTGATGAAGCCACTGTGTGGCGAAACGTTTCCTCAATAAAGATACCCAAGAGTTGTACATGTGTCTAATTTATCAACATGTCGGTTCTCTGAACCATTCATCTACAAAGTATCTTCTGCTTCTATCAACTTTTCTGTACTTGACTGAAGAAGCCTACTGTGTAGGCGAAACGTGTCATAATAAAGATGCCTGACTGTTGCATATGTGTCTTACCTAACAACCTGTCGGTATTTTATACCATTTTAATGTTCAATCTGTCAGACACTGCAACACAAGGGTATCTTGGTACAGACCTGCAATCAACTTCGACAACTTCCACTAGTGAGAGGGGCTGGATTTGAGAGGGACCTGACCTCTCAACATCTGAGTTCTTACCTCTCCTAGTGGCCTACGTCTCACCTCTTGGCGCTATAAAAAGCTCCATCCTGTCACTTCTTCTCCATATTGTTTCATACTATGGAACAATGCTCTTCTTCAGACTGAGGGACTGACCACCTCAAAACTTTAAGGGTGATGGACTGATTACATCGTCTTCAAGTATCTTCTGCTTCTATCAACTTTTCTGTACTTGACTGAAGAAGCCTACTGTGTAGGCGAAACGTTTCATAATAAAGATGCCTGACTGTTGCATATGTGTCTTACCTAACAACCTGTCGGTATTTTATACCATTTTAATGTTCAATCTACAACTCTGTTAGAAAACCAGTACTTATCTATGTCCTTTCTAAATCTAAATTTATCCAACTTAAATCCATTATTTCTGGTTCGTACCTGGTTCGACACCCTCAGTACTTTATTAATATCTCCCTTGTTTATGCCTGTCATCCACTTATACACTTCAATGATATCTCCCCTCATTCTACGCCTCTCCAGAGAGTGGAGATTTAAGGCTTTAAGTCTATCTTCATACGGGAGGTTCCTTACACAGTAAATCATTTTAGTCATTCTTCTCTGTATGTTCTCTAATGAGTCTATATCCATCCTATAGTAAGGGGACCAAAACTGAGCAGCATAATCTAAATGAGGCCTCACTAGTGATGTATAGAGCTGTAAAATAACTTTTGGACTTCTGTTACTTATACTTCTTGAGATAAATCCAAGTAATCTGTTGGCCTTGTTGTGCACACTAAGGCACTGCTGTCTTGGCTTTAGATTTCTGCTCACCATGACTCCCAAGTCCTTTTCACATTCTGTATGATCAATCTCTACTTCACCTAGATTATAGCTTCGAGGGTTAGCTTCATTACCAAGGGCTAGTACCTTACACTTATCGACATTGAACTTCAACTGTCGTTTCTCAGACCAAGACATTAATTTGTTCAAATCCTCCTGGTGTTCATTGATATCCTCCTCAGAGTGACTTATACGGCCTATCTTTGTATCTTCAGCAAACTTACTCATGTCACTCGTAATCCCTTCATCAATGTCATTAATGTAAATTATGAACAAGAGAGGGCCTAAAACTGATCATAGTGGAACGCCACTTGTGACTAATCCCCATTCAGATTTCACTCCATTAATGGTAACTCTCTGCTTTCTATTGGTAAGCCATGCCTCTATCCATGCTAGAACCTTACCTCCTATACCATGAGCTGCCACTTTTCTTAAGAGTCTCTTGTGAGGTACGCTATCGAAGGCTTTACTAAAATCCAAATAAACAGTATCATATTCCTTATCACTGTCAACTGCCTCAGATGTTCTATTGAAGAACGTCAGTAAGTTTGTCAGGCAGGAACGATCTCTCGTGAATCCATGCTGAGATTCATTTATCAAGTTATGCTCTTCAAGGTGATTTCTAATAATGTCGAGCTATAATTGATTCTAACAACTTGCCCACTATAGATGTCAGGATTATTGGACGGTAATCTGAAGGAACTGACTTATCCCCTTATTTGAATATAGGAACCACATTAGCCATCTTCCACAACTCTGGCACAACACCGGTAAGGATGGACACATTAAATACACTCGTTAATAGGTGACTAAACTCCAACTTGCATTCTTTAAGTACCCTGGAAAACAACTCATCGGGTCCCGGAAACTTATTTTGCTTCAGTTTGTCTATCTGTTTAATAACCAAGTCCCTCGTGACAGTAATATTAGTTAATTTAAATTAATCAGGAACTAAATAATTGTTAATTACTAGAATCTCATTTACATCTTCCTGTGTAAAAACTGACAAAAAATAGTTAATAAATAAGGAACACATTTCCAGTTCATTATCCGTCAGTTGTCCATTCCCAGTTTTCAGAGGTCCTACTTTTTCCTTCACCTTCGTCCTATACACTTGAAAGAACCCTTTTGGATTAGTCTTTGATTCATTAGCAACTTTAATTTCATAGTCACGTTTAGCCTTTCTAATCCCCTTTTTTACTTCTCTTTTAAGCTGAACATATTGGTCAGTAAGGTTAACCTCTCCTCTTCTGATGCACCTATAAATTCCCCTTTTCTCCCCTAATAGATGCTTTAGCCATTTGGGATCGTTATTATTGGACCTAATTTCTCTCTGGGGAATGTATATACTCTGGGCACGGTGTACATTATTAAGAAAAAATTCACAAAAGCAGATCCCTTCATAATCATAAGTATGATCATCGTCAATAAAATTATTAGCTAGATAACCCCAATCAAGATTAGACAGGTGTTCCCTAAGTCCATTGTAATCGGAAGAACGGAAATCAGGGATTTTTACTGTATTATCATTATTCTTGCATTCCCAGTTAATGCTAAAAGTGATGGATTTGTGATCACTTGCGCCAAGCTCTTCAGTGATCTCCAGATTATTTACGAGTGTTTCCTTATTTGACTAAGTACTTTAGAAACGTTCAGTGCAACGTGGCATTTGGGAAGAATTATAACTTTGTTGGGAGTGGTGTTGGTGCGTGGAGAATTAATGATCTGAAGAGCTCTTTTCTTTCAGTCTTTGATGAAAAAGGAAGGAAAATGTAACTCAGTGAAGGTTTGGTGAATGTATGTACATTCCTCGTCAAGAAGCTCAGGACTACGAATTCGGTTTTATGCTCTTAGGAAAAACCCGTTAATGATGCCTCTTTTGGTCTTAGTATCTTGACTGGAATAGAAGTGTGTGAGATAATTTTTATTGGTAGGTTTCCGATAAACTTGAAATCTTATGTTGTTGTCTACTTTGTGAATGAGGACGTCTAGGAAAGGTAGCGTGTCATTGGACTCTTCTTCTAGTGTAAATTGCGTTGAGCCTTGCCTAAAGATTTCGTACATCAAAACGTTTGGGAGTTATTACGAGGACGTCGTCCACGTAACGTAACCAAATGACGCTTAAAGGGATGATGTTGGCGAAGTGTTCGGACTCTAGATGTTCCATGTACAAGTTGGCTAGGACGGCACTGATGGGGGACCCCATTCCCATGCCGTAGGTTTGTTTGTAGAGCCTATTATTGAAAGAAAAACAGTTGAAATTAACACAGAGTTCAATCAAGTCAACAAAATCTCCGGGAGGTAGAGGAACATTAAGGTCCTGATTGACTTAGAACCTCGATGGCTTTTGTGGTAGGTACTTTTGTGAAGATGGAAGTCACGTCCAAACTGCTTGGTTTCTTGTTACGGATGGAGAGCTTTCGGATGCGGTTGAGAAGGTCGCCTGAATGTTTGAGATGAGCTGGGCTGATGGCCCCCAGAAGGCAGGAAAGATGTTTGGCAAGAATTCCGGCTAGTTTGTGTGGTGCAATGCCTATACCTGACGTGATTGGTCTGAGAGTAATATTATGTTTATGGGTCTTGGGTAAACCATACATGTGTGCTGGTTTAGGGTTGCTGGGTAACAAGTACAGAAGTTTCTTCCCTTCTCTAGTGTGTTTGAGTATTTGTCTGGTTTTGTATAGAAAAACTTTCGTGAGTTTCTCCTACGGTTGAGTGCTGATGGGTTCGTATGTAGACTGATCATTCAAAAGGTCCATCATTTTAGTGTTGTAGTCACTGGTGTTGAGTATGACGACTCCACCTCCTTTGTCGGCGGTGGTGACGATAATGTTGGGGTTGTTGGCGAGGTCCTTAAGGGCAGTGATATATCGTCTAGGAAGATTAGAAGAAGAAGGTTCACATAAAGCTGCAGTGAGAATGCCCTGTATATAACCCTTCTGGAAGTTGCTGTTACTGTGTCTATGGTTCCTGGTAACTAGGTTGAGTTGATAGTTAGGTTTGCGTATGTTGGTGGTAAATTTGAGTCCCATACTCAGTGCTTGTTTCTCGTAGTCAGTTAAAGTGCGTGACGATAGGTTGTTTATCAGGGATTCACGTCCCATTTCCTTCCATCGACTGTTAGTGCAGAGGCACTGAAGTTTGCGATTGAGTTTGATCTCCCGTTGGAGGTTGGCTGTGGTGACTGTGCTGAGAATATGCTCAGCAGCGTGTTGGTCAATCTGAAGATTGGCCCTCATATTCCTTGCAGTTTCAAAGGTTTCCTTTGCGATGTTAGAAAGTTCTTCAGCACATTCAGTTAAGTAAGATTGGGTAGCTGGAGAGAAGCAGTGCTTAGAGTTGGAGAGTTGTGCAGGAGTAGACTTGGGGATCACATTCTCGGCCAGGCAATCTTGTAGGAAGTTGTGTCTGTTGCGATAGCTGTGAGCACGAAGAAGGGTGTTCAGATAACGTCTGCATGAAGAGAAAGGAAGAAACTTCTATACATGTTACCCAGCAACCCTAAACCAGCACACATGTATGGTTTACCCAAGACCCATAAACATAATATTCCTCTCAGACCAATCACATCAGGTATAGGCAGTGCACCACACAAACTAGCCGGAATTCTTGCCAAACATCTTTCCTGCCTTCTGGGGACCATCAGCCCAGCTCATCTCAAACATTCAGGCGACCTTCTCAACCGCATCCGAAACCTCTCCATCCGCAACAAGAAACTAAGCAGTTTGGACATGGCTTCCCTCTTCACAAAAGTACCTACCGCAAAAGCCATCGAGGTTCTACGACGTGAAGTCAATCAGGACCTTAATCTTCCTGTACCTCTCGGAGATTTTGTTGATTTGATTGAACTCTGTGTTAATTTCAACTGTTTTCCTTTCAGTACTCAGTGGTCAGTCGTCACGTGAGGTCACAGACCCTGAGCTGCTTTGGGGATTAGTGTGGACGGTTACAAAACATGGCTTGCTTCTGCAGTGTTTTAAAAATTGAGGTTGGAGAGTTGAAGGAGGAGGTCTTGCTTCTCCAGGAGGAGATTAGGAGGCTGAAGGTCCACCTCAATGGGTCTGGGAGAGAGTGTGAGGTGGCTGGAGTTGTGGGGAATGAGGCTTCTAGCAGTGAGGTGCAGTCTGTCTCTCGATGTGAGGAGGCTATAGTTGGGGAGGTAGCAACGGCTACCAGCAGTGAGGTGCAGTCCAGCACCTGCTACAAGTGGCGAGTGGTTCACAGTAATGGAAGGCGCATCAGAGTAAGGAAAGTTAAGAGTGAAGATCTGAAGGTAGGAAATCGCTTCTCTGTTCTTCAGGATGAATGTACTTCAGCGGCCAGTGAAGGTAAGGGTACTACTGCCCCTGCTAATGGAGGTAAGCGCATCCTTGTGGTTGGTGACTCTCAGGTAAGATATATTGACCGTGCTTTTTGTAATAGGAATAAGAAGATGAGAGATAGAGTGTGCTTCCCTGGAGCTGGTGTTGGGGACATTGTCAACAGGCTGGATAATATCATGTCAGGTAATGGGAACAAGCCCATTATCTGTCTCAGTGCTGGTGGAAATGATATTGGGAAGGGTAGGAGAGAAGAGCTGCTAGATAAGTACAGGTCAGCTATAGATTTCATTAAGTCTAAGGGAGGGATCCCAATCATATGTAGCATCTTGCCTAGAAGGGGAGTAGGAAATGAATGGTTGTCTAGGGCAATTGGTGTAAATTGCTGGCTAGACAGATACTGCAAGGAACTTGCAATCCCATTCATTGACAACTGGAACAACTTTTATGGCAAACATGATATGTATGCAAGGGATGGGGTACATCTCTCTGGGGCTGGGGTGGTAGCACTTGCAGACTCGATTGAGAAGGCCATTGGTGAAATGCCTATGATTTTAAACTGATGGAAGATAGAGGTATGGGTGTGTGGGGGAAACAAGCAGGTTGCAACACTTGGGTTGGAAACAGTAAATGTATAAAAGGCATTCAGCATGAAGTTATAAATAAAGACAATAGATCAGGTCAGCAAACAAAGGGGGACAGCAGAGGGCAGCAAGGGACTAGCTCTCTTAAGGTTTACTATACTAATAGCAGGAGTGTAAGAAATAAGATGGATGAGCTAAGATTAATTGCAAGTGCAGGAAACATAGATATTATTGCTATAACAGAGACCTGGCTCAATCTGAAAGATAGAGAGATGCCCTCTGAATGTCACATACAAGGCTATAAATTATTCCACACTGACAGGGTCAACAGGAAAGGTGGTGGAGTAGCGATGTATGTCAGAGACAATTTAAATTGTTGTGTTAGACAGGATATTAAATTAGAAGCGTCAGCCACTGAATCTGTTTGGTTACAGCTTCTCGAGGGCCGAGAAAAACTAATTTTGGGTGTGATTTACAGGGCCCCAAATCTTGATAGGGAGTGCAGTAAACTTCTATGGGACGAAATTCGTAAGGCATCTACATACGAAAATGTTGTGCTAATGGGGGATTTCAACTATAGACAGATTGACTGGAGCAATTTGACAGGAAATTTAGAGTCAGGTGACTTTCTTGATACGATCCAGGATTGTTTTTTAAAACAGTTTGTGACAGAGCCAACTAGGGGAAATAACCTCCTTGACTTGGTTCTTGCCAGTAGGGAAACACTAATTAATAATCTTGAGGTTAATGATGAGCTTGGGGAAAGTGATCACAAATCACTCAGTTTTAATATATCATGGAATTCCCCTAATAATGGCAATCAAGTCTCCGTCCCTGACTTTCGCTTGGCTGATTTCATAGGACTGAAAAATTACTTAGGTGGGCTGAACTGGAATGACCTGACTAAGGGTCAGGTAGGTGGTGATGGTTGCCGATATGATGCTTTCCAGGGCATAGTTCTAGCTGCTCAGTCAAATTATGTTCCAAATAGGGAAATCAGATCAAACAAAAATGATCCTAAATGGATGAACAATAGATTAAAATATCTGATTGGTCAAAAGAGAGGCATATATAGGCAAATCAAAAGAGGAGAGGGGCAATTGAGAAATCGATATATTCAGTTAAAGAGAGAAATAAAAAAGGGAATTAGAAAAGCAAAAAGAGATTATGAGGTTAAAGTTGCAAGAGAATCGAAGACTAACCCAAAAGGATTCTTTCAGGTATACAGAAGTAAGATCAGGGACAAGATAGGCCCACTCAAAAGTTCCTCGGGTCAGCTCACTGACAGTGATAAGGAAATGTGTAGAATTTTTAACACATACTTCCTCTCAGTTTTTACACAGGAGGATACCAGCGATATTCCAGTAATGATAAATTATGTAGAACAGGACGATAATAAACTGTGCACTATTAGGGTCACAAGTGACATGGTCCTTAGGCAAATAGATAAATTAAAACCTAACAAATCCCCAGGCCCTGATGAACTGTATGCAAGGGTTCTAAAGGAATGTAAAGAGGAGCTTAGCACACCTTTGGCTAATCTTTTCAACATATCACTACTAACTGGCATGGTGCCAGATAAGTGGAAAATGGCAAATGTGATACCTATTTTCAAAACAGGTGACAGGTCCTTAGCTTCGAACTATAGACCAATAAGCCTAACCTCCATAGTGGGAAAATTTATGGAATCAATAATTGCCGAGGCAGTTCGTAGCCACCTTGAAAAGCATAAATTAATCAACGAATCTCAGCATGGTTTTACAAAGGGGCGTTCCTGCCTTACGAATTTATTAACTTTTTTCACTAAGGTATTTGAGGAGGTAGATCGTGGTAATGAATATGATATTGTGTATATGGACTTCAGTAAGGCTTTTGACAGGGTCCCACATCAGAGACTATTGAGGAAAATTAAAGCACATGGAATAGGAGGAGAGATTTTTTCCTGGATAGAGGCATGGTTGACAAATAGGCAGCAGAGAGTTTGCATAAATGGGGAGAAATCAGAGTGGGGAAGCGTCACGAGCGGTGTTCCACAGGGGTCAGTGTTGGGCCCCCTGCTGTTCACAATCTACATAAACGACATAGATGAGGGCATAAAGAGCGACATCGGCAAGTTTGCCGATGACACCAAATTAGGCCGTCGAATTCATTCTGACGAGGACATTCGAGCACTCCAGGAAGATTTGAATAGACTGATGCAGTGGTCGGAGAAGTGGCAGATGCAGTTTAATATAGACAAATGCAAAGTTCTAAATGTTGGACAGGACAATAACCATGCCACATATAAACTAAATAATGTAGATCTTAATATTACGGATTGCGAAAAAGATTTAGGAGTTCTGGTTAGCAGTAATCTGAAACCAAGACAACAGTGCATAAGTGTTCGCAATAAAGCTAATAGAATCCTTGGCTTCATATCAAGAAGCATAAATAATAGGAGTCCTCAGGTTGTTCTTCAACTCTATACATCCTTGGTTAGGCCTCATTTAGATTATGCTGCACAGTTTTGGTCACCGTATTACAGAATGGATATAAATTCTCTGGAAAATGTACAAAGGAGGATGACAAAGTTGATCCCATGTATCAGAAACCTTCCCTATGAGGATAGACTAAGGGCCCTGAAACTGCACTCTCTAGAAAGACGTAGAATTAGGGGGGATATGATTGAGGTGTATAAATGGAAGACAGGAATAAATAAAGGGGATGTAAATAGTGTGCTGAAAATATCTAGCCTAGACAGGACTCGCAGCAATGGTTTTAAGTTGGAAAAATTCAGATTCAGGAAGGATATAGGAAAGTACTGGTTTGGTAATAGAGTTGTGGATGAGTGGAACAAACTCCCAAGTACCGTTATAGAGGCCAGAACGTTGTGTAGCTTTAAAACTAGGTTGGATAAATACATGAGTAGATGTGGGTGGGTGTGAGTTAGACCTGATAGCTTGTGCTACCAGGTCGGTTGCCGTGTTCCTCCCTTAAGTCAATGTGACCTGACCTGACTAGGTTGGGTGCATTGGCTTAAGCCGGTAGGAGACTTGGACCTGCCTCGCATGGGCCAGTAGGCCTTCTGCAGTGTTCCATCGTTCTTATGTTCTTATGTTCTTATGTTCTTATGTTCTTATGTTCTTATGTTCAATAACAGGCTCTACAAACAAACCTACGGCATGGGAATGGGGTCCCCCATCAGTGCCGCCCTAGCCAACTTGTACATGGAGCACCTAGAGTCCGAACACTTCGCCAACATCATCCCTTCAAGCGTCATTTGGTTACGTTACGTGGACGACGTCCTCGTAATAACTCCCAAACGTTTTGATGTACGGAATCTTTAGGCAAGGCTCAACGCAGTTAAACCGGCGATCCAGTTTACACTAGAAGAAGAGTCCAATGTCAAGCTACCTTTCTTCGACGTCCTCATTCACAAAGAAGACAACAACGTAAGATTTCAAGTTTATCGGAAACCTACCAATAAAAATTATCTCACACACTTCTATTCCAGTCAAGATACTAAGATCAAAAGAGGCATTATCATCGGGTTTTTCCTAAGAGCATACCGAATTTGTAGTCCTGAGTTTCTTGACGAGGAATGTACATACATTCACCAAACCTTCACCGAGTTACATTTTCCTTCCTTTTTCATCAAAGACTGCAAGAAAAGAGCTCTTCAGATCATTAATTCTCCACGCACCAACACCACTCCCAACAAAGTTATAATTCTTCCCAACAGCCAGGTTGCACTGAACGTTTCTAAAGTACTTTCACAAGCTAACACCAGAGTCGCCATCGCTTCCAGCACTTCAATAAAGAATCTAACCAGGACAAAATCCAAGCACCATGAACCAGTCAACACAGGGGTTTACACTATACCCTGTGGAGGCTGTGACAAGATTTATGTAGGTGAAACAGCAAGAAACCTCGACACCCGCCTCAATGAACACATTTACGCATGTAAGAACGATAACTTGAACAACGCCTGTGTACAACACCGAAATTCCACCAATCATCTCATGAAATTCAGGGACGCCCAATTAGTGATCAAAGAAACTAATTTCCGCAGACGCAAGTGCCTCGAATCAGCACTGATCGCTGTTTCGAATACAGTTAAAAAAAACAACGGCAGCTTCACCATCTCTGAAGTCTTAGCAAGAATCCTCTTAAAAACAGTAAACCCTGCCATCACATAGTCTCTCCTGTTAATACTCCACTAGCACATTACAGTGAATGAACACTGAAACAGGCTGCCTCTATCCAGTCTCCAATAGAAATATTTGTCTAACATATTTTTATGTTTCCCAAGTAATAGATTTTATATCCTTTTACTCATGTGCGAGTTAATTCTTGTGCAAGAAAGGTATAAAATACCGACAATATGAAAGTTGAGACACATGTGCAACATCTGGATATCTTTATTGTAGTAGACGTTTCGCCATCCAGTGGCTTTATGTCCTAGAATCTGTATTGATAAAGCCACTGGATGGCGAAACGTCTACTACAATAAAGATATCCAGATGTTGCACACGAGTTAATTCTTCTCTCATATTGTATTACTACTACTACTACTACAACTTATATCACTACTACTACAACTACTACTACTACTACTACTACTACTACTACTACTACCACTAGTATTGCACCTCACTCTGAGCCTATATATACCCTCTGTGTCCATGTACTCTTTGTAACGGCTTGACAAAGCTCCTGGAGAGCGAAACGTTGCCACATTGAAATGTCACATTAGTTGCACTTGTGTGCTTTTAGTTTACAAATTGTCAGTAATTCTACCAACATTATTACAAAAAGTTTAGGTAATGAAAGACTAGATATCAGACTGGAGAGATGGAGGATGGAGGAAGTGAATGTATTCAGGCATTTGGGAGAGGACTTGTCAGTGGACTGTGATGTCTTATTTTATGACACTGTGCGATGTGAATATTATGCAGTGTATCCTTAGCTTGGAGATTAGAAGGAGGTGCGGGTTTTCCAAAAGTATTATTCAGAGGGCTGAGGTGTTGTTGATGTGGTTTGGTTATTTAAAGAAGATGGAACAAAATAGAATGACTTGGAGGGCATATAAATGTGTAGTGGAAGGAAGGCGGGTTAAGGGGTCGTCCGAGGAAAGGTTGGAGGGAGGGGTAAAGAAGGTTTTGTGTGTGAGGGGCTTGGACTTTCAGCAAGTGTGCGTGAGCTTGCTGGGTAGGAACGAATGGAGACGAATGGTTTTTATGACTTGATGTGCTGTTTGAGTGCGAGCAGAGTAATATTTATGACGGAATTCGGGATTCTGGAGGTGAGAAGGACAGTTCCTACACTGTGAATCAGGGGTGTTGATGTTGCAGCTTTTTGACTGTAGTGTAGGCGCACCTCTGGCAAGACAGTGATGGTGTGAATGATGTTGAAAGTGTTTCTTCTTTTTGGTCACCCTGCCTCAGTGGAAAATGGCCAATATGTAAATAAAATAATATATATATGCAAAACAACCACAGGGGTGGAGTTGAATGGTAGCTCTAGGTCTTTTGTCTTGCAATCAACACATCATCAGGAACTTACAATTTTGCAGAAATGAGTAGGAAGTGCAAGCAGATTGGTTCAGGGGAACGTTCTAGCACGACTGAGGTAGTGAGGCAGGCCACGCCAGGTAGAACAGTGCCAGGTGCGAGAAAGACTGAGTTTCAAAACATTAGGAGACTCCCAACCCACAAGCACTGATAATGTAGTAGTGACCGAGCGAACACAATATTAGTAACAGGACAATTATAAAAAATTTATTCAGACTTTGATAGGATATAAAATACTTTAAATTATATATATATATATATATATATATATATATATATATATATATATATATATATATATATATATATATATATATATATATATATATATATATATATATATATATATATATATATATATATATATATATATATATATATATATATATATATATATATATATATATATATATATATATATATATATATATATATATATATATGTCAATTATCTTAGGAAAATTCCGTTATATTAAGAATGGAGTGAATGATGGTGAAAGTTTTTCTTTTTCGGGCCACCCTGCCTTGGTGGGAATCGGCCAGTGTGTTAATAAAAAAAAATTAAGAAAACGGGTGTACGGCTGACTCACTTAAAACAAAATGGAGACATCTGTAGTTTATCCAGATTGCTAGCCAATACTGTGAATACCGAATTACAGAAAATATCTACCTGGATGAGGACTAACAAACTTACTCTCAACATTGACAAAACCTACTTCATTCAGTTTGATAACAGGGCTACAGATGTCCCTCTTAACATAATGATAAACGGATCACCTATCACAAAGCACACAGAGGGAAAGTTCTTACCAATCCACCGTGATAATAGACTCAAATTTCAAACATATACAACAAATTTCCAAGAAAATTTCCAAGACCGTAGGCATACTATTGAAGATACGGTACTATGTTCCACAGCCAGCCCTCCTGGCCCTATATCACTCATTTATTTACCCCTATATCACCTATGGAATTTGTGCATGGGGCTCAACAACAATAAACCATCTCAGACCATTAATTACCCAACAAAAGGCTGCAGTCAGAATGATAACAAATTCCCACTACAGGCAGCACACTCCACCAATATTCAAAACTCTAAACCTACTCACCATACAAAACATCCATACTTATTATTGTACCTACTACATACATAGAACACTTAACTCGGATATAAACCCTCCCCTCAAACGTCTCCTTACCAGCCTCAACAGAACACATGACCATAACACAATTATTCCTCGTGTCCATCTCACACTATGCAAAAACTCAATGCACATAAAAGGCCCAAAAATCTGGAATTCACTACCTGTGAAAATAAAAGAAACACTGTTTATAAATTCAAGTCTCTTCTTAAAAATCACTTACTCACCCACAACCAAATAAATACTGAATAATTGTATCTCATAAATGTTTAACCTGTGACCCAATCAAACTTTGTTATTTTTAATTACATTATCTAACAGAGTACTCCATTCTACTGAATGCACAGCAACACAGGAAATGACCATATGACCTGTCTTTGAAATATTCATTTGCGCTTAATTGTTACCTGTTCACAACAATGTTTACCACTGAATATATCATTAATTTTAAGCCTGTATACAAGGGGCTTTGGCATGTTACACTTAACCACTGTATTTCCTTGTACTTCTATATATCATGTTCAAATTAATAAATAAATAAAATAAATAGATAAATAAATAAATTGAGATGTTTATAGTTTATCTATCTTACCCAATTCTTGAGCAGATGCCGGTCTAACACAAGAAAACAGGAAAACAGACAGTGTGGAGCAACACTTAGGACAATCCAAAGCATTCGTAAAGAAATCTAGGATCAGGTTATACAAGATGACCTCAGTAATAACTGAATTGACTTTGGATAATCCGAAACTATTACATAATGAGCGTTTATCATGTTTTATAATTGCTGTTTTCTCTTACAAATCTGCTCTTCTTAAGGCCCATAAAGTATCATTAAAATTAATGATTTTACGAAAGTGCCTTAGTGAACGGATATTACCGTCATCGCTTCTACAGAATTTGCATGTTTACAGAACCCTTTTTACAGGACAGTGAAACGGTGCGTACGGGACGGGGTGAGGGATGATCTGAGTGGTGGGAGACCTGGTATCATAGGTTATGTTGATGACACGACAGTCCTAGTGAGTGGGAGGGAAGGATTGGAGGGTCTGGGGAGGGTCGTGGATGTTTTTGGGGCGGCAACAGGTATGGCGGTGAACGTGGATAAATCAAAGCTCTTGAGATTAGGGGCTTGGAATCGGCGTGAGGGTGAGGGTAACGGGGCGAGGTGGTGTGTTGTGGATCGGCTAAAGATTTGCGGGGTGGTGTATATGGGCGATGCGCGGATGGCGAGGGAGGTTAATTCAAAGGGTGTAGTAGATAGAGTGCTGGGAAGATTGACAGGGTTGCGGCCGACACATCTTATGCTACACCAGGTCATTGTGTTCAATGTGCTTATATTTAGCAAAATCTGGCATGTGGCAGCCTTGTACCCTTTGGTGCATGGGGATGTTCGGAGATTGTTGGGTAAGGTTTTCTGGTTTATTTGGGGTTCGGGATGTGATTGGTTAAGGAGGGGGGTGGTAACGCTCCCGGTAGCCAAGGGAGGGTTGGGGTTAATTCACCTGGAGCGAAGGTTGAAGAGTCTGTGTGAAGCACGGGTTCCTGAGGGTGCATGGGGAGGGGGGTGGAGGGTTGGGGATTGTGCGAGAAGGTATTCGGAGATGGTGGATGGGACGGGATTTGCGAGATTGTGAGATGATCGTGTCTCAATGCTCGTCAGAGATCCGAAGAACATGCGGGTAGGGTCCATAGAGAGGAAGCTATGGCCTAGGGAGGCAGTGGCTGTGGAAGGGGCGTACCAGATGTACGCGTGGGAAGACATTTGGGGACGGTTCAAAGGGTTGCGTATCCGGCCGCGTGTGAGGGAGGTAATGTATAGGTTCCTCCACGGGATCTTGCCGTCTGGGGTAGTTTTACGTAATAAACGGATCAGGGAGGGTGGGGTGTGCCAGGATTGTGGGGTAGATGAGTCGGCTTTTCATGTAGTCTACTTTTGCGAACGTTTAGGGGTTGTGAGGGAATGGATGGGGAAAGTGATTCGATACGTGGGGGGCGGTAAGTTAAGATGTAGGTGGGGAAGAGGTGAAGGTTCAATGGGCGGTGGCTTACTTAGTAGTTGATTTCGTCTTTATATCGTGGGTCATGGGAGATAAAGGGGTGGGGGAACGTAAGATGGCCCTAGCTGCAACTTTTTAAAGGACGAAGTGTCGCAACAGGGAAATATATGGGGGGAGGTGGGAGAGGGATTTTCCCGAAGGTTATACAGATTTTAAGTTGAGGGATTTATGGGTTTTATAGATTGTCAGAGGTAAGAACGGACTGGTTTCCCCTGGGTTGGGGTTGCGATTGCGTGCGTGAGGAGTGAGGAGTGTGTCGCAGTGATCTGACTATCTGTGTGTGTGGGATTGCGAGTTAGAAGGGTTTTGGGCGGGGTAAGCTTTTTGGTCTGGGTCTGTGGGACGTACGTCCTACAGCAGGGAAGCCTGACGGGTCAGACATGATCCAGTGGGCACATTGTGTGATTGGTGTTTGTGTTGCATGAGTGTTATATAGCTTACTGGAGGTGTTTATATGTGTGATATGCTTATCGTATTTGCTTTACTGTTTACTGTCTTCCTTGTGGGGAGTTCTGGTGTTTCAGTCTCGAGCGCACTGCATCCTGAGTCTGTGCGCAGTTAAGGCCTTTTCTCAAAGATAGTATGTGTACTCAGCCTGCGGGGTATGTGGGCATCTAGGCTTCTACCTTGAGTCAGTCTCGTCAAGGTGGTGGAGAAGAGTGTGTGTTTGTATTTGGGGGAATTATTGAGTGGCGTGCGTAGGGTGAGGGGTTGTATGATATCTATGTTGTAATTTAGACTGTAGACAGAAGTGGCGCTCAACAAGTGATTTTTATTGAGAATGTCAATGGTACAATTTGAGCTTGGGAACTGCCAAGACGGTTAAGTAATATTGTATTCTTCAGCAAATAGGATTTTTTTTTTTTAATTTGTATGGACCCGTTTTCAGGGCAGCTTGCATGTCATGTGTTCCGTAAGTGGGTTTATCCCCTTTCAACATTACGTGTGGATTTACATACGAGGCATTCTTGAATTTTGTGCATACTCACTTATGTCGGTGACATGGTATTGTAATCTCAGCACTAGCAGGTCATGCGAAGCGCGTAGTCACAATTATTTTAGATGTCAAGTGTTGTCTTTTCTCTGTAGGATGTGATGTACAGATTATCTCCGGCAGGAACAATGTGTAAATTTTTTTTTATTTTTAGTAGGTTTATGTATATAGCGTGTTATTAGGATGATATATATTATGAGGCGTTAATTAAGATCAATGACTGTTTCGTCGTTATGACTTATACCATAGTGTATATGAAGGACTGACATTACTTGTATTTATAGTGTCAGCCGTTTACTGGCTGGATTTGTGTTTATGTATTGTGTCATTGAAGCTTTTCATGTTCTTGTAAATGTTTAAGTATCAGAGATTTGTCACTGTGTATACTAATGTGAAAGTGGAATGTTTCCACGGGAGGGGGGGGGGGAGTGTAAGCATTACTGAGTAGGTATCCATCTGGTCATGTGAAGTACTGAACGTAGAAGCAGTGTTCGATTTGAGTGCAGTCAGTTCTGATGTCATTATGTATGTGCGTATTTCAGTAGCTTGTGTAGTCACAGTTGATTATTGCTCACCACCTGTATCTTCTTATATATTAATTTATGTACCTATATATATATATGGGTACAAAACCTGAAGTTTTAAATAAAATATAAAAAAAAACCGCTTCTACAGAACATATTGGTTAATTTGTCTTCGACTCCCTTTAATCAATTCAAAAGTCATGCCATTTTTTCTACTTTTAACTCAAAAATTTTGTTTAAATTCGCAATTTATCCACCCGACTGTTTCTCAGTTTATTGTCAAATGATGTAATCTTCAGAGCACTCGTGACCTGACCTGACCTTGACTTTTTCTAAACCATTACTTTCCTAACCCGACCTTGTACTAAAACTATTGTAGTTTCACCAGCAATTTGTGGACAACTTTTATTTTTAAGATGAAAGAAGTACTCTGAAAGTAATAAGAATAGATGAATTATACCATAATAAAAATACGAGTCAAGACTTACTCATAAAAGCCTTATTATAATATCTCCCTGACAGAGTAATTGTAACTATAAATTATAATAAACATTTATGAGAATTTATGGTCCTTTTCTTTGTAGACACACGCAGTCCTTAGTCTTGTGAGTTATAAATTGTGTGTAATGAGAGAGACTTTCCGCACACACACACACACACACACACACACACACACACACACACACACACACACACACACACACACACACACACACACACACACACACACACACATGCACATACACACACACACACACACACACACACACACACACACACACACACACACACACACACAGTTTTAAGACGAGGTTTGATAAAGCTCATGGAGCGGGGAGAGAGAGGGTCTAGTAGCAACCGGTGAAGAGGCGGGGCCAGGAGCTAGGACTCGACCCCTGCAACCACAAATAGGTGAGTACAAATAGGTGAGTACACACACACACACACACACACACACACACACACACACGGAAAACCAGAGATCTGGTAGACGAACCAGGGAGGAAAGACTGGGAGTTAGAGCTCCAAAAAAGGGAGGAAGAGTGGAGAAGGAAGATAGTAGAGCTTGGTAAGAAAATGGAGGAGCGGATAGCTGAAGAGTGCAGGAATTGGGAAGTACAGGTCTTAGCAGCAGAAGCTAGGATACAGTGCTTAGAAGAGAAACTGCAAAGCCTGAAACAGATTAGAGAGACAAATGACAATTCAGATGTGACATCAGGAAATTCAAAGTCAGGCGCAGACAAGGGGACGGTAAACAACAACGGAGACATGCCGTACACGAAGGCCCTATCAGACCCACGTGGGGCCAGGGAAAAGACGATGAGCACACTAAGATCAAATGACAGGTCCGAAGACAATGAAGGTATGCTATATGCAGAGATTCTAACAGCCAACTGCAGTAGCAAGGGACAGCTGGTCAGGAAAGACGGTTCACTGAGAATAGAAGTTTCAGATATGACAGGGACTGAAGGCAAGAACATGTCAATGGAAGGAAATAAAATGCCTCAGAGGAAACAGATAGAGACTCAGTGGGAGGAGGAAAAGGCGAGGTCAGTTTTTGTGTACGGGCTCCAAGAAGCCAAGGGGGACAACTTTGAAGAAATAAAACAGGAGGAGAAAAAAATGATTGAAGGCATCATGAAAACAATAGGGGAGGGTGATATGACCCAGGTGACAAATTTTCAGAGAATTGGGTGGTTTGCGAGTGGAAGGATACGGCCTGTCAGAACATGATTGGTGAAAGAGACTACATTGCAGGTACAATTCAGTCCGGAGAAAATAAAGTTGTCATTGGAGTGATGTATAACCCACCACAGAACTGCAGGAGGCCAAGAGAGGAGTACGAAGAAAACAACAGGGTGATGGTGGACACACTTGCTGAGGTGGCAAGAAGAGCTCACTCGAGCAGAGCAAAGTTACTGGTAATGGGCGATTTCAACCACAGGGAGATCGACTGGGAAAATCTTGAGCCACATGGGGGTCCCGAAACATGGAGAGCCAAGATGATGGATGTGGTACTTGAAAACCTCATGCACCAACATGTCAGGGACACTACCAGAGAGAGAGGGGAGGATGAGCCAGCAAGACTGGATCTTGTGTTCACCCTGAGCAGTTCAGACATTGAGGACATCACTTACGAGAGGCCCCTTGGAGCTAGCGATCATGTGGTTCTGAGTTTTGATTATATAGTATAGTTACAAGTGTAGAAGGTAACAGGAATTGAAGGGGACAGGCCAAACTATAAAAGGGGGGACTACACAGGTATGAGAAACTTCCTGCAGGAGGTTCAGTGGAACAGAGAAATGGTAGGAAAATCAGTAAACGAGATGATGGAATATGTGGCAACAAAGTGCAAGGAGGCAGAGGAAAGATTTGTTCCCAAGGGAAACAGAAATAATAGGAAGAGCAAAACGAGTCCTTGGTTTACCCGAAGGTGTAGGGAGGCAAAAACTAAGTGCAACAGAGAATGGAAAAGGTACAGGAGGCATAGGACCCAGGAAAACAAGGAGATTAGTAGAAGAGCCAGAAACGAGTATGCACAGATAAGGAGGGAGGTCCAGCAACAGTATGAAAACAACATAGCATCGAAATTCAAATCTGACCCGAAACTGCTGTATAGCCACATTAGGAGGAAGACAACAGTCAAGGACCAGGTGATAAGGCCGACGAAAGAAGGTGGAGAACTCACAAGAAACGATAAAGAGGTATGTGAGGAGCTCAACACGAGATTTAAGGAAGTATTTACAGTGGAGACAGGAAGGCCTCTTGGGGGACAGACCAGATGGGGACACCAGCAAGGAATACACCAACAAGTGTTTGACGACATACAGATGAGGAGGTGAAGAAACTGCTAAGGGACATCGACACCTCAAAGGCAACGGGACCGGACATCTCCCCGTGGGTCCTTAGAGAGGAAGCAGATATACTGTGCGTGCCACTTACCACAATCTTCAACACGTCCCTGGAAACTGGGCAACTACCTGAGGTATGGAAGACGGCAAATGTAGTTCCCACTTTTAAAAAAGGAGACAGAAAAGAGGCACTAAACTATAGACCTGCGTCATTGACGTGTATAGTATGCAAAGTTATGGAGAAGATTATCAGGAGGAGAGTGGTGGAGCACCTGGAACGGAACAAGAGTATAAATGCCAACCAGCACGGATTCATGGAAGGCAAATACTGTGTCACAAACCTTGTGGAGTTTTATGATAAAATAACAGAAGCAAGACATGAGAAAGAGAGGGGTGGGTTGATTGCATCTTCTTGGACTGCAAGAAGGCCTTTGACACAGTTCCTCACAAGAGATTAGTGCAGAAGCTAGAGCATCAGGCGCATATAACAGGAAGGGCACTGCAATGGATCAGAGAATACCTGACAGAGAGGCAACAACGAGTCATGGTACGTAATGATGTGTCACAGTGGGCACCTGTGAGGAGCTGGGTCCCACAGGGGTCGGCCCTAGGACCAGTGTTTTTTTGGTATATGTGAACGACATGATGGAAGGGTTGGACTCAGAAGTGTCACTGTTTGCAGATGATGTGAAGTTAATGAGGAGAATTAAATCAGATGAGGACCAGTCAGGACTTCAAAGAGACCTGGACAGACTGGACACCTGGTCCAGCAAATGGCTTCTCGAATTTAATCCTGCCAAATGCAAAGTCATGAAGATAGGGGAAGGGCACAGAAGACCACAGACAGAGTATAGGCTAGGTGGCCAGAGACTGCAAACCTCACTCAAGGAGAAAGATCTTGGGGTGAGTATAACACCGAGCATGTCTCCGGAAGCACACATCAACCAGAAAACTGCTGCAGCATATGGGCGCCTGGCAAACCTGAGAATAGCATTCCGATACCTTAGTAAGGAATCGTTCAAGACACTGTACACCGTGTATGTCAGGCCCATATGCAGCACCTGTTTGGAACCCGCACTTGATAAAGCACGTCAAGAAACTAGAGAAAGTACAAAGGTTTGCGACAAGGTTAGTTCCAGAGATAAGGGGAATGTCCTATGAAGAAAGGTTAAGGGAAATCGGCCTGACGACACTGGAGGACAGGATGGTCAGGGAAGACATGATAACGACATATAAAATACTGCGTGGAATAGACAAGGTGGACAAGACAGGATGTTCCAGGGAGGGGACACAGAAACAAGAGGCCTCAATTGGAAGTTGAAGACACAAATGAGTCAGAGAGATATTAGCAAGTATTTCATCAGCCATAGAGTTGTCAGGCAGTGGAATAGCCTAGAAAATGACGTAGTGGAGGCAGGAACCATACACAGTTTTAAGACGAGGTTTGATAAAGCTCATGGAGCAGGGAGAGAGAGGGCCTAGTAGCAACCGGTGAATAGGCGGGGCCAGGAGCCCTGCAACCACAAATAGGTGAGCACAAATAGGTGAGCACACACACACACACTAACACGACAGACACACACACACACACACACACACACACACACACACACACTAAAACGACAGACACACACGCACACACACACACACACACTAACACGACAGACATACACACACAAACACACACACACACACACACAATAGTAAGAGGAGGCGGTTGCACTGATGGTGAGAAATGACTTGGGATTTAAGTAGCTATTATAATTGTGAACTGGATTTTTCATTGAGTGTGCAGCAGGTACTGTAGTGTCCTAAGAGACAAATGTAACAGAGACAGCGTTCCAAAGTCCACCACCAAATAATAGAAAACAAAACAATGATTCACATACCGCAAACATTGGTAGAAACAAAGCTAAACTTATAGTACTAGGACATATCAACCACAAGGAGACTGACTGGAAAAATAGGACCTCAAGCTAGGACTAGAAACACGAAGAGCGAAACTTACGGAAGCAGTAATGAGTGATTTTTTGACTCTAAATATACAGGAAACATTAAGAGCGAGAGGAGGAGACGACCCAGAGAGATTTGATCTAGTTTTCTTACAAATCTAAAGAAAAAGAAAAAACTGATTATGGGAAACTAGTAAAATAGAACAATCATGATGCAATCAGCTTTAATTACCTATAGGACATGGAATGAAGAAAAAAGAGGAAAGGAGTATCAGAAAATGGGTCTTCAGAAGAGTGGACTGTTATAGTGTGAGATATTTTTTGAATGAAGAGGAATGAGAAAAACAACTTGAAAGCAGAACAGTTCAAGAAGTGATGGAGTAAAAAAAAAGTCAAGATGCCAGGAAACAAAAATTAGATTCATACCAAGCATGAAGAATACAAGCAAGAAAAACAACGACAGCCCATTGATTATTGAAGAGTCCAAGGAAGGAGATAGAGACCCTGGAAAAATATGAAGCAAATCAAAATTGCAGAACACTCAGAAACAAGTAGGAGAGCGAGGTACTGATATGAAAGAAGAAGAAGGGAAACCGAAATACAGTTTGAAATTATATAGCATTAATAGTTAAAACTAAATCGAAATTAATACACAGCCATAGAAGAAAAAAAAGACAATTGTGATAGATCGAGGAAAGGATGATGATGGAGAATGGGAGAGAAGTTTGTGAAATGTTTTAGCAAAAGATTCAAAGATGTCTTCACATAAGAAAGTGGAAAACTTTCAGAAGACTCTGTGGATCTAAGAGATCAGCGGATGCTGGAGCGTCAACAAAGAAAAAAAAAGAAGAAAGGATGTGACTGCTACTTGAGGTAGACGTAACAGAAATAACAGATGTTAGAGATTTTAACAAATGAGACAAAACGCGCACATGAGGACTGTTAAAAGAGAGAAACAGAGGGAACACCCGTGGGAGTAAATAAAAAAAATGGGACGCAAAGAAAAGGAGAAGATGAAAGGCAGATGAGAACACCTAGCCACACGGAGCTCCTCAAGATGCACTCTTCATCTTTTTTCTTGGAGGCCAAACTCAAGATCCATCTCCACCTCTTGAGCACTACTGGAATCCCCACACACACTTTCCCCTACCCTTACCTACAACTATTACCCTAACTTCTCCCTTCTCCTTCACCATTTAAAATCACACATACCAACCAGCCTTACCTCCCCATTCTCGACAAATGAACAACAGAGAGAAAAGGCATCTCACAACTGATCATGATAAAAAAGAACGGGAAAATTTAAGAGGGCAATATACCAATGCAGAAGGATTAACAAACGAGAGTGACGAAGTGAAAGAACGCATAGCAGAGGAAACCCCAGATATAATAGTTATCACAGAGAAAAACATAATTGAAATGATCATCTATGCTATATTCCCAGCAGGATATCAACTAATACAGATAGAAAGAGGGAACAGGGGAGGAGGTAGAAAACTTGCACCGCTAATCAGAAATAAATGAGGTTTTGAAGAGATAAGAAGGATAAACAGAAACAATCAAGTGACTATAAAGTGAGTACAGTCAAGACTAGGAATCCCAGTAGCTGTAGAAGTGATTTACAACTCACCGCAAAACAACTGACTGACACATGAGTGTGATGACAACAAACAAATGATGGGAACCATCATGGAGGCAGCTACAAGAACTCAAAGGCGTGAAACAAAACTATTATTAATGGGTGATTTCAACCATACAGAAATAGACTGGAAGCAACCCGGACCTGGAGGTTACCTGGAGGTTATTCCGGGGATCAACGCCCCCGCGGCCCGGTCCATGACCAGGCCTCCCGATGGATCAGGGCCTGATCAACTAGGCTGTTACTGCTGGCCGCACGCAGTCCGACGTACGAGCCACAGCCCGGCTGATCCGGCACTGACTTTAGGTATCTGTCCAGCTCTCTCTTGAAGGCAGCCAGGGGTTTATTGGCAATTCCCCTAATGCTTGATGGGAGGCTGTTGAACAGTTTTGGGCCCCGGACACTTATGGTGTTTTCTCTTAGTGTACCAATGGCGCCCCTACTTTTTATTGGCGGCATTTTGCATCGCCTGCCCAGTCTTTTACTTTCGTAGGGAGTGATTTCTGTGTGCAGATTTGGGACCATTCCTTCCAAGATTTTCCAAGTGTAAATTATGATATATCTCTCCCTCCTGCGTTCCAACGAGTACAAGTCAAGTGCTTCCAAGCGTTCCCAGTAGTTAAGGTGCTTGACAGAACTTATACGTGCAGTAAAGGATCTCTGTACACTCTCTAGATCTGCGATTTCACCTGCTTTGTATGGAGATGTTAATGTACAGCAGTATTCCAGCCTAGAGAGAACAAGTGATTTTAAAAGGATCATCATGGGCTTGGCATCTCTCGTTTTGAAAGTTCTCATTATCCATCCTATCATTTTCTTTGCACGTGCGATCGTGGCACTGTTGTGATCTTTGAAAGTGAGATCCTCAGACATTACTACTCCCAGGTCCCTTACATTATTTTTCCGCTCTATTGTATGGCCGGAGTCAGTAGTATACTCTGTTCTAGTTATTATCTCCTCCAGTTTTCCATAACGGAGTAGTTGGAATTTGTCCTCATTGAACATCATATTGTTTACCGTTGCCCACTGGAAAACTTTGTTTATATCTTCTTGGAGGTTAACCGCGTCCTCAGCAGATGACAGCCTCATGCAGATCCTAGTATCATCCGCAAAGGATGATACGGTGCTGTGGTGTATATCTCTGTTTATGTCTGATATGAGGATAAGGAATAAGATGGGGGCGAGTACTGTGCCTTGTGGAACAGAGCTCTTCACTATGGCAGCCTCCGATTTAACTCTGTTCACCACTACTCTTTGTGTTCGATTTGTTAGGAAGTTGAAGATCCATCTCCCCACTTTCCCAGTTATTCCTTTAGCACGTATTTTATGGGCTATTACGCCATGATCGCATTTGTCAAATGCTTTTGCAAAGTCTGTGTATATTACATAAGAACATAAGAACGAAGGAACACTGCAGAAGGCCTACTGGCCCATGCGAGGCAGGTCCAAGTCCCTACCGGCTTAAGCCAATGCACCCAACCTAGTCAGGTCAGGTCACATTGACTTAAGGGAGGAACACGGCAACCGACCTGTTAGCACAAGCTATCAGGTCCAACTCACACCCACCCACATCTACTCATGTATTTATCCAACCTATTTTTAAAGCTACACAACGTTCTGGCCTCTATAACGGTACTTGGGAGTTTGTTCCACTCATCCACAACTCTATTACCAAACCAGTACTTTCCTATATCCCTCCTGAATCTGAATTTTTCCAACTTAAAACCATTGCTGCGAGTCCTGTCTAGGCTAGATATTTTCAGCACACTATTTACATCCCCTTTATTTATTCCTGTCTTCCACTTATAAACCTCAATCATATCCCCCCTAATTCTACGTCTTTCTAGAGAGTGCAGTTTCAGGGCCCTTAGTCTATCCTCATAGGGAAGGTTTCTGATACATGGGATCATCTTTGTCATCCTCCTTTGTACATTTTCCAGAGAATTTATATCCATTCTGTAATACGGTGACCAAAACTGTGCAGCATAATCTAAATGAGGCCTAACCAAGGATGTATAGAGTTGAAGAACAACCTGAGGACTCCTATTATTTATGCTTCTTGATATGAAGCCAAGGATTCTATTAGCTTTATTGCGAACACTTATGCACTGTTGTCTTGGTTTCAGATTACTGCTAACCAGAACTCCTAAATCTTTTTCGCAATCCGTAATATTAAGATCTACATTATTTAGTTTATATGTGGCATGGTTATTGTCCTGTCCAACATTTAGAACTTTGCATTTGTCTATATTAAACTGCATCTGCCACTTCTCCGACCACTGCATCAGTCTATTCAAATCTTCCTGGAGTGCTCGAATGTCCTCGTCAGAATGAATTCGACGGCCTATTTTGGTGTCATCGGCAAACTTGCCGATGTCGCTCTTTATGCCCTCATCTATGTCGTTTATGTAGATTGTGAACAGCAGGGGGCCCAACACTGACCCCTGTGGAACACCGCTCGTGACGCTTCCCCACTCTGATTTCTCCCCATTTATGCAAACTCTCTGCTGCCTATTTGTCAACCATGCCTCTATCCAGGAAAAAATTTCTCCTCCTATTCCATGTGCTTTAATTTTCCTCAATAGTCTCTGATGTGGGACCCTGTCAAAAGCCTTACTGAAGTCCATATACACAATATCATATTCATTACCATGATCTACCTCCTCAAATACCTTAGTGAAAAAAGTTAATAAATTCGTAAGGCAGGAACGCCCCTTTGTAAAACCATGCTGAGATTCGTTGATTAATTTATGCTTTTCAAGGTGGCTACGAACTGCCTCGGCAATTATTGATTCCATAAATTTTCCCACTATGGAGGTTAGGCTTATTGGTCTATAGTTCGAAGCTAAGGACCTGTCACCTGTTTTGAAAATAGGTATCACATTTGCCATTTTCCACTTATCTGGCACCATGCCAGTTTGTAGTGATATGTTGAAAAGATTAGCCAAAGGTGTGCTAAGCTCCTCTTTACATTCCTTTAGAACCCTTGCATACAGTTCATCAGGGCCTGGGGATTTGTTAGGTTTTAATTTATCTATTTGCCTAAGGACCATGTCACTTGTGACCCTAATAGTGCACAGTTTATTATCGTCCTGTTCTACATAATTTATCATTACTGGAATATCGCTGGTATCCTCCTGTGTAAAAACTGAGAGGAAGTATGTGTTAAAAATTCTACACATTTCCTTATCACTGTCAGTGAGCTGACCCGAGGAACTTTTGAGTGGGCCTATCTTGTCCCTGATCTTACTTCTGTATACCTGAAAGAATCCTTTTGGGTTAGTCTTCGATTCTCTTGCAACTTTAACCTCATAATCTCTATTTGCTTTTCTAATTCCCTTTTTTATTTCTCTCTTTAACTGAATATATCGATTTCTTAATTGCCCCTCTCCTCTTTTGATTTGCCTATATATGCCTCTCTTTTGACCAATCAGATATTTTAATCTATTGTTCATCCATTTAGGATCATTTTTGTTTGATCTGATTTCCCTATTTGGAACATAATTTGACTGAGCAGCTAGAACTATGCCCTGGAAAGCATCATATCGGCAACCATCACCACCTACCTGACCCCTAGTCAGGTCATTCCAGTTCAGCCCACCTAAGTAATTTTTCAGTCCTATGAAATCAGCCAAGCGAAAGTCAGGGACGGAGACTTGATTGCCATTATTAGGGGAATTCCATGATATGTTAAAACTGAGTGATTTGTGATTACTCTCCCCAAGCTCATCATTAACCTCAAGATTATTAATTAGTGTTTCCCTACTGGCAAGAACCAAGTCAAGGAGGTTATTTCCCCTAGTTGGCTCTGTCACAAACTGTTTTAAAAAACAATCCTGGATCGTATCAAGAAAGTCACCCGACTCTAAATTTCCTGTCAAATTGCTCCAGTCAATCTGTCTATAGTTGAAATCTCCCATTAGCACAACATTTTCGTATGTAGATGCCTTACGAATTTCGTCTCATAGAAGTTTACTGCACTCCCTATCAAGATTTGGGGCCCTGTAAATCACACCCAAAATTAGTTTTTCTCGGCCCTCGAGAAGCTGTAACCAAACAGATTCAGTGGCTGACGCTTCTAATTTAATATCTTGTCTAACACAACAATTTAAATTGTCTCTGACATACATCGCTACTCCACCACCTTTCCTGTTGACCCTGTCAGTGTGGAATAATTTATAGCCTTGTATGTGACATTCAGAGGGCATCTCTCTATCTTTCAGATTGAGCCAGGTCTCTGTTATAGCAATAATATCTATGTTTCCTGCACTTGCAATTAATCTTAGCTCATCTATCTTATTTCTAACACTCCTGCTATTAGTATAGTAAACCTTAAGGGAGCTAGTCCCTTGCTGCCCTCTGCTGTCCCCCTTTGTTTGCTGACCTGTTCTATTGTCTTTATTTATAACTTCATGCTGAATGCCTTTTATACATTTACTGTTTCCAACCCTAGTGTTGCAACCTGCTTGTTTCCCACACACACCCATACCTCTATCTTCCATCAGTTTAAAATCATAGGCATTTCACCAATGGCCTTCTCAATCGAGTCTGCAAGTGCTACCACCCCTGCCCCAGAGAGATGAACCCCATCCCTTGCATACATATCATGTTTGCCATAAAAGTTGTTCCAGTTGTCAATGAATGGGATTGCAAGTTCCTTGCAGTATCTGTCTAGCCAGCAATTTACACCAATTGCCCTAGACAACCATTCATTTCCTACTCCCCTTCTAGGCAAGATGCTACATATGATTGGGATCCCTCCCTTAGACTTAATGAAATCTATAGCTGACCTGTACTTATCTAGCAGCTCTTCTCTCCTACCCTTCCCAATATCATTTCCACCAGCACTGAGACAGATAATGGGCTTGTTCCCATTACCTGACATGATATTATCCAGTCTGTTGACAATGTCCCCAACACCAGCTCCAGGGAAGCACACTCTATCTCTCATCTTCTTATTCCTATTACAAAAAGCACGATCAACATATAAATAACAAAAAGGCACAATACCGTGACTGGAACGATACACAAATAACCCGCACATAAAAGACAGAAGCTTACGACGACGTTTCGGTCCGACTTGGACCATTGACAAAGTCACACTAACAGGGGTGGAGCAGGACGGCTATATATAGGCAGGAAGAGGTGGAGGTAGTAGTAGTGGTAGTAGTAGTAGTAGTAGTAGTAGTAGTACAAGAATTGTATATAATACCGACAAGATGAAATGACACATGCACAACACCCGGGCAACCCCACCGTAGACGTTTCGCCATCCAGCCAGCCACTGGATGGCGAAACGTCCACAACAAAGACAACCAGACGCCGCACATGTGTCTAATTTCATCAGTAGATGTAGTAGAAGAAGAAGAGGTAGAAATAGTGGTAGTGGTAGAAGTGTGAAATAAGGAAGACGAGCCAGTCAAATACAAAGGAAGGGGAGCACTGCAAGAGAGCTAGAAACCCACAGAGGGAGAGCAAGCGCACCGAGGTGCGTGAAAGGGGAAGTGGTGAAATAAAATAAAGAAGGAACAGAAACACGAGACAGGAGAGAGAAAGACAACCCAGAGGAGAAAAGGAGAGAGGAAAGGGGAAGAGGAAGAAGAAAAAGAAGAAGAAGAAGAAAAAATGAGGATTCAGGTTAAGTCACGGGTGTTCTGAAGTTTGGAGCATTTTACAATGTAGTAGGAGAGGAAGGCATCTACAGAGACGAAGCCAGGGCTAAGGTTCATACAAGGAAAGTTGTGTATAAGAGAGGATTCAACTAAACGGCGACTGTTCGAGTTGGAAGTAGGGAAGACAGTTTTAGCAGAAGACCAGTCAATAGGATGGCTATGATCTCTGACGTGACAGAAAAGAGCATTGTTAGTGTCGGCAAGCCTAACACTATTTTTGTGCTCCCTAAGTCTGTCTTTCTCTCTCCTGTCTCGTGTTTCTGTTCCTTCTTTATTTTATTTCACCACTTCCCCTTTCACGCACCTCGGTGCGCTTGCTCTCCCTCTGTGGGTTTCTAGCTCTCTTGCAGTGCTCCCCTTCCTTTGTATTTGACTGGCTCGTCTTCCTTATTTCACACTTCTACCACTACCACTATTTCTACCTCTTCTTCTTCTACTACATCTAATGATGAAATTAGACACATGTGCGGCGTCTGGTTGTCTTTGTTGTGGACGTTTCGCCATCCAGTGGCTGGCTGGATGGCGAAACGTCTACGGTGGGGTTGCCCGGGTGTTGTGCATGTGTCATTTCATCTTGTCGGTATTATATACAATTCTTGTACTACTACTACTACTACTACTACTACTACCACTACTACTACCTCCACCTCTTCCTGCCTATATATAGCCGTCCTGCTCCACCCCTGTTAGTGTGACTTTGTCAATGGTCCAAGTCGGACCGAAACGTCGTCGTAAGCTTCTGTCTTTTATGTGCGGGTTATTTGTGTAACGATCAACATATCTTACCTGAGAGTCACCAACCACAAGAATGCGCTTACCTTCATTAGCAGGGGCAGTAGTACCCTTACCTTCACTGGCCACTGAAGTACATTCATCCTGGAGAACAGAGAAGCGATTTCCTACCTTCAGATCTGCACTCTTAACTTTCCTTACTCTGATGCGCCTCCCATTACTGTGAACAACTCGCCACTTGTAGCAGGTGCTGGGCTGCACCTCACTGCTGGTAGCCGTTGCTACCACCCCACCTACAGCCTCCTCACAGTGAGAGACAGACTGCACCTCACTGCTAGAAGCCTCATTCCCCACATCTCCAACCACCTCACACTCTCTCCCAGGCCCATTGAGGTGGACCTTCAGCCTCCTAATCTCCTCCTGGAGAAGCAAGACCTCCTCCTTCAACTCTCCAACCTCAGCTTTTAAAACACTGTAGAAGCAAGCCATGCTTTGTAACCGTCCACCCATGTTGCCCTGGATTGTGCAGATTTTGGGAATCCAGGTGATTTGCAATCCTGCTTCTTAGCACTCTTTCAAAGATTTTTATGATGTGGGATGTCAGAGCTATTGGTCTATAGTTCTTAGCTAATGCTTTGCTGCCACCTTTATGGAGTGGGGCTATATCCGTTGTTTTAAGGGACAGGAAACATGGAGTGCTAAGTTGATGGAGAGGAAAATTTAATGCTCCAGCAAATCAAGAACAAAACAAAAGAGGAGGAATGAGCCAGTACATGGAGCAGGTGCAGAATTTCTGTATTTGAAGTAACCATCTGGTTGGACTGGGGGGCTACGTGGCGTTACAGTTGAGGAAGTTCATTGGTTTCACTTAAGCGTGTGTATTATAGACTAATAAAAATAAATCTTTCAGAAGATTCATTTACTTACTCTTCATATGAGAGTGAGTAAGCAAGCGTCCATATCAAAGAATAAGAACACTTATTACATGATGTTACATAAATATGTAAGTCATCAAAAATAATGATATTCACCTTGACTTCAGTGATGTAATGAAAGAGCTAAAGCATTAAGTATTACTTCTACTTTAACACGAGAGGTTCAGGTTAACTGAGCCTCTATTGTTTGGGTTGGAAGCAAAAGCATCAATGATATCTTCAGCATTCAGACTCTTGAGTTTCATCGAATTCTTAGAAATAACTGCAGAATCATTTGTTTTTCTATCATAAATGTAAAGCTACATTCACATGCTGCAGATTTAACTAGTAAATTCACACAGGTACACATCACTTTATACAGATCTAAGAAAACATCATGGCATGGGTTGAGCAGTTTAGATCGTATAGTTGAATATCAAGCCCAGAATACAAGATTTCTGTGGAAATCAAGCATTTTGATGATTAAGTGCTGATGAACACTTGTAAGATTAATAAGTTTGAAAATTACCTGTTTATTTCTTTGACTAACCTATCTATGAGGAGAAAGGAAGCAGGTGTACAGAATTCTTGAATTATCATATTGGAGTTCGTATTACCAGTTCGCAGCCAATATCTTAGTTAAGGCGTATGCTCTACGTGAAGTTAAGAGAAATCAACCTGACTACACTGGAAGACAGTAGGTCTAGGGGGTATATGATAATGATGTATAAAATACTGAGAGGAATGGGCAAGGTAAACAGGGGTAGAATGTTTCAGAGATGAGATACAGAAATAAGAGGACACAACTGGAAGTTAAAACTCGGATGAGTCATAGTGATGTTACGAAGTATTTCTTCAGTCTTAGATTTGTCAAGAAGTGGAACAGTCTAGAGAGTGAAGCAATTGTGGCAGGATCCATACATAAATTTAAGAAGATTTACGATAAGGCTGTTGGAACTAGGAAAGAGGGAGGACCAGGGACGGTGAATCGACCCCTGCAACCAATTATAGGCGAGTTCACACACACTCACATAAACAGATTTCAAGAGGGACGCCTCAGTAGTAGGAACACAGTGAATAAGAAAACCTTAGGTATCACTCAGTATCAGAATGTAAACAATATACGTAAAGCTTTTTGAGCATTTTTGATCACACAGTTTTTTTCTTTACTCATGTACTTTGAATGCTGAGTAAAGTAACACACTTTTCAGTGAAATATAAACCTATTTATAAGGATAAAATTGAAAGCTTCTAATGATGTATCGTCTTTGTTTCAGGTAGGTGATAGTGAAGGCGTCGGTATTGAGTCGAGGAAGGAAGTTATGTCGACCAGTTGTTGTGTTATGATCCAGTGCTGCCATCTACACTCTGTAGTAGGAAAATAATGATTCTCGACTAATATTATGTATTCTCTACACTGATTTATTAGTTCAATATATTTTTAAATAGCTGTACATTTATATTTTTTAATCAGCTTGCAATCATCAATATATTTGCAACTTATATAAAACTAGCTTATTAATATCAAATAATTATTGTGTTTTCTCCTGATGTGTTGTCAGTGTTGCCGTCTTTCATCGACACCATGCCTAACCCTTCTAGGGTAGGGTAGGTGCCTGAGCCCGAGCCTTTAGCTCATAAGACTGTCATTCCCATTTGCCCCCTTGGGGCGGGGATGGCAGACCAGAGAGGCCTAGCTTGTGGCTAGGCCTGGGGATAGTTGGTCCCAAAGATGAGGAGGTACTTGTGCCTCCTCCCATGGGAGACTTAGGTCTCAGACACTCCCTAAAGAGGGAGCCAAGGCCGGGCCACCACTTGGACAAGGCCCGGGCCGGGAGAATACCGGCTAATCTTTAACTAACTAACTAACTATGCCGTCTTTAATGTTTAAATCATTTGAGTCTGCAATTTCTCGCTCTCAACAAATCTGGTAATGTGTTTGTCTCACTGGTTCTTGTGTCGACAGAAATGATGAGACAGATTTTTTTCCAAATCTGGAAATATAGCGTTATTAATATCACAATTCACTAATATCACAATTCAAAATTCAGGTATTCCTGAAAGGGTGCCTGATTTTTTTTTATCCTTCAACTTTTCGATTTTATTTCGTTTTAACTCTAGAACACATCATTCACTAACCTTTAATTTTCAATACTTGTGTATGGTAACGAGAATCAACTTCCTTAATCATCAGTGGCGTTACTTTAGACATTCCAAAAAGTTGAAGATTGAGACACTTATGCAGCATATGGGAATCTTTATTCAGGAAACGTTTCGCCACACAGTGGCTTCATCAGTCCAATACAAAGAGGAAGGCGTAAGGAGAGGAGGAGTATGAGGTAATCAGTCCCTCAGCCTGGAGTCGATGTGTTCAGTCCATCAATCTTGTAGAACGTTTCCTGAATAAAGATTCCCATATGCTGCATAAGTGTCTCAGTCTTCAACTTGTCGGTTTTTCAAACCATTCATCACACATTCCAAAAAGTGAAATTGAAAGGTGTAGCTGCAGATCTGATGATTTTATGCATAAAACAGAATTAAATTTTTATTCTCGTTAAATGACCCTAAATGATTTTCATTCACCTCAACTGAAGATAAGATAAGATAAGATTTCGTTCGGATTTTTAACCCCGGAGGGTTAGCCACCCAGGATAACCCAAGAAAGTCAGTGCGTCATCGAGGACTGTCTAACTTATTTCCATTGGGGTCCTTAATCTTGTCCCCCAGGATGCGACCCACACCAGTCGACTAACACCCAGGTACCTATTTGCTGCTAGGTGAACAGGACAATAGGTGTAAGGAAACGTGTCGAAATGTTTCCACCCGCCGGGAATCGAACCCGGGCCCACCGTGTGTGAAGCGGGAGCTTTAGCCACCAGGCCACCGGGACACCCTGAACGACTGAACGACTTCAATATTTAATGTCTTGCATCTTAAGGCCAGGATAATACCCAGTACAGTTCGTCACGGCCACGCTAGCTGGAGATTCGTCTGTAAAAACTTGCATTTGTGGTCACAGTGGTGCCTATGCTAATCTTCTTATGGTATAGAAATATACCTACTTAGATGAATCTTATTGTGGCTAGCTGGTCCAGTGGCTAACGCGACGGTCTGGAGTTTTGTGACTCTCTGACCGCGGGTTTCAACCTCACCCGTGGTATGGTTCCTTTGTAGCTACTAGGATAGTACCTATTAAGTTTCTTTGCGTACAGGCAAGTTTGTTATGCACTGAAACAGTAAAAAAAAAAAAAAGTCGAATTCCGTGTTATAACTGCAAAATAAAATAATTCATCTGATCTGCTTACAGTGTTTCCCATCAGTGTGGTTCTCTAAGGCGAAGTTCACGCTGACCCACCAGTGTGGTTCTATAAGACGAGGTTCACGCTGACCCACCAGTGTGGTCTCTAAGACGAGGTTCACGCTGACCCACCAGTGTGGTTCTCTAAGACGAGGTTCACGCTGACCCACCAGTGTGGTTCTCTAAGATGAAGTTCACGCTGACCCACCAGTGTGGTTCTCTAAGATGAAGTTCACGCTGACCCACCAGTGTGGTTCTCTAAGATGAAGTTCACGCTGACCCACCAGTGTGGTCTCTAAGACGAGGTTCACGCTGACCCACCAGTGTGGTCTCTAAGACGAGGTTCACGCTGACCCACCAGTGTGGTTCTCTAAGACGAGGTTCACGCTGACCTACCAGTGTGGTCTCTAAGACGAGGTTCACGCTGACCCACCAGTGTGGTTCTCTAAGACGAGGTTCACGCTGACCCACCAGGGTGGTTCTCCAAGACGAGGTTCACGCTGACCCACCAGTGTGGTTCTCCAAGACGAGGTTCAAGCTGACCCACCAGTGTGGTTCTCTAAGACGAGGTTCACGCTGACCCACAAGTGTGGTTCTCTAAGACGAGGTTCACGCTGACCCACCAGGGTGGTTCTCCAAGACGAGGTTCACGCTGACCCACCAGTGTGGTTCTCTAAGACGAGGTTCACGCTGACCTACCAGTGTGGTTCTCTAAGATGAGGTTCAAGCTGACCCACCAGTGTGGTTCTCCAAGACGAGGTTCACGCTGGCCACCAGTGCGGTTCTCTAAGACGAGGTTCACGCTGACCCACCAAGTGTGGTTCTCTAAGACGAGGTTCACGCTGACCCATCAGTGTGGTTCTCTAAGGCGAGGTTCACGCTGACCCACCAGTGTGGTTCTCTAAGACGAGGTTCACGCTGACCCACCAGTGTGGTCTCTAAGACGAGGTTCACGCTGACCCACCAGTGTGGTTCTCTAAGATGAAGTTCACGCTGACCCACCAGTGTGGTTCTCTAAGACGAGGTTCACGCTGACCTACCAGTGTGGTCTCTAAGACGAGGTTCACGCTGACCCACCAGTGTGGTTCTCTAAGACGAGGTTCACGCTGACCTACCAGTGTGGTCTCTAAGACGAGGTTCACGCTGACCCACCAGTGTGGTTCTCTAAGACGAGGTTCACGCTGACCCACCAGGGTGGTTCTCCAAGACGAGGTTCACGCTGACCCACCAGTGTGGTTCTCCAAGACGAGGTTCAAGCTGACCCACCAGTGTGGTTCTCTAAGACGAGGTTCACGCTGACCCACCAGTGTGGTTCTCTAAGACGAGGTTCACGCTGACCCACCAGGGTGGTTCTCCAAGACGAGGTTCACGCTGACCCACCAGTGTGGTTCTCTAAGACGAGGTTCACGCTGACCTACCAGTGTGGTTCTCTAAGATGAGGTTCAAGCTGACCCACCAGTGTGGTTCTCCAAGACGAGGTTCACGCTGGCCACCAGTGCGGTTCTCTAAGACGAGGTTCACGCTGACCCACCAAGTGTGGTTCTCTAAGACGAGGTTCACGCTGACCCATCAGTGTGGTTCTCTAAGGCGAGGTTCACGCTGACCCACCAGTGTGGTTCTCTAAGACGAGGTTCACGCTGACCCCCCACCAAGTGTGGTTCTCTAAGACGAGGTTCACGCTGACCCACCAAGTGTGAGTCTCTAAGACTAGGTTCACGCTGACCCACCAGTGTGGTTCTCTAAGACGAGGTTCACGCTGACCCCCCACCAAGTGTGGTTCTCTAAGACTAGGTTCACGCTGACCCACCAGTGTGGTTCTCTAAGACGAGGTTCACGCTGTCCCACCAGTGTGGTTCTCTAAGACGAGGTTCACGCTGACCCACAAGTGTGGTTCTCTAAGACGAGGTTCACGCAGACCCACCGTTGTGGTTCTCTAAGACGAGGTTCACGCTGGTCCACCAGTGTGATTCTCTAAGACGAGGTTCACACTGACCCACCAGTGTGGTTCTCTAAGACGAGGTTCACGCTGACCCACCAGTGTGGTTCTCTTAGACGAGGTTCACGCTGACCCACCAGTGTGGTTCTCTAAGACGAGGTTCACGCTGACCCAACAGTGAGGTTCTCTAAGACGAGGTTCACGCTGACCCACCAGTGTGGTTCTCTTAGGCGAGGTTCACGCTGACCCACCAGTGTGGTTCTCTAAGACGAGGTTCACGCTGACCCAACAGTGAGGCTCTCTAAGACGAGGTTCACGCTGACCCACCAGTGTGGTTCTCTTAGACGAGGTTCACGCTGACCCACCAGTGTGGTTCTCTAAGACGAGGTTTACGCTGACCCACCAGTGTGGTTCTCTAAGTCGAGGTTCACGCTGACCCACCAGTGTGGTTCTCTAATACGAGGTTCACGCTGACCCACCAAGTGTGGTTCTCTAAGACGAGGTTCACGCTGACCCACCTGTGTGGTTCTCTAAGGCGAGGTTCACGCTGACCCACCAAGACTGGTTCTCTAAGACGAGGTTCACGCTGACCCACCAGTGTGGTTCTCTAAGGCGAGGTTCACGCTGACCCATCAGTGTGGTTCTCTAATACGAGGTTCACGCTGACCCACCAAGTGTGGTTCTCTAAGACGAGGTTCACGCTGCCAGTAATTGGCATAAGTCCCAGTCTGTCATATTCATGGACTATTTTGTTATATTCGTTATTTATAACGAAAATATTTCTGACGATTCACTATAATAAGAATGACAAACGATACGTTAAGTCTTAATAGACGCAAATTTGAAATATTTGCGTCTATTCGGATAGTACCCAGGATAGTACCCAGGATAGTACACGGGATAGTACCCAGGATAGTACCCAGGATAGCACACGGGATAGTACCCAGGATAGTACCCGGGATAGTACACGGGATAGTACCCATGATAGTTTGTAGATGAATGGTTCAGAGAACCAACATGTTGATAAATTAGACACATGTGCAACTCTTGGGTATCTTTATTGAGGAAACGTTTCGCCACACAGTGGCTTCATCAGTCCATACGTAGGAGAAACTTGAAGAACAGGAGGAGAATGAGGTAATCAGTCCCTCAACCTTGAGTCGATGCCGTGAAGGTCCTGACATCGTACCTGCCCCAAGAACCGAGGTCCAGCTGGGATGGCAGCGGTCCTACATGCTGAATGAAGACCTTCCGGGTTGGTGCGTTGCCTGCCGATTTTGCCTTGAGACGCTGAGCTGACACGACACTGGGGTGAGCTGCTACTGCTTCGACGGGCATCATGAGTGGGTATCGCATCACTACACCCTTGGTGACCTGCCGAGAACCCAGTTCCTCCAGGGTGAAGGAGCGGTCTGTCTCCATGACTTTCTTCAAGGTGATATGCATTTCCCTGTTGATAGGAGTCAGTATTGGTTCTCCCCTCAGGTTGAACCATATTTTAAACCTCAGTTTGTGCCGTTTTTCCAGGGGTGTAACCACGCCATAGTGGGTTTTGTGTTCCCCATAAGCCTTTACCTTGAATCTGGAAGGTGATTTGAGCTGGTTTACCTGCTCCTTGGAGGGACGGCATGTCTTACTGTTCACATTGATCCATCCTTCCGTATTCTCAGGCTGCATGGTTAGGCTTGTCAGAACTGGAGACTTTTCCTCAGATGACACGGAGTGGTCTCGCAACTTCTTCGCTAGGATTGCGCCCCACATTTCTAAATCCGAGTCGTCCATTTCTAAATCCGAGTCATCCGTTGTGTCCCTGGAGCATCGTGACCTCTTCCTTTCGGCAGAAGCCATGTGTCTGTCCACGTGGTGCTGGACTGTGATGCTAAACTGTGGATTTGAAGTAACGAACGAACGAACGAACGAAAGTTCAGGTAAGATCCCAAATGGGATGAGCGGGGAAGACGGGACAGACGAAGAATAGTGCTGGAGAGGAGTGTTCTTAGTCGTAGAAATAGAGCCAGGGCTTAACCCAGCAGCGAAGGCGATCGTGGGACAGATATTGAGAAGAGAAATTCAGGCTCTTCTGTTGGGACTCCCGTGGGGTGAGCGGGGAGAAAGGGACGTGCGACGTTTAGCGCTAGAGAGGAGTGTAGAACTGGGCCATGTCTTAACCCAAAAGCTAAGGCGAACGTGGGTCAGAGAATGGTACCTGTCATGGAAGGTACCTGTCAGCGAATCCAAGGTTATTTGTAAATAGGGTTAGGAGCAGGATCATGCAAGGAGTAGAAAAGGTTGTGTTGGTTTGTGGGTCTGCGAATGTCTTCGTCAAGGAGAGAGGTCCAGTAATCATGCCGTGTCTCAAGTTTGTCTATCTGTCTGTCACTGAGCGTCTTCCAGTACAGATTCAGTGCAGGGATGTCTAATTGGGCATGGAGAGACTCGCTTGTGGCGAAGTCCTCCCATCTGACATCAAGCACCCAGCGCAGCGCCTTGTTCTGGACATGCTGCAGTTTAAGCAAGTTTGTTTTTGCTGCAAGAGAAAGGGCTAGAGGAGAGTAAGTTATCAGAGGACGTATTAGGGATTTTTAGAGGTGTAGTTTGGTGCGTTGAGAGGCATGTTTCAGCCTGTAGAGGCCCACAAGGGCCTTACTAGCTATTGCATGCCTTGAGTGAATGTGTCCGTGTAAACGAAGAAGGTAGTCAAGATTAACGCCAAGGACAGTGACAGATTGTGTGATGGGGATGTAAGTGCGGGTGTCAGCTGTTCTGAGCTCGACAGATAATGGAGGATCACGTTTCCTGTAATTAAAATACGTAATGCTGGATTTAGCTGCATTGGTTTTGATCCTCCATTTTTGTTCCCAGATGGCTATCCTGTCGACCTCATTTTGTGTTTTGTGTGTGAGTGTATCTATATTGGCATGAGTGATAAGTTGTGTAATGTCGTCTGCATAGTCTAGTGTGATGGAGTTGTGGTATACAGGTGTTGGAATGTCGTTAGTGTATAAAATGTAGAGGGTAGGGGAGAGGACAGATCCCTGGGGTACTCCGGCATTTGAATTTGATTCTTATGGTACTGCCGTCTAGGAAGTTGCAGAGTTTACGAGTATTGAGAGGCAGGTTGAAGTTAGTGCAGAGTTTGTACTTGAGCCCATCGTGCCAGACAGTGTCAAAGGCTTTTTCAACGTATTTTGCAACCAGGTCTGTCCTGTTTCTTTGTTTTGTGTTGATGTGGATGTAGTTGAGAATGATGTTAATGGCATCCTGTGTGGATCTGTGTGTTCTGAAGCCAAACTGACTATCAGAAAGTAGAGAATTGTGTTCCAGGCATCTGTGAAGGCGATGATTGATGAGTTTTTCAAAGAGTTTTCCTAAAGTTTCGAGGAGGCTGATAGGACGATAGTTTCTAGGGTCAGAGTGGTCTTTATTGGGTTTAGGAAGGAGGATAGCAGTAGCAGCTTTGAAGAGGGAAGAGAAGTATGAAGAGGCAAGGGAGGCATTGAAGAGGTTTGTGTAGGCAGTAATGATAGAGTCAGGAAGGTGTTTCAGGATAATATGGTTTAGGCCAGAGTCACCAGGGGTCTTGGGAGGAAGGTGTGTGAGGAGAGTTTTAACGTCTGTGTTGGTGAAAGGAGTGTCAAGTTCTTGGGAGGAGGTAAGAGAGTCCAGATGGATGTGGCTGTCTGGTGTTGTTTCGTGTGTGTGAGTAGTGTTCCAGTGTTCTATGTTCTGAATGTGTTGAATAGCGTCAGGGTGGGGTGGGTGAGGGTGGAAGATGTTCTCCCAGATGTGTTTGAAGATGTTAGTAGCAGCCTGCGGGTCTGAGATGTGTGTTGTTGTGGGTGATGTGTTTGAATTTGTTGGTGGGAGTGGTGCCTCTGATTTTTTTGATAAAGTTCCAGAAGGCTTTGGTGTTTTTGATACGCTGTTTGTCCGCTTGTAGTATGAGCTGTGACCAGTGATTGTTGTGGTCTTGGTCTAGACTGTGTAGAATGTTGTTTCTGAGGTAAGTGAGATCTAATCACACTTGATTAAATCTATGTGTGTTGTAGAGAAAGCGGTTGTGGTAACAGATAATTAGTCTTCTTGTTCTGATTGACGGTTTGAAGGAATAACGAGTGGTGTGGGTTTTCTTTGGTATTGCAGTGTTGGCTGCTTGTGTAATGGTGTCTTGGATGAGAGCAAGTTGAGTGTCAATGTCAGAGATGGGTTTGTTGTTGTAGTCATACGTGAGGTTAGTGTTATCTATGTGTTGTTTGAAGGCATCCAAGTCAGCTTTCTTGTAGGAGAAGGAAGGTGTGGCCGGGATGAGGATAGGGTTGGAGATGTGTAAGATGACGGGAATGTGATCAGAGCCTGTAATAGGGCCAGGTGATATGTAGTGTTGAAAGATAGAGCTGGCTCGGTTTGCCAGAATGATGTCGGGTTTGCCTTGGCCAGTGTGATTGTAGAAGGTGTTGAAGTCTGGGCCGATGTGAACTAGGTGTTTGTGGTTTGTGAAGTTGAGTAATTGGTGACTAAGTTGGTTGTTACTGGTGTGATGAAAGTGTAGTTGAAGATTAAGGAAAGGTCGTGTATGTTGACAGCAGTGTTTGGGCGAGCATAGGTGGTGAAAAAGATAAAGGGGCCAAGGTGGGTGTGTATTCTGACCGCAAGACAGTGTTGGTGAATAAAAGGGATTGGGAGAAATTCGTGTTTTATGTTGGAACTGACAAGGATGGCAACCCCATCGTGGGGATCATAAGGGGACTGTAGTGCAGTATAACCATAATGGCGGATACGTTGAGGGGCTTTGAGGCAGGTACTGTTCAGCAAAACAATATCTGGCCTCTCTGCTTCAAGGAGCTCGGCCAGTAGGTGTCTAATTGTGAAGTAAGAACGTACTTTGAACTGAATCACCGTAAACATGATTTAATGGTTTCGTCAAAGCAAAGTTAATGTCGGGGGAGGAGTTTGGATTAAAGCCCGTGATAGTGGTGCCATCAGTGGATGTGTGTTTGTAGGTGCTACGGACCCGTTTCCTGGAGGGGGAGGAAGAGATGGATCTGTTTTTATGTTCTTTTGTCTGTCAGAAGTTGGGGCAGGTTTAGGTTTGAGCGGATTTTGTCTGGAGGAGGAGTTGGATCTGGATGAAGTTTTGGTTGTGGTGGAGGAGTGGGCGGAGGTGGATGCAGAGGAAGTGGAAGCTTTGGTAAGGGATGGGGAAGTGGAAGCTATGGCAATGGATGAGGAAGTGGAAGCTTTGGTTGGGGATGAGGAAGTGGGTAAGGAGGTAGGGGGAGGGGTGGTCGTAGCAGCCGTAGGGGTGTTGGTGGGAGGGGTGGAAGTAGTGAAGAGGGGTAGGGGAGGAGGCGAGCTGGTGGGTGTAGGAAGTGGGGGGGTGGGAGAGAGGGAGAAGGTAGAGGTTGAAGGGGGCTTAGAAGAGAAGCAGGAAGGAGGGATAATTAAAGGGGGAAGATTGTTAGCAGACAAGATTAGGTTAAGGACATGTGAGTAGTCTGATTGGTAAGCTTGAGAGATTACCATCGCAGAGTTGGCAGCAGTGGCGAGTTGGCAGTTAGTTTTGTTGTCTAGTGTGGGTGTAGGTGTAGAAGGAGAGGTGATTGTAGTCTGTGTGTTGGTGTTTGAAGTGTGTAGAGTAAGAGAGGTAGACCAAGTGCGTGGAGTAACCCAGGCATTGGGGGTAGGGGAGGAAGGTATGTTAGGGGGGGAGGTGCAGGGAAGGGGTTGGGGAGGGGTTGAGGTTGGCTTGCTCTGAGGGTGGAGAGAATGTCTTTTCTAGAAGGGCAGGAATTTGCAACTGCGGTGTGTGACCCGCCGCAGTTAGAACATTTAAGGGGGAGGTTGCAGGTGTTCCAGAAGTGGCCAGTTGCTGAACATCTGGAGCAGGTTTGTGTGGAAGTGCATGAGATTTTGTCGTGGCCGAATTTGTAGCATTTCAGACATTGTGTGTGGAGTGAAGAGGGTGTTTGGAGGAATGCGGATGGTCTTGGCAAGGATTCCTTGATTGAAGAGTGTAGAGGCGTCAGAAGGAGTTGAACAGCGTATTTTGAGGATGGTAGAGTTTTCAGGTCTGTAAATATCGTCAACAGAGACTTTGTTCTTAGTACTAATGTTTTTGATTAAGTCTTCTTTGTCTGTGTCATAGGCAGTCAGGAGAGAATAGTCTACGTGTTTTGCGATCACTGTGCATTTGGCGCGGTGCTCAGGAGTCCAAATAATAGTGAGGCCTGCACTGAGAATTTTTTGTCTGGTCTCGGTTGAGGTGTACGTTTCGTAAGAATGTCTGTCAAGAAGTAGTTTGAAGCCTGAGTTGGTTTTAAAGACTTTCAGCTGAGGAGCGCCAGTGATCTGGTACAATAAATTTCCAGGACAGATAGTGGCATTATCAGATTTAGAGTATTTGAGGTTAAGCCCGGTGGTCTGGTGGCTAAAACTCCCGCTTCACACACGGAGGGCCCGGGTTCGATTCCCGGCGGGTGGAAATTCCGACACGTTTCCTTACACCTATTGTCCTGTTCACCTAGCAGCAAATAGGTACCTGGGTGTTAGTCGACTGGTGTGGGTCGCATCCTGGGGGACAAGATTAAGGACCCCAATGGAAATAAGTTAGACAGTCCTCGATGACGCACTGACTTTCTTGGGTTATCCTGGGTGGCTAACCCTCCGGGGTTAAAAATCCGAACGAAATCTTATCTTATCTTATCTTAAGCGAGAAAGAATTGGGTTTGGAAGCAGGGTAGGCCTTAGAGGTAGGAGTAGACAGAGTAGAGGCAGGTGTTGGCAGTAGAGGAGGAGTGATAAGGGGGAAGGAAGTGGAAGGCACGTAAGGCATTGCAGGCATCGTAAATTAGATGTGGCGGCCAAATCTGTGAGAATAATTGGCTAGGCAAGTTCGTGTGAAGTAGACACACGTACTTGCCTGGCTATAACTTTAAAGGTTCTTGTGGAGTCCGTCTCTGGAGGCACAGGACACTTAGGAGGTGAGCTGAAGCTTGATGGAGCACTGTATGCCCTGAACGGTGAGGAGAGGCAACACTGGCTGTATGGCGTGCAGACCACACGTACAAGCTGAGTCGTGGAGACTTCAGACAACAACAGGAGTGCAGAGGGAGGTTTCCTGCCCTTGGGTAGGCAGCCACCGACGCACCAATCCTGATGGTGAAGACGAAGGTCCAGTAACCACCACTCGGTGAAGAGAGCAACCCTGGCTGTGAGCGATGAGGAGAGCCAACACTAGCTGTATGGCGTGCAGACTTCACATACAGGCTGAGGCGTGGAGACTTCAGACAACGGCGAGGAGAGGCAACACTGGCTGTATAGCGTGTGTCGTGAAAGGTAAGTTGAAGTGATAGGATGGAGCCTTATATACGACCAGGAGGTGAGATGTAGGCCACTAGTAGAGGTAAGAATGTAGTCTACTAGTGAGAATGGCAGGATTTGAGAGGGACATGATCTCCCAACGACTACATTCTTACCTCTACTAGTGGCCTACATCTCACCTCCTGGCGGCATATAAGGCTCCATCCTGTAACTTCAACTCCATATTGTTTCAGACTATGGAACAATACTCTTCTCCAGACTGAGGGACTGACCACCTCAAAACTTCAAGGGTGATGGACTGATTACATCGTCTTTATGTCTCTTCTGCTTCTATCAACTTTTCTGTACTCGACTGAAGAAGCCTACTGTGCAGGCGAAACGTTCCGAAATAAAGATACCTGACTGTTGCATATGTGTCTTGCCTAACAACCTGTCGGTATTTTATCCCATTTTAATGTTCACCCAGGATAGTATCCAAGATAGTACCCAGGATAGTAACCAAGATAGTACCCAGGATAGTACCCAAGATAGTACCCAGGATAGTAACCAAGATAGTACCCAGGATAGTAACCAAGATAGTACCCAGGATAGTAACCAAGATAGTAACCAGGATAGCAACCAAGATAGTATTCAGGATAGCACCCAGGATAGTAACCAAGAGAGTACCCAGGATAGCACCCAGGATAGTAACCAAGATAGTTCCCAGGATAGTAACAAAGACAGTACCCAGGATAGCACACAGGATAGTAACCAAGATAGTATTCAGGATAGTAACAAAGATATTATCCAGAATAGTACCAAGGATAGTAACCAAGATAGTACCGAGGATAGTAACCAAGATAGTACCCAGGATAGTAACCAAGATAGTACCCAGGATAGTACCCAGGATAGTACCCAGGATAGTAACCAAGATAGTACCCAGGATAGTAACCAAGATAGTACCCAGGATAGTAACAAAGATTGTACCCAGGATAGTAACCAAGATAGTACCCAGGATAGTAACCAAGATTGTACCCAAGATAGTAACCAAGATTGTACCCAGGATAGTGACCAAGATAGTACTAAGGATAGTAACCAAGATAGTACCCAGGATAGTAACCAAGATTGTACCCAGGATAGTAACCAAGATAGTACCCAGGATAGTAACCAAGATTGTACCCAAGATAGTAACCAAGATTGTACCCAGGATAGTGACCAAGATAGTACTAAGGATAGTAACCAAGATAGTACCCAGGATTGTAACCAAGATAGCACCCAGGATAGTAACCAAGATAGTACCCAGGATAGTACCCAGGATAGTAACCAAGATAGTACCTAGGATAGTGACCAAGATAGTACTAAGGATAGTAACCAAGATAGTACCCAGGATTGTAACCAAGATAGCACCCAGGATAGTAACCAAGATAGTACCCAGGATAGTAACCAAGATAGTACCCAGGATAGTACCCAGGATAGTACCCAGGATAGTAACCAAGATAGTACCCAGGATAGTAACCAAGATAGTACCCAGGATAGTACCCAGGATAGTAACCAAGATAGTACCCAGGATAGTAACCAAGATAGTACCCAGGATAGTAACCAAGATTGTACCCAGGATAGTAACCAAGATAGTACCCAGGATAATAACCAAGATAGTACCCAGGATAGTAACCAAGATAGTACCCAGGATAGTAACCAAGATAGTACCCAGGATAGTAACCAAGATTGTACCCAGGATAGTAACCAAGATAGTACCCAGGATAATAACCAAGATAGTACCCAGGATAGTAACCAAGATAGTACCCAGGATAGTAACCAAGATAGTCCCCAGGATAGTAAGATAGTACCCAGGATAGTAACCAAGATGGTACCCAAGATAGTAACCAAGATAGCACCCAGGATAGTAACCAAGATAGTCGCCAGGATAGTAACCAAGGTAGTACCCTGGATAGTAACCAAGATAGTATCCAGGATAGTACCCAGGATAGTAACCAAGATAGTACCCAGGATAGTAACCAAGATAGTACCCAGGATAGTAACCAAGATTGTACCCAAGATAGTAACCAAGATTGTACCCAGGATAGTAACCAAGATAGTACCCAGGATAATAACCAAGATAGTACCCAGGATAGTAACCAAGATTGTACCCAAGATAGTAACCAAGATTGTACCCAGGATAGTAACCAAGATAGTACCCAGGATAATAACCAAGATAGTCCCCAGGATAGTAAGATAGTACCCAGGATAGTAACCAAGATGGTACCCAAGATAGTAACCAAGATAGTACCCAGGATAGTAACCAAGATAGTACCCAGGATAGTAACCAAGATAGTACCCAGGATAGTACCCAGGATAGTAACCAAGATAGTGCCCAGGATAGTAACCAAGATAGTACCCAGGATAGTAACCAAGATAGTACCCAGGATAGTAACCAAGATAGTACCCAGGATAGTACCCAGGATAGTAACCAAGATAGTGCCCAGGATAGTAACCAAGATAGTACCCAGGATAGTAACCAAGATAGTACCCAGGATAGTAACCAAGATAGTACCCAGGATAGTAACCAAGATAGTACCCAGGATAGTAACCAAGATAGTACCCAGGATAGTAACCAAGATAGTACCCAGGATAGTAACCAAGATAGTGCCCAGGATAGTAACCAAGATAGTACCCAGGATAGTAACCAAGATAGTACCCAGGATAGTAACCAAGACAGTACCCAGGATAGTAACCAAGATAGTGCCCAGGATAGTAACCAAGATAGTACCCAGGATAGTAACCAAGATAGTACCCAGGATAGTAACCAAGATAGTACCCAGGATAGTACCCAGGATAGTAACCAAGATAGTGCCCAGGATAGTAACCAAGATAGTACCCAGGATAGTAACCAAGATAGTACCCAGGATAGTAACCAAGATAGTACCCAGGATAGTAACCAAGATAGTACCCAGGATAGTAACCAAGATAGTACCCAGGATAGTAACCAAGATAGTACCCAGGATAGTAACCAAGATAGTACCCAGGATAGTAACCAAGATAGTACCCAGGATAGTACCCAGGATAGTAACCAAGATAGTGCCCAGGATAGTAACCAAGATAGTACCCAGGATAGTAACCAAGATAGTACCCAGGATAGTAACCAAGATAGTACCCAGGATAGTAACCAAGATAGTACCCAGGATAGTAACCAAGATAGTACCCAGGATAGTAACCAAGATAGTACCCAGGATAGTAACCAAGATAGTACCCAGGATAGTAACCAAGATAGTACCCAGGATAGTAACCAAGATAGTACCCAGGATAGTAACCAAGATAGTACCCAGGATAGTAACCAAGATAGTACCCAGGATAGTACCCAGGATAGTAACCAAGATAGTACCCAGGATAGTAACCAAGATAGTACCCAGGATAGTAACCAAGATAGTACCCAGGATAGTAACCAAGATAGTACCCAGGATAGTAACCAAGATAGTACCCAGGATAGTAACCAAGATAGTACCCAGGATAGTAACCAAGATAGTACCCAGGATAGTAACCAAGATAGTACCCAGGATAGTAACCAAGATAGTACCCAGGATAGTACCCAGGATAGTAACCAAGATAGTACCCAGGATAGTAACCAAGATAGTACCCAGGATAGTAACCAAGATAGTACCCAGGATAGTAACCAAGATAGTACCCAGGATAGTTAAAAACATCTTTTAAAAACTAGTAATTGTTGAAATTAGATCAATTACTGGAGAATTTATTTTATGATCGGTTTGAAACAATTATTAAATTCAAATATTTTTCTTTTATTTCAGGATTCCCGATAATTTTTCAATAGAACTCACATGATACAAGAAAAATGAAAAATATCCAAAATTTTATGTTGTTTTTAAATTTAATCAGGAGAGACTTTTCTGTTTTTTTGGAACATTCTCAGCAACATTTTCGTTTACTTTCTCGCACATTATCTTTTATTTCTCGAGAACGACTTATTCGAACGGCTTCAAACTTCCAATGCTTGTGTAATGTATCTCGGACAAGATTCATAGGTCACCTCTTGCATGCATGGAGGTCCTATGGACAATGTTCACTAGACCAGCCTGAAATATAGTTTCCGTGTGATAACTAATGAAAGGATCTTATGATCGGCTTTTAAGTTTCAGTACTAAGAAAGAAAGTTGGCTTATTTAGTCAAGTATTTACCTGCCATTTTGCTACTTTTAGTCTGGAAATAGTATAGATAATTTATAAATTGCTGCTTTTTACCTAATGCTAATGTGAGGTTCTAGATCCTAGAAATTGGAGTTATCTTACCCTTGCTTAGAATGCTTTTCATTCCACAGACGCTTTAAGACTTAAAGGCATAGCTCTTTTTATGATTAAAATAATAGAATTGAGAACGGCATTAATCTTCAATGGCTGATGAATCATTTGAAATGTATGAAAAATTTCACGGTTAAGGTTGTGCCTATACAAATTATGCTGGATTCTGTGCAATAACAAAAAATATCTATATTCTGTTCAGCTTTAAGCTTTTAGTGCTGATGTGTTTTTTTTGAAAGGCAGCAGTCTTTTGATGTTAGGTTTTGAAGCAACAGAATAGAGACTTATATGCTGTCAAGGTGAGGCGGAGAATATCTTGACACTAGAGGAGGAATCCACTACTAGAAGTAAGAATGTAATTATTGAGAGTGTATAGCAGACCTACCAGGCAGGTCACTCTCATATCCAACCCTTCTCACTGGTAACTAGTCGTCGAAAATGTCCTCTGTACCATAACCTCAGCCTTCTGCACCTCAACAGCAGCAAGAGATTCAGTAGTTATTATTCTTCACTTATTACGAGGCTGGCATTCCATGACTCATAATCTTTACTTCCTGCACTTTGTCACAATTATCTTTTAAGCTACAAAATGTTAACGCTGAAATGGTATGTATTATTGAGGGAAGAAGGAGGAAGGAGACAGAAATCAAAAGCAGTTGAAGTGTTTAGCGCTGTTAAATATAGTAGCAAATAATATATTTAAAGACAAACGTTATTCGGTAGGTATTACACCTGCTTGTTAATGGTTATATTCTAATTATACACTAACTTGCCAGGACTTGAACCACGTATATCAAATTACTCACAGATTTAAGTCATTGACAGCAGGACAGAGGCTGCAAACAAGGAGCCAGGCGATAGTCAGTGGATTATAAAGGCACATAATGTGTCCAGGGTGTGAGGCCCGCCATTTGTTTTCTAAGCAAGAGCTGTAATTAACAATTTACAAAGCTGAAGTATTCAGAACAGTAGGAATGAGTTTAAGCTGTAATGAATTCATTTACAAAATATTGCTAAACAGCCAGCTGTGTTTCCGAGGTATTTATGAGATGATTGCCAATGTTAGATGCCCTAGCGTTGAGCGAAACAAAGCTGAAGGGGGTAGGGAGTTTCAGTAGGAAGATATAAATAGGATTATGTCAAAAATATCTGAGAGAGTTAGATCTAAGGAAGGGGTAGCAATAATGTTGAAGGATCAGTTATGGAAGGAGAAGAGGGAATATATATGCATAAATTCAAGGATTATGTGGGTTAAAATAAAGATCGGATGCAAAAAAGTGGATTATAATAAGTGCTTATGCACCTGAAGAAGAGAGGAGTTTAGAGGAGAGAGAGAGAGAGAGAAAGAGAGAATGTTAGGCGAGTGTTTATGAAGCTTTGAACTAAGTGTAAGAGTAATTGTGGTAAGGGACACGAATGCTAAAATGGGAGAACGGTTATAGAGGTTGTAGCAGGTAAGTTTAGAGATCCAGGGGTAAATGATAAAGGGGCCCCTTTGACTGAACTTTGTATATAAAGAGGTTTGGTAATAGGTAATATATATTTTGAGGAAAAAAAAAAGATAAATAAGTATACGAAAAAAGATATAGGGCGTAATGACAGTAGTTTGTTGGACTATTTTTTTTTTCTTAGATAAAAGACTGATAGGTAGACTTCAGGATGCACATGTTTGTAGAGGAGCCAGAGATAAATCAGATAATTTTTTAGCTGTAGCTACAGTGGGAATAGAAGGTAGATGGAATACAAGGATAATGACATCAGTAAATAAGAGAGAAGTGAAGGTTCGTAAACTAAACGACGAGCAGGTAGGGTATAAGACATAAACAACTGCTGGAAGAAATATGGACTGTTGAGAGAATAGGCAAGAAGGTTGAAGATGTATGGGGTAGGTTTAAAAATGTAGTGTTAGTGTTCAGCAGACGTTTATGGTTACAGGAAAGTGGGTGCGGGAGGGAAGAAGAGCGATTGGTGGAATGATGAGGTAAAGAGAGTAGCAAGAGAGAAAAAGTTAGCGTATGAGAGTTTTTTTTTTTCAAAATAGAAGTGATATAAGAAGAGAGGAGTATATGGAGAGAAAAAAAGAGAAGTTAAGAGAGTAGTGAAGGAATGTAAAAGGAAAGCAAATGTGAGAGTAGGTAGGGTGCTGTCAACAAATTTCCCTGAGAAAAAGAAAAAGTTTGGGAGTTAAAAAAGCCTATGGTACGAATAGATTTAACAGTTTAAAACAGGAGAAGACAGTTAATAGACGGAGAGATTGAGGTATCAGAAGGATTGAGCGAATATTTTGAGGAATTGTTAAATGTTCATGAAGATAGGGAAGTTGTGATTTTGCGGAATGGGCAGGGAGGCACATGATCTTGTAGGAGTGAGGAAGAGCCAGTCCTGAGTGTGGGAGAGGTGCTTGAAACTATGGGTAGAATTGATGGGATCAAGACAGAAATATTAACCGCACGTGTAGATATAGTTTTGGAATGGTTGGTGTTTTTATTTAATAAATATATGAAATGGATGAACGCACCTAGGGATTGGCAGGAAGCAAAGGGGACAAATGAGAGTGTAAAAATTATAGGGAAATAAGCCCGTTGAGTATACCTGGTAAGGTATATGGTACACTAATTATTGAAAGAAATAAGAGTAAGACAGCAGGATCGCAGATGAAAAAGGAGGCTTTAGGAAGGGTGTTTACAATGAAGTATATATATGACCAGTATTTAGATGAGGGTAAAGAAAGAGGTTGTTGTTGCACTTATGGATTTGCAAAAGGCATGTGATGAGCTAGATAGGAGAGCAATGTGACAGAATTTTTACGAGGACAGTGAGGTTCAGGTTAGCGTATATAGGAGAAAGGGAGATTGTTTTCAAGTAAAAGTAGGCCTTGGACAGGGATGTGTGATGTCACCATGGTTATTCAATATGTTTAAAGATGGGGTTGTAAGAGAACTGAATGCTCGGGTGTTGACAAGAGGCATGGGATTAAGAGATATAAAGAATCTAACAAGTTGTGGGAGTTGTCACAGTTGCTTACTGCTGATGCCACTGTGCTTATGGGAGATTCTGAAGAGAAGTTGCAGAGGCTGGTGGATGAGTTTGGTAGGGTATGTAAAAGAAAAAAAAAGAAAAGTAAACATAAGAAAGAGCAAGGTGATGAGGATGACAAAAAAAATAGGTAATGAAGCATTGGATATCAGATTGGAGGGAGGGAGTATGGAGGAAATGAATGTATTCAGATATGTGGGAGTGGACGTGTCAGCAAAAGAGTCTGTGAAAGACTAGGTGAAACATCGAATTGATGAACGTTGTCCATGGAAGAAAACAGAGGAATGCATGAGAGTACAGTGGTACTTATGCTCTTATATGGCTGTGAAGAATGTGTGGGGAATGTTGCAATAAGGAGAAGGCTGGAGGCAGTAGAGATGTCGTGTCTAAGGTGTCAATATTATGCAGCGAATCCATAGTTTGGAGATTAGAAGGAGGTGCGAGTTGTTAAGAGCATTATCCAGAGAGCTGGGAAGGGCTTGTTGAGGTAGTTTGGACATTCAAAGAGGATGGAACAAAACAGAATGATTTCGAAGGTGGATAAATCTGTAGTGGAAGGAAGGCAGGGTAGGGGTCGGCCTAGGTAAGGTTGCAGGAATGGGGTAAAGGAAATTTTGTGCGCGAGGGGCTTGGACTTCCAGCAAGCGTGCGTGAGTGTATTAGATAGGAGTAAATGGAGACAATTGGTTTTTATGACTTGACATGCTGTTGGAGAGTAAGCAAGATAACATTTATGAAGGGATTCAGTGAAACCTGTTAGCCGAACTTGAATCCTGGAGATGGAACGTACAGTGCCTGGACTCGGAAGAAGGGGTGGAGATATGTCGCACTTTTTTTAACTGTAGTGCAGGAGTGCCTCAGGCAAGACAGTGATTTAGTAAGTGATGATGAAAGTATTTATTCTTTTTCGGATCACCCTGCCGTTACGTTAATAAAAAATGTATTTGAAATAAGAGAAACAAGAGGAATTTTTCCAGAAAGCCTTTTAATGCACCAACGTAAAAAAAAATACTTTGTTATTTCTTGACTAGTTATGAATGAGTTGTCGGTGAACTTATGAGTTTGTAACATTGACCACCGTGTGACATTACATTCTCATGTATACTTTACCTCAGGTTATGTCTACAGCAGCTGGTAGTGCATTACTCCCAGTAGGAGAGAGCCAGGGCAGCAGGGGAGAGTCAGGGCAGCAGGGGAGAGCCAGGGCAGCAGGGGAGAGTCAGGGCAGCAGGGGAGAGCCAGGGCAGCAGGGGAGAGCAAGAACAAGGAAGGTTATAGCATGGAAACAGGTGGAGGGAGGCAGGTGATAAGAGGCAGGCCAGTTATTTACCTACAAGTGTCTTTCACAACTGGTGACTAACACTCTTACACACATCACAATCACACCACACACACACACACACACTACACTCACACTACACACACACACACACACACACACACCTCTCACACCACACACACACACACACACACACACCACACTCACATCACACACACACACACACACACCACACTCACACCACACACACACCACACTCACACCATACACACACAACTCTCACACCATTCACAAACACCACACTCACACCACACACACACACACCACACACCACACACCATACACACACACACACCACACTCACACCACACACAAACACCACACACCACACTCACACAACATATGCCAAACGCACACACACAATACACACAGGAAATACGAAACACAGATAACCCGCACATAAAAGAGAAGCTTACGACGACGTTTCGGTCCGACTTGGACCACTGAGAAAGTCACAGTGTGCCTTTGTCAATGGTCCAAGTCGGACTGAAACGTCGTCGTAAGCTTCTCTCTTTTATGTGCGGGTTATTTGTGTATCGTTCCAGTCACGGTATTGTGCCTTTTTTTTATTTATTTTAGGAAATACGAAATACGAAAAGCGTACAGCTTTGTAGAAATATGATAAACAGTGTATAGCTGTTAGTGCTTATTGTGATGGAGTGACGTATACAGTTTGTGGTAAACCTGGAGTTAGCAGCGGTCGCAATATGCACAGCAAAAATCAAAAATTCCTCCAGTAATCTTCATCTACAGAAGCCATCGGCGCCCAAACACGCAAGTTATACTCTCTGTATCAAACTGAACACATATTACTCTGTTTAATGTTTTTCCAGTAGTCCTTTTCATGAGCTAGTCCAAAATCATCCAGTTAGCCTAATCCGGATTGCCCAGATTCGTCCAATGACCGGATTCAAACGGATTCGTTGATAACAATGTATCCTCTGGTTTCATTAACTGACGGTGCTTTATGTATCTTCATCAAACATCCAAACAGTAACTACAACAAATAGATACAATACTGATAGACAGATCTACTGTTAAGGTGATTATCAGTAAAATATACAGTGATCCACAAACCAGATTCGTCCGGATTCGCCGGATTCAGGCGGATTCAAACGGTTTCGTTGGAAATATAGCCAAATCGGAAGAACTGTTACAAAAAATTAAATACTTTGAGGAATTATAGACTAGCTAGCGAAGAGAGTTTTCAAGTATTGTAAGATGGCCACCACCATGAAGATCTGTGTAGTCTGCAGAAAAGATAAGGGACGAAAAACAGGCCTGGATTGCTTGCAATCTTTGTGGTCAGTGGTCCCATGGTATATGCAGGGATTTTAAACCAGTGACCACCCTTGACATAAACTCAGAGAGATGTTTTTGGGTCTTCCCAAACGAGATACACCTGTATGAGAAAATTACACCTATATTAAAAGACAAGAATACCAATAAAAGATCCTTCTTGAAAGACATGTCAGAATGGTATGACAGCTGGGAAGATACGATGGGCGGTAGGGATGGGGCTGTCTTGGACAGTGCTTCTCAGGGTGCTGTTGCTGTCCTGGAGGAGAGCGCTCCAGAGGGTTCTGGCGATGTCCTGGAAGACAGTGAAGGTAACGTTATTCAGTCCACAGAGGTTCAAAATAGAGATACTGCTGGAGATGCATCAAAATGGGATGATGCCTCAGAAAATAGTGTCGACACTACCAGCAAAACCTGGTGAAAGCACTGATGTCCATACAGGAGAGAAAGATAGGGAGGAAACAGAAAAAATAAATGCACCAGCAGCGAACGCAACTACAATAAATCCTAGGAAACAAAATTACAGTCTATGTAAATACTATGCCTCGGGTATCTGCAGGCACGGTATATCTGGTAAAACAGGTGGGACATGCACCTTTGACCATCCCAAAAATTCCGCACCCACATGACAACAGGAAAGTGTAACTTCCCCTCCTTTAACTCATTTCACCCAGAAATGTGTCACTCATCAATCCATGAAAGAAAAGGCTTCAACGCATATTCCCAGGCACATCACCTGAAGGGGACTAGAAGACACAGACTGGCCAGACTATGGGAAACAAAAGGGAGGAGCCACAACCTCCCCAGGGACAGAGGTTTTTAGGGCCTGGAGGAAAAAAAGACTGGCAAGAAATGACAATAATCCTACACCACCTGAAAACACTTCTGGAGCAGAGGCACGGACATTGGCCTCTACCCCAGAACAACAGATATTAGAGCCAGCAAATAAAACCCCCCTAAATCCCACCAAAACGACATTTGTCTTTGTAAACATACAGGGTCTAAAGCCGTCAAAAAACAACAAAATTCCTTATCTCAAGGGACTGCTCACAGAGTCAAATGCAATGTTTGAGACATTCACAGAGACCCACATAAAGGATCATTATGACAACAAAATATGGATCCCAGGTTATAACCTATTCCGATGCGACGGACTAAACAGGCAACAAGAGGGGGTTGGGTTGGCCTGTACGTGACAGAGTCGCTCATTTGCACAGTACTATTAAACACCTCAAATAATGTAGCTGAAGTTTTGACGGTAAAGACTGAAGACCAAAACCTTGTCATTGTGGTGGTACACAAGCCTCTAGATGCAACTTCCCAGCAATTCCAGGAGAAGTTGTGAAAATTGACCACTGTCTGGAAAATCTCCAAACTCCTGCCCCAAACATTTTACTACCTCAAAGCGGATAACATCATTTTACTACCTCAAAGCGGAGAAGAGGTTTGTACCCAATGGCAACAGACATAATAAGAAGGCCAGGACGAGCTCTTGGTTCACCCAAAGGTGAGTGAGGCTAAAGCCAAGTGTGCTAGAGAATGTAAGAAGTATAGAAGGCAAAGGATCCAGGAGAACAAGGAGAGTAGTCAAAAAGCAAGAAATGAGAAGCTCAGCAACAATAAGAAAATGGCATAGCAGCAAAAGCCAAATCTGATCCTAAACTGTTGTGCAGTCACACCAGGAAGAAAACAACCGTCATAGACCAGGTAATCAAGTTGAGGAAGGAAGGACGAGAGTTTACAAGAAACAAACTTGAAGTATGTGAGGAGCTTAACATGAGATTCAAAGATGTATTCACAGTAGAGAGAGAAAGGACTCTGGAAAGACGGAGAGGTTGTTTGTATCGTGTCCAACAAGTGCTGGACACGATGCAAACAACCGAGGAGGTGAAGAGGATGCTAAGCGAACTAGGTATTATAAGGAAATGGGGCCAGATAATATCCCACCAAGGGTCCTGAGAGAGGGATCACAGGCGTTCTGTGTACCACTAACAACAATCTTCAACACCTCTATCGAAACAAGGTGACTACCCGATGTATGGAATCAACAAATGTAATCTCAATTTTTAAAAAAGGAGACAGACACTCATCATTAAACTACAGAAGAGTGTTACTGACATGTATGCAAAGTCATGGAGAACTTTATCAGGAGAGAAGGGGTGGACCACCTAGAAATGAATGAGTTTATAAACGACATTATTATTGTTATTATAATCATGGGGGAGCACTGAACCCAGAGGATTATACAGCCCATTTGGTGGGGGTGGAAGGCATTCAGGCTCAATTCAGGGAACTGGAGCACGGATCAAATTCCTTAGATCATAAGCTCCTCACCAGCATCAAGGAACCTCCCTTGAGGGATTATGAACGACAACCAGTACTGATTCAGAGACGGAAAATCCTGTCCCGAACCTACTAGAGTTCTATGACAAGGCAACAACAGTATGACAAAAGAGAGAAAGAGGGGTGAGTAGACTGCATTTTCTTTGGATTACAAGAAGGCTTTTGACACAGTTTCATTCAAAAGATTACTGCAAAACCTGCACACACACACACACACACACACACACTTATATATATATATATATATATATATATATATATATATATATATATATATATATATATATATATATATATATATATATATATATATATATATATATATATATATATATGTATATATATATATATATATATATATATATATATATATATATATATATATATATATATATATATATATATATATATATATATATATATATGCAATAAGATCACACTAAACAGGTGATATCAGAATATGTAAAAAAAAGAAAAAAAAAACTGTGAAAAAATAGTGAAATTCCAAGCGTTTCGTGACTTCTCACATTATCAAGGAACTATAATAACAACACATCACAGGAAGGCATATAAAGGGTCGAGACTACACCTCACAATCACATCGCACAACAAAGCAACACCTGACGCGCGACGACACCTGACTCATAAGAAAGGAGGAACACTGCAGCTGGCCTGTTGACCCAACTAGGCAGGTGTGTGTGTGTGTGTGTGTGTGTGTGTGTGTGTGTGTGTGTGTGTGTGTGTGTGTGTGTGTGTGTGTGTGTGTGTGCGTGTGTGTGTGTGTGTGTGTGTGTGTGTGTGTGTGTGTGTGTGTGTGTGTTTGAGTATGTGTGTGTGTGTGTGTGTGTGTGTGTGTGTGTGTGTGTGTGTGTGTGTGTGTGTGTGTGTGTGTGTGTGTGTGTGTGTGTGTGTGTGTGTAAAAAATAAAAAATATAAAACCTTAATTTTTAAAGGGGTGGACCGGTAAGCCATCGGGAAGTCTCGGTCAAATGACCAAAATCTCCAAAGGCGGGTCACCATCTGTCTAAGACAAACATCAAGAAACACTTGTCCTGTTTCCTGACAAACTTTACCTAACCTAAAGCAAATAAGATCACAGTAAACAGATGATATCACTATGCAGAAGAACCACTGTGAAAAAATATTAAAATTCCAAGTGTTTCGTGATTTCTCACATTATCAAGGAATTATAAAAATAAAAAAAAAGTCAACTGGAAGACATAAGGAACGAGACTACACCTCACATTACTGTAAAGTATAGTAAGTGTAACACAGCTTACATTCTACTCAAGCATTAAGAATTTAGCTTGTCTAATGTATCTTAAATTCTTCCCAGATTTTAATAATTATCACTGAATTCAATTTGTTTAGCCCGAAAGCAATATTCATATTATTTTGAAAAGTATTTTTTATGAAACTTGATTCTGTTATATTCGTGTCGACCATGGACTTGCTAGATACAACCTTCTCAGTCTTTCGAAAATCAAATGGATGGTTGAAATCTCTTACATTAATAAACAAAGCAATAGAATCTTGTCCACTTCTAATGGTATATTTATGTTGTTTTAATCTTAGTTCCAGACTTTTACCAGTTTGACAGTAATAAACTTTATCACATATTTTACACTGAATCTTGTAGACACAACCGTCAGTGTTTCTGGAGGAATTTTTTATCAAAAGTTTTTTACTGTATCAAGACTTTTAAATACAACTTTGATGTTAAAATTTTTCAGTAGAGAACCTTTTCAAGGGGGGTTCCTTCACGTGGTGAAGAGGCTCTTGGTCTGAGGAATTATATCTTTTGGTCTCCTTCCTCAGACCGAACCTAATTACCCCTCAATCCCACCTACCCTATCCCATCCTCTCCATCCTCACTTTTTCCCTTTCCTCCTCCTCCTCCCTGTCCCTCCCCTATTCCCTTCCTCTTTTCGGCTTTTGGGATTCTTCCCACAGGCAATCTAGTTCCTAGGTAGGGTAAAAGGTACCGGGGTCCATCCCATTCCGTTGAGGTCCTTGGTGGTGGCGTAGTTTGCCGTGGAATCTGGATCACCTGGGAATGTCCCGATCCCTCTCCGGTCTCCCGGTGGGTGGCTTTGGGTGTCTTTCGGGTGACGAGTGTATCTCTGGAGGCTGCCTGTGGGATTGCAGGGGGGTGGAAGCCAAAGGCGGTATGCTTTGTGGTGGGCGTCCAGCTGCCCTCTCTTTTGTCCACCGAGGTGGCTCGTTAGCTGTGAGGTTGCTATCCTGGATTGTTGGTTTACTGGCATGTAGGGTAGGGTATGGCACGGGTTCCATGCCGCATCTGCACTACTTGCGGTGCTGAGGTCCTCTTGGGCATGGAGGGGGATTTACGGCCCTTTTTGCCTCCTAGGGGCTATTTCTCCATGGTTCCCCTCCCCTTTTTTTTCTAAAAAACACAGAAAGAAGGGATCTAACCATGGAGTCTAAAATCCATGAACCTGCTCCCCCTGGACCCCTTCTTGATACCGCATCCATCCTGACCCTGCCTAGTTTTTTGATCACTCTTTGGACACTTCTGATACCCCTGTACCTCTTGCTGGTGCTGTTTCATCACCCGCTTCAGGTACTGGGGCTTCAACTGACTCCATCGATACATCTAACCTCCGCTCTTCTTTGACTATGCTTCCGGCCTCTCCCTCTACCGTGCGGCAATTTTGGAATCGCCAGCCCATCCCACGTCGGACCAATTCCGATCCCACTCCTAAACGCCTGCGACAATTGCCTGATGATACTTCTCTTCCTTCTCGTTCTACTCAGAAAAAAAAACATACCACGGACGGGGATAGAACCCGCGATCACAGAGTCTCAAAACTCCAGACCGACACGTCAAACACTCCCTTTCCACGCCCAGTTTCGGAATGCACAATGGACTAAATTCTTTACTTTATGACCGACTTCCTTTACTGCCTACCTTTCCGACCATAGTATTGGCAAGGCGCTCCTACGCCACGTTGGTAGAGATATATTCTTTCACGCTCTCGAGAGTGGTACGTGCATCATCACAGTCCAGAATGCTAACCAAGCTCATGACCTTTCTCTTCTTTCAAATATCGATACTATTTCTGTCACTATCGAAAAGCATCATTCCTTCAATTATTGTAATGGTACTGTCATTCTGCCCCATACCATTGTCCAGCAGAATTTCTAGACATGTCGTGATGACATTCTAGAACAGCTGGAGCTCCAAGACCTCCCAATCCTCAAAGCAGACACTTATGTCCTTCCTGGCCGCTGGTGGAGACGATACCCTTGCAATGTAGCTCGATTAACTTTCAATCACCGCGATAACTCAGTAACAGTCCCAGATTTTCGCTTAGCAGATTACGATGGGCTTAGAGAACACTTATCATCTGTTGACTGGGGTAACGAAGAGAGCTATCAATATGACAGTTTTCTGAACACTATACATGCTGCTCAAAGAACGTTTATCCCATATAAAGAAATTAGATCAAATAGAAATGACCCAAAATGGATGAATAATAGGCTCAAATATCTACTAGGGCATAAGAAAGGAATTTATAGGCGTACCAAAAGAGGTGAGGGTCATCTTATGAATCAGTATATTGACATTAAGAGGGACATTAAAAAGGGGATAAGAAAAGCTAAAAGGGACTATGAAATTAAAGTTGCTAAGGATTCTAAAACTAACCCAAAAAGTTTTTTCCAGGTCTATAGAACAAAAGTTAGAGATAAGATAGGTCCCCTTAAAAATAACTATGGGCACCTTACTGACAAAGAGAATGAAATGTGCTCGATTTTTAATAATTATTTTCTCTCAGTTTTTACACAGGAAGACACTAACAATATTCCAGTAATTAATTTTTATAGTGGGCTAGAAGAAGATAAATTATGTAACATCACAGTCACTAGTGAAATGGTTGTGAAGCAGATAGACAGACTGAAGCAAAATAAGTCGCCGGGTCCTGATGAGGTTTTTTCAATGGTTCTTAAGGAATGCAAAATGGAACTCTGTGAACCATTAACTAATATTTTTAATTTATCTCTTCAAACATGTGTAGTGTCTGATATGTGGAAGATGGCTAATGTAATTCCTATTTTTAAAACAGGGGACAAGTCGTTACCGTCAAATTACCGCCCAATAAGCCTGACCTCAATTGTAGGCAAATTACTAGAGTCAATTATAGCTGAGATTATAAGAAGTTATCTCAATAAGCATAGCTTGATTAATGATACTCAGCATGGATTCACAAGAGGCCGGTCTTGTCTAACTAATTTATTAACTTTCTTCAGTAAAGCTTTTGAGGCTGTTGACCACGATAAAGAATTTGATATTATTTACTTAGATTTTAGTAAGGCTTTTGATAGAGTTCCGCACCATAGACTGTTAAAGAAAGTGGCAGCTCATGGCATTGGGGGAAAAGTGCTCTCGTGGATCGAGTCATGGCTCACTGACAGGAAGCAGAGAGTGTCCATAAATGGAGTTAAATCCGAGTGGGGATCTGTAACAAGTGGCGTTCCACAGGGATCAGTCTTGGGCCCGTTGTTGTTTATAATATATATCAATGATCTTGATGAGGGAATTACTAGTGATATGAGCAAATTCGCCGATGACACAAAGATAGGTAGGATAATTGATTCAAACGTAGATGTTATGGAACTCTATTCTTGGTCAGAAAAGTGGCAGATGCAGTTCAATGTAGATAAATGCAAGGTTCTGAAGCTTGGGAGTGCCCATAACCCTAGTACTTATAAGTTAAATGATGTAGAACTTAGCCATACAGATTGCGAAAAGGACTTGGGGGTTATGGTGAGCAGCAACCTTAAACCAAGACAGCAATGCCTAAGCGTACGTAATAAGGCAAATAGATTACTGGGATTTATATCAAGAAGTGTAAGCAACAGAAGTCCAGAGGTCATACTGCAGCTTTATATATCATTAGTAAGGCCTCACCTAGATTATGCAGCTCAGTTCTGGTCTCCATATTACATAATGGACATAAATTCGTTAGAAAACATTCAGTGTAGGATGACTAAATTAATACATAGCATTAGAAATCTTCCTTATGAAGAAAGACTGAAGACTCTTAAGTTACATTCACTTGTTAGACGAAGAATGAGGGGAGACCTGAACGAAGTGTATAAGTGGAAGATAGGTATTAATAAAGGGGATATTAATAAGGTCTTGAGGATGTCTCTCCAAGAGAGAACCCACAGTAATGGATTTAAATTAGATAAGTTTAGATTTAGAAAGGACATAGGAAAGTATTGGTTTGGAAATAGGGTAGTTGATGAGTGGAACAGTCTACCTAGTTGGGTTATTGAGGCTAGGACTTTGGGTAGTTTCAAATTTAGGTTGGATAAGTACATGAGTGGGAGGGGTTGGATTTGAGTGGACTTGCACATCAGAGCTTATTTCTTGGGTGGCATTGAAAATTGGGTTGGGCAAATGTTTTGTTAGTGGGATGAATTGTAAAGGACCTGCCTAGTATGGGCCAACAGGCCTCCTACAGTGTTCCTCCTTTCTTATGTTCTTATGTTAACTCCCATCCTCTGTTTATATAGTGGGACATTGTTCAAAAGGTGATCTCTACACTGCAACAGTGTAGAAATTGCTGGTGTTTTGGTCATCCAGCGAAATATTGCAGGTCAATGGCCGAATGCCCAGTCTGTGGTGCCAATGACCATTACTTGTCTTGTAGTCTACCTCCCTCTTGCATTAATTGTCATGAGGCTCCCCTGTCCCCTCCCAAGTTTCTTCTTCTTATGCCCCTCCCAGGTTTCTTCCTCTCCTGTCTCCTCCCTCACTTCTCCGATTCCCTCTACCCTTTCATCCCCCCCTACTTTGGTACAGTTCATTGCTGTCCTAGTCTATACTCACCCTCCTCCTTCCATCTCCAACATTGTCTCCCACACAACGTCTTTGTCTTCCAAAACACTCGAAGCTATCTCAGAATATATTGAACAGATTAAACTATCAGTGGACACTGATCGACCTCCTGTTCCTCCTCTTCCCTCTCCTCCATCTGCGCAACTCCTGTCTTTGCAGCGTCCCATTCCTTCGCTGCTTGAACGTTTTCCGCTGCCGCCACATGTGGACTTCTCTAACCCCTCTAGTCCGTAGGTACCTTTACTTGCAGATTTTTTGTATCTTTCTCGTTACCAGTCATGGTTTATTTACAGTGGAATATACGCAGCCTCAGAGGTAATCGGGGTGAGCTTCAGATGTTGCTCTCCCGGTTTTCCCCTGTTGGTGTTTGCTTACAAGAACCAAAATTACACTCTGCTGTTATCCACCCCATCTTAGGCTATGATTTATTGTATTCTTCGGATCCTTTTTCTGATAGAACCTTTAATAAAAGTGCCCTTCTTATATGCACTGATGTTCCATACTGTCAGCTATTTGTTCATACTTCGCTGCATTACACTGCAGCCCGCATCCACTTGAATAAGTGGTATACAATCTGTTCTTTGTATCTCTCTCCTTCTCGGGCATTATCTATCCCGGATGTTGCCTTTCTTGTTTCGTCCTTACCGCCACCACTTCTGTTACTTGGCGATTTTTAATGCCCACCATATCCTCTATGGGATTCTCACTGTGACTCCTGTGACATTCAGTTAGAAGCTTTTCTCGCTTCTCACCCCCTCCATGTTTTAAATACAGGTACTCCCACTCATTTTTATCCACGAACTCATACTTTCTCTTGCATCGATCTCTCGGTCTGCTCTTCCTCCACTGCACTAGACTTCACCTGGTCTGTCCTCCCGGACTTACATGACAGCGATCATTTTCCATTCATTCTTACTTCTTCATATTCATCACCTCTTCGTTGCCCACGCTGGCAATTGATCGAGCAAATTGGGACTTTTACTCACAACTAACTGCTTTTAGTGAGCTTCCTACTTCATCCTCTATTGATGAGCTTTAACACCTCTTCTCGACCTCAGTTATAACTGCAGCTTCTCATTCTGTACCCTGAACCTTGGGCAGGCATTCTCAGAAGTGCGTGCCTTAGTGGTCTCCTGCTTGTGTTCGGGCAGTACGTTTGAAACGCTCTACGTGGGGCAGGCACTGATACAAAAAACCACAGAGAGACTTCTTGATTTTAAGCAGAAGTGAGTGGTCACTCGCCGTGTCATCCGTGATGCTGGCGAGATTATGTTTCCACCATCACCTCTGCTTCCTCTATGAGTGCAGTCTGGAAAAAAATACAGAAACTGGGTGGTAAATACTCTCCCGACCCGGCTCCTGTTCTGCGGGTTGCCGGTGTTCATACAGCAAACCCTCTTGACGTTGCCATTGAAATTGGTAATCATCTGGTCCATATTTCTCAGGGGTTCCATCTATTCCCCTCGGTCCTTTGCCTTCTCTACTTCTTCCATTCTCTAGCACACTTGGTTATGGCCTCTCCACACCTTTGGGTGAAACACGGGTTCATCCTGGCTTTCTCGTTATTTCTGTTACCATTGGGTACAAACCTCTCCTCAGCTTCCTTGCATATTGTTGTTAATTATTCCATCATCTCATTTACTAACTTCCCTGCCAGTTCTCTGTCCCACTGAACCCCGTGTAGAAAATTCTTAATGCCTATGTAGTCCCCTCTCTTGTAGTTTGGTTTCATTCGTCCAGCCCTTCCTGCTTCTCTCTCCATTTGTAACTCTACTATGTATTAGAAGCTCAGAACCATGTAGTCAATGGCCCCGAGGGGTCTTTCATGTGCGATGTTCTCAATATCCACACTACTCAAGGTGAATAATAAGTCCAGTCTTGCTTGTTCATGCTCTACCCTCTATCTTTGGTAGTGCCCCTTACATGTTGGTACATGAGGTTTTCCAGCACCATCTGCATCATCTTAGCCTTCCCCCCATGTTTCTGGGCCCCCGTGTGACTCCAGGTTCTCCCAGTCAATTTCCTTGTGATTGAGCCCTTCTGGCCACTTCAACCAGTGTGTCAACCCTCTCTCTGTTACTGTCATCATACTCTTACCGTAGCCTCCTGCTGTTCTGTGGTGGGTTATACAGCACTACAATTACCACCTTGGGACCTCCAGACTGAAGTGTTCCTATTATGTAGTCTCTTTCATCTCCTCTGTCTCCTCTCTCCAGCTCATCAAAATCCCATTGGTTTTTGATCAGCAGTGCCACTCCTCCACTCCCATGCTCCCTATGTCTTTCCTCAGGATCTGATATCCCATTGGAAAGATGACATTTGTTATCATTCCTCTGAGCTTGGTTTCTGTGAGAGCTTTGATGTTCGGTGATGCTTTTTTGATTCTTACGTGCCACTCCTCCCACTTAATCGTTATTCCAACAGCATTGGAGTACCATACCTCCAGTTTCCTCTCCAACACTGTGTTCTGTGGGGATTGGGAACCTGGCACTGTGTTGTGGGATTCTACCGCATAGTGTGGGGTGGGGGTTGTAAGTGTGGATTGTGGGATGTGTTGGGATAGCATGTTTGGTTGTAGGGTTCTGGGAGTGGTTCTGTACTCACCTAGTTGTACTCACCTAGTTGAGGTTGCGGGGGTCGAGTCCGAGCTCCTGGCCCCGCCTCTTCACTGATCGCTACTAGGTCACTCTCCCTGAGCCGTGAGCTTTATCATACCTCTGCTTAAAGTTATGTATGGATTCTGCCTCCACTACATCGCTTCCCAAACTATTCCACTTACTGACTACTCTGTGGCTGAAGAAATGCTTCCTAACATCCCTGTGATTCATCTGTGTCTTCAGCTTCCAACTGTCCCCTTGTTACTGTGTCCAATCTCTGGAACATCCTGTCTTTGTCCACCTTGTCAATTCCTCTCAGTATTTTGTATGTCGTTATCATGTCCCCCCTATCTCTCCTGTCCTCCAGTGTCGTCAGGTTGATTTCCCTTAACCTCTCCTCGTAGGACATACCTCTTAGCTCTGGGACTAGTCTTGTTGCAAACCTTTGCACTTTCTCTAGTTTCTTCACGTGCTTGGCTAGGTGTGGGTTCCAAACTGGTGCCGAATACTCCAATATGGGCCTAACGTACACGGTGTACAGGGTCCTAAATGATTCCTTATTAAGATGTCGGAATGCTGTTCTGAGGTTTGCTAGGCGCCCATATGCTGCAGCAGTTATTTGGTTGATGTGCGCTTCAGGAGATGTGCCTGGTGTTATACTCACCCCAAGATCTTTTTCCTTGAGTGAGGTTTGTAGTCTCTGACCCCCTAGACTGTACTCCGTCTGCGGCCTTTTTTGCCCTTCCCCAATCTTCATGACTTTGCACTTGGTGGGATTGAACTCCAGGAGCCAATTGCTGGACCAGGTCTGCAGCCTGTCCAGATTCCTTTGTAGTTCTGCCTGGTCTTTGATTGAGTGAATTCTTCTCATCAACTTCACGTCATCTGCAAACAGGGACACCTCAGAGTCTATTCCTTCCGTCATGTCGTTCACAAATACCAGAAACAGCACTGGTCCTAGGACTGACCCCTGCGGGACCCCGCTGGTCACAGGTGCCCACTCTGACACCTCGCCACGTACCATGACTCGCTGCTGTCTTCCTGACAAGTATTCCCTGATCCATTGTAGTGCCTTCCCTGTTATCCCTGCTTGGTCCTCCAGTTTTTGCACCAATCTCATGTGTGGAACTGTGTCAAACGCCTTCTTGCAGTCCAAGAAAATGCAATCCACCCACCCCTCTCTCTCTTGTCTTACTGCTGTCACCATGTCATAGAACTCCAGTAGGTTTGTGACACATGATTTCCCGTCCCTGAAACCATGTTGGCTGCTGTTCATGAGATCGTTCCTTTCTAGGTGTTCCACCACTCTTCTCTTGATAATCTTCTCCATGATTTTGCATACTATACATGTCAGTGACACTGGTCTGTAGTTTAATGTTTCATGTCTGTCTCCTTTTTTAAAGATTGGGACTACATTTGCTGTCTTCCATGCCTCAGGCAATCTCCCTGTTTCGATAGATGTATTGAATATTGTTGTTAGGGGTACACATAGCGCCTCTGCTCCCTCTCTCAATACCCATGGGGAGATGTTATCTGGCCCCATTGCCTTTGAGGTATCTAGCTCACTCAGAAGCCTCTTCACTTCTTCCTCGGTTGTGTGCACTGTGTCCAGCACTTGGTGGTGTGCCCCACCTCTCCGTCTTTCTGGAGTCCCTTCTGTCTCCTCTGTGAACACTTCTTTGAATCTCTTGTTGAGTTCTTCACATACTTCACGGTCATTTCTTGTTGTCTCTCCTCCTTCCTTCCTTAGCCTGATTACCTGGTCCTAGACTGTTGTTTTCCTCCTGATGTGGCTGTACAACAGTTTCGGGTCAGATTTGGCTTTCGCTGCTATGTCATTTTCATACTGTCTTTGGGCCTCCCTTCTTATCTGTGCATATTCGTTTCTGGCTCTGGTGGCCTGGTGGTTAACGCTCCCGCTTCACACGGCGAGGGCCTGGGTTCGATTCCCAGCCAGAGTAGAAACATTGGACGTGTTTCTTTCAACCTGTTGTCTATGTTCCCCATCAGTAAAATGGGTACCTGGGTGTTAGTCGACTGGTGTGGGTCGCATCCTGGGACACTGACCTAAGGAGGCCTGGTCACAGACCGGGCCGCGGGGGCGTTGACCCCCGGAACTCTCTCCAGGTAAACTCCAGGTAAACGACTGCTCTCCTTATTCTCCTGGGTCCTTTGCCTTCTATATTTCTTCCATTCCCTAGCACACTTGGTTTTTGCCTCCCTGCACCTTTGGGTAAACCATGGGCTCATCCTGGCTTTTTCATTATTCCTGTTACCCTTGGGTACAAACCTCTCCTCAGCCTCCTTGCATTTTGTTGCTACATATTCCATCATCTTATTAACTGGCTTCCCTGCCAGTTCTCTGTCCCACTGAACCCCGTTCAGGTAGTTCCTCATTCCTGTGTAGTCCCCTTTCTTGTAGTTTGGCTTCATTCGTCCTGGCCTTCCTGCTTCTCCCTCCACTTGTAGCTCTACTGTGTATTCGAAGCTTAAAACCACATGGTCACTGGCCCCAAGGGGTCTTTCATATGTGATGCCCTCGATATCTGCACTACTCAAGGTGAATACTAAGTCCAGCCTTGCTGGTTCATCCTCTCCTCTCTCTCTTGTAGTGTCCCTTACGTGTTGGCACATGAAGTTTTCCAGTACCACCTCCATCATCTTAGCCCTCCATGTATCTTGGCCCCCATGTGGGTCCAAGTTCTCCCAATCGA
>NC_091302.1:20457674-20460174 GCF_038502225.1 Cherax quadricarinatus
TGACATGTTCCAGTCATGAGTGACATGTTCCAGTCATGAGTGACATGTTCCAATCATGAGTGACATGTTCTAGTCATGAGTGACATGTTCCAGTCATGAGTGACATGTTCCAGTCATAAGTGACATGTTCCAGTCATGAGTGACATGTTTCAGTTATGAGTGACATGTTTCAGTCATGAGTGACATGTTCCAGTCATGAGTGACATGTTCCAGTCATGAGTGACATGTTCTAGTCATGAGTGACATGTTTCAGTCATGAGTGACATGTTCCAGTCATGAGTGACATGTTTCAGTCATGAATGACATGTTTCAGTCATGGGTGACATGTTCCAGTCATGAGTGACATGTTCCAGTCATGAGTGACATGTTCCAGTCATGAGTGACATGTTCCAGCCGTGAGTGACATGTTCCAGTCATGAGTGACATGTTTCAGTCATGAGTGACATGTTCCAGTCATGAGTGACATGTTTCAGTCATTGAGTGACATGTTTCAGTCATGAGTGACATGTTCCAATCATGAGTGACATGTTCTAGTCATGAGTGACATGTTCCAGTCATGAGTGACATGTTTCAGTCATGAGTGACATGTTTCAGTCATGAGTGACATGTTCCAGTTATGAGTGACATGTTTCAGTCATGAGTGACATGTTCCAGTCATGAGTGACATGTTCCAGTCATGAGTGACATGTTCCAGTCATGAGTGACATGTTCCAGTCATGAGTGACATGTTTCAGTCATGAGTGACATGTTCCAGTCATGAGTGGCATGTTTCAGTCATGAGTGACATGTTCCAGTCATGAGTGACATGTTTTAGTCATGAGTGACATGTTTAAGTCATGAGTGACATGTTACAATCATGAGTGACATGTTCCAGTCATGAGTGATATGTTTCAGTCATGAGTGACGTGTTCCAGTCATGAGTGACATGTTCCAGTCATGAGTGACATGTTCCAGTCATGAGTGACATGTTTCAGTCATGAGTGACATGTTCTAGTCATGAGTGACATGTTTCAGTCATGAGTGACATGTTTCAGTCATGAGTGACATGTTTCAGTCATGAGTGACATGTTCCAGTCATGAGTGAAATGTTTCAGTCATGAGTGACATGTTCCAGTCATGAGTGACATGTTCCAGTCATGAGTAACATGTTCCAGTCATGAGTGGCATGTTCCAGTCATGAGTGACATGTTACAGTCATGAGTGACATGTTCCAGTCATGAGTGACATGTTTCAGTCATGAGTGAAATGTTTCAGTCATGAGTGAAATGTTCCAGTCATGAGTGACATGTTCCAGTCATGAGTGACATGTTCCAGTCATGAGTGACATGTTTCAGTCATTGAGTGACATGTTTCAGTCATGAGTGACATGTTCCAATCATGAGTGACATGTTTCAGTCATGAGTGACATGTTTCAGTCATGAGTGACATGTTTCAGTCATGAGTGAAATGTTCCAGTCATGAGTGACATGTTTCAGTCATGAGTGACATGTTCCAGTCATGAGTGACATGTTTCAGTCATTGAGTGACATGTTTCAGTCATGAGTGACATGTTCCAATCATGAGTGACATGTTCTAGTCATGAGTGACATGTTCCAGTCATGAGTGACATATTCCAGTCATGAGTAAAATGTTCCAGTCACTAGTAAAATGTTTCAGTCATGAGTGACATGTTCCAGTCATGAGTGACATGTTCCAGTCATGAGTGACATGTTCCAGTCATGAGTGACATGTTCCAGTCATGAGTGACATGTTCCAGTCATGAGTGGCATGTTCCAGTCATGAGTGGCATGTTTCGGTCATGAGTGACATGTTTCAGTCATGAGTGAAATGTTCCAGTCATGAGTGACATGTTTCAGTCATGAGTGACATGTTCCAGTCATGAGTGACATGTTCCAGTCATGAGTGACATGTTCCAGTCATGAGTGACATGTTCCAGTCATGAGTGACATGTTTCAGTCATGAGTGACATGTTCCAGTCATGAGTGACATGTTCCAGTCATGAGTGACATGTTCCAGTCATGAGTGACATGTTTCAGTTATGAGTGACATGTTCCAGTCATGAGTGACATGTTTCAGTTATGAGTGACATGTTCCAGTCATGAGTGACATGTTCCAGTCATGAGTGACATGTTCCAGTCATGAGTGACATGTTTCAGTTATGAGTGACATGTTCCAGTCATGAGTGACATGTTCCAGTCATGAGTGACATGTTTCAGTCATGAGTGACATGTTCCAGTCATGAGTGACATGTTCCAGTCATGAGTGACATGTTCCAGTCATGAGTGACATGTTTCAGTTATGAGTGACATGTTCCAGTGATGAGTGACATGTTCCAGTCATGAGTGACATGTTCCAGTGATGAGTGACATGTTTCAGTTATGAGTGACATGTTCCAGTCATGAGTGACATGTTTCAGTCATGAGTGACATGTTCCAGTCATGAGTGACATGTTCCAGTCATGAGTGACATGTTCCAGTCATGAGTGACATGTTCCAGTCAT
>NC_091302.1:20465174-20515174 GCF_038502225.1 Cherax quadricarinatus
TGTGGCACCAGGGCCTCTTAGCAAAACTTCAAGGACTGGGAATTGCAGGCTCTACGCTATGTCTCCTCAGTGATTACCTTCATGGTAGATCTCTAAGGGTAGTTCTCAATGGAACGGGATCAGCAAAACATCCTATTGGGGCAAGTGTTCCACAAGGAAGCGTGCTGGGACCATTGTTATGGAATATCTACTTCAAAGACATTCTTCATCTCATCCCAGAATCCCATGCATATGCAGACGACTGTACACTGACATTCACTTATCCAAGAGAAGAAATGCCAGCTGCTCTAAGCTACATCAATCACCAGCTAAGAAGTATATCAGCTTAGGGAAATAGATGGCAAGTAACATTTGCACCTGGGAAAACGCAAATGATGATGGTGTCTAGGCACCATGATGGCAATGCTGGTGCAGTAGTAAGGATGAATGGGAGGGTGTTGGCACCTGGAGAAAAAGTTGATATCCTTGGGGTGAAATTTGACTCCAAACTAACCATGAAGAGCCATGTTGTAAATCTTGCAAACAAGGCAGCCAGGAAGCTTACAGCACTTCGCTGTATCTCGCATCTGCTTGACAGTAGGGGTTGCAAGATTCTGTACGAGGCACAAGTACGCTCACACCTTGAGTATGCTCCACTTTCTTGGTTTGCCTGCTCCCCCTCCCTCTCATCTTCGACTGCTTGACAGAGTAGAGAACAGAGCAAGACGTCTCATCTCTCGCCTGGACCCATCCTGGATAGACCTGTCAATTCAGCAGAGCCTTCAACACAGGAGGGATGTGGGTGGCCTTACTGTTATGTACAAGGCCAATATTGCCAAAGTACCACACTTGGATCCACTTCGAGGACAGCGAGAAACAAGCTTTTATGCCACAAGACGGGCAGAAAGCAGCAACTTCACTCTGGCTGTACCCTTCTTCAGAACATCTGATATCATATATACCCAGGATAACTCGAGTATGGAACATATTCGTACAGCATAGTGATGTCAACGAGATAAAGTCAGTTGATCAAATGAAAATGCTGGCCCACAGATGGCTCCAATTTCATCCTGTTCCCTACTTGTATGTCTCATAACAATAAAAATGCTTTCAAATGAGCTGATGTAGGTAACAGCTCTTAGCTTGCCAATAAAGTTAGGAATCCTTAACCTGTAAATAGCTTGTCAATAAAGTTAGGAATCCTTAACCTGTAAATAGCTTGTCAATAAAGCTAGGGATTCTTAACCTTGTCAAACCCTGTGTAAAGAGAGAGAGAGAGAGAGAGAGAGAGAGAGAGATAGAGAGAGAAACAGACAGACAGACAGACAGACAGACAGACAGACAGACAGACAGACAGACAGACAGACAGACAGAAAGAGAGAGACAGACAGACAGACAGACAGACAGAGAAACAGAGACAGAGACAGAGACAGAGAGAGAGAGAGAGAGAGAGAGAGAGAGAGAGAGAGAGAGAGAGAGAGAGAGAGAGAGAGAGAGAGAGAGAGAGAGAGAGAGAGAGAGAGAGAGAGAGAGAGAGAGAGAGAGAGAGAGAGAGAGAGAGAGAGAGAAACAGACAGACAGAGACAGATAAAAACAGATAGTTAGACCGGCAGACAGAAACATAGAGACAGAGTCAATGTGTGAAAACAAAGAGGTGATCTGCTACACACGTATCCACAATAATCCTGGCCTAACACGTTCTATCAGCTTGTTATTACCAATTTACTCGTTGAAGAACACGTTATCTCCCTGTTTACGAACGACATTTAATGGATAATGGTAATTTTAAAGTGCATTACAATTAAGGTCTCAATAACACAAGTGCCCTGTCAGAAAATATGCCTTGATTAGCCAGGCAAAACTGTCCAAACTTTCAATAATTTTTTCCTACCACTAATAGCAAAATGAAGTTAACTAGATGTATTTCGGTCGCTGTTTGATCCGAGGAAGGTATCTCAGTTTTTCATAACCTCAGCACCACGCGAGTGGAATAGTGCAGAGTGCGGCAGACATTTGTAGTGCACTTAAATATCACTTTATAATATCTGAAGCGAATTAGAAGAGGTCTAAACAAATCTTCGTAGGGAAACTATTCCCCAAATTTAAAATGGCTAATTTGGATATACCAAGTTGAAATCTAATTCTTAGCTTCTACTAAGGAGCAGTACCTTTGAAGCTAAATGGAAGAGGATTCCTCTCGTTATCTCCGAGAGAGCAGTATCCTAAAATACACCAATACATTAAACTGGAAGCCGCTCGATATTTATATTTTCAGGTAATCTGCGTTGAAACATTCAAGGTAATCATATGCGACTCTCCAGTAATTATCACATTAAAAACACCGTTTCAATTTTAGCAATTTCTTCCAAAAACTCAGACTTGGCCCAACACAGACCCAAGTCAATCCAAACTTTTCTGTAAGACTAACCAGTTACTAAACAATCAAGTAATTGTGTAAGCAATAAGTAAGAAGGTAAGTATATAATTATAAAGTAAATAAGCACGTAGTAAGAAAGCAAGTTAATAAGTTAGTTAATAAGTTAGAAAGTAAGCAAGCAAGTAGGTAAGTAAATAGTAAGTAAGTAGTTTTTATTTAACTTTTGTATACAAATCATAGAATTTTTTTTTACAATGGTCTTAAAGGCACAAATAATTGTCACATAAGAGAACATTATGTAGATTTAATTTGGGAAAACCCATCAACTTGTAGCTTGTACCTGCCATTAAATACTGAAGCCATTCAGAAAAGATAAACTAAAATGCATTTAAAGAAACTAACGGAAGTCAAAATGCCACATTATTCAACACACCATACTGGCACGTGTACACTTACAGACTCGTTTTGTACTCTCCGCCATCATCGAATTAGGATTTTTTTTAACGTTTGAAGCTACGCCGCAGCATCCTGGAATGTATCACAGCTATTCCAGAATACTGGGTCTATATCAGAACCATTCTAGAAAGCTGGGTATGTATCAGAACAATTTCAGGATGCTGGGTATGTATCAGAGCCATTTCTGAATGCTAGGAATATATCCGAGCCGTTCCAGGCTGTCAGAAATGTATCAGAGCCATTCCAGGATGTTTGGAATGAGTCCTAGAACTTTGATCATAGGGGAGACTGCGTATATCAGTTGTTTTTAGAAGCTTTGCCTAGATGCTGCACATAAGTGTTGAAAGTTTGAAGTCGATCGGATGAGACCTTCTTGAGTTATGAGCGAAATAAAAACGAAAAGCAGGAGGAAGAAAAAAGAATTCTGGAAGCCAGGTAAAGTTTCCCATTCGTGGATAATACTACTGGAAAGAAAATATGGTGCTTATATTTCATTCCTCTTTAAATAAATAATAAAGAAATAATCCTGCAAAACTGTCAGCACTAAATGAGACAACGCATAAAGGGATGAAGTCCCTGGACTGGTCTTAATGTTGTCTCAGTTTCTGATCTCACAGTGGAACATCAGATCATGTTTTGTCTCCGCTCCAATGATCGTTGTGAAGCATCTGGAGATATTGTACCTCATATCCCATCTCGCACCTTAGTGTGTTTTTCCTTAGTTCTCTCGGCTTGTAGCGGAGGATACGAACATGCTTAACCTTATTTCCAATCTAGTAGTGGAACACTTGACCAAGTCGTGCCTCAGCTTGTTCGTAAGGAAGAATCTAAGTATGCACAGTACAGAAATAACCCGAACATTGGAGACAGAAGCTTATGACGACGTTTCGGTCCGACTTCGACTACTGACTAGTCACACTAGTGACATGAATCTGAGCATGTTTTGTCTCAGTTCTTAAGCTCGTTGTGAGGTGAAGCATCCCAGCGTAAATTACCTGACAACCTGAGTATATTTTTTTCTTTCATTTCATGATCATTATATCTTCCATGACTTTTTAACCTTGTTGTAGCAAAGTAAAACCTTAAAATAGTAAGTGAAAAATCATCGAGTTGAAATACGTATCTGGGTTGAACACCTTTTTCATTGGACTTTAACTATGGACTTTAACTAGTCAGTAGTCGAAGTCGGACCGAAACGTCGTCATAAGCTTCTGTCTCCAATGTTCGGGTTATTTCTGTGTTGTGCATTCTTAGATTCTTCCTTACGAACAAGCTGAGGCACGACTTGGTCAAGTGTTCCACTACTAGATTGGAAATAAGGTTAAGCATGTTCGTATCCTCCGCTACAAGCCGAGAGAACTAAGGAAAAACACACTAAGGTGCGAGATGGGATATGAGGTACAATATCTCCAGATGCTTCACAACGATCATTGGAGCAGAGACAAAACATGATCTGATGTTCCACTGTGAGATCGGAAACTGAGACAACATTAAGACCAGTCCAGGGACTTCATCCCTTTATGCGTTGTCTCATTTAGTGCTGACAGTTTTGCAGGATTATTTCTTTATTATTTATTTGAAGAGGAATGAAATATAAGCACCATATTTTCTTTCCAGTAGTATTATCCACGAATGGGAGACTTTACCTGGCTTCCAGAATTCTTTTTTCTTCCTCCTGCTTTTCGTTTTTATTTCGCTCATAACTCAAGAAGGTCTCATCCGATCGACTTCAAACTTTCAACACTTGTGTGCAGTATTTAGGCCAAACTTCTAAAAACAACTGATATATGCAGTCTCCCCTATGATCAAAGTTCTAGGACTCATTCCAAACATCCTGGAATGGCTCTGATGCATTTCTGGCAGCCTGGAACGGCTCGGATACATTCCTAGCATCCAGAAATGGCTCTGATACATACCCAGCATCCTTTCTGGAATGGTTCTGATACAGACCCAGTATTCTGGAATAGCTCTGATACATTCCAGGATGCTGCGGCGTAGCTTCAAACGTTAAAAAAATCCTAATTCGATGATGGCGGAGAGTACAAATCGAGTCTGTAAGTGTACTCGTGCCAGTATGGTGTGTTGAATAATGTGGCATTTTGACTTCCGTTAATTTCTTTAAATGCATTTTAGTTTATCTTTTCTGAATGGCTTCAGTATTTAATGGCTGGTACAAGCTACAAGTTGATGGGTTTTCCCAAATTAAATCTACATAATGTTCTCTTATGTGACAATTATTTGTGCCTTTAAAACCATTGTAAAAAAAATTCTATGATTTGTATACAAAAGTTAAATAAAAACTACTTACTTACTATTTACTTACCTACTTGCTTGCTTACTTTCTAACTTATTAACTAACTTATTAACTTGCTTTCTTACTACGTGCTTATTTACTTTATAATTATATACTTACATTCTTACTTATTGCTTACACAATTACTTCATTGTTTAGGTTAAGTCACAAGTGTTCTGAAGTTTGGAGCATTTTACAGTGTAATGGGAAAGGAAGGCATCTACAGAGACAAAGCCACGACTAAGATTCATGCAAACAAAGTTGTGTTTAAGCACAACTTTGTATGAATCTTAGTCGTGGCTTTGTCTCCGTAGATGCCTTTCTTTCCCATTACACTGTAAAATGCTCCAAACTTCAGAACACCTGTTACTTAACCTGATTCCTTTTTTCTCTTTCTCCCTCTTCCCCTTTCTCTTTTTCCTCATTCTTCTTTGGGTTTCCTTTCTTCTGCCTTGTGTGTTTGGTTCTCCCCTCCTCCCATTGTTTTTGTTCGTACCCTTTGTGGGCCCCTAAATCTCCTGCATTGCTCCTCTTTCTTGGTTTTTGACAGATTCCACTGTTACTGCTACTACTCCTACTATAACCGCTACCTTGCTATTTCCTGTCCTACTACCTCTCTTGTCCGGTCACTGTCTGCTAACTTCTCTCCTTTCTGTTAGTGTGACTTTGTAAATGGTCCAAGTCAGATCGAAACGTCGTCGTAAGCTCCTCTCTCCTATGTGAGGGTTATTTGTGTACAAGGCCTCTAACTGTCTTGAAATGGAAAATTGACAGTTCTTTAAAGCTGCTCCTGATAAGCCGGGTTGGTTGCCTGCTTTCTGGGTGCTTGCTTCACTGTAAGACCTGTCAACCAGGAGGCCTGATCTACGATAGCACTGTTGGGACGATGACGCACTGAGAGACCTGTCAGTCAGGAGGCCTGATCTACGATAGCACTGTGGGACGATGACACACTGAGAGACCTATCAATCAGGAGGCCTGATCTACGATAGCACTGTTGGGACGATGACGCACTGAGAGACCTGTCAATCAGGAGGCCTGATCTATAGCACTGTTGGGACGATGACACACTGAGAGACCTGTCAATCAGGAGGCCTGATCTATAGCACTGTTGGGACGATGACACACTGAGAGACCTGTCAATCAGGAGGCCTGATCTACGATAGCACTGTTGGGACGATGACACACTGAGAGACCTATCAATCAGGAGGCCTGATCTATAGCACTGTTGGGACGATGTTCACCATCACTGTCATCAGGAAAACATAAAAACATCAGGAAGCTTCATTATGTAGACAACAGAAATGTATATATGGGAATTTCTGAAATTATTATTGTGACACGTGTTAAGTCAAAAGTGTAGCTACGCGCATTATTCTGTTTGCATTATCGATGTAAAAATCCACGCAAAGAAATTATGCAAAATTTATTGAATTATAGTTCGGGTGGGACTCGAACCATGACAGAGGTGTTCCTAAATCTCCCGGGCCAGTGCGCTTACCACTGGGCCAGCTGGTTCTAATATGATACATCAACGCACATTTCTATATACCATAGGGAAGTTATTGTTCTATAATTTATTTGCAATCGTGTCATTACGATTTCGTGAGTCACGGTGTTTTTTTTTACAGAGGCACGAAATATATCATATTGTGTTATCAGCTTCAAGCAACAAAAGCTTAATCCATTCTGAAGAGTAGTAATTCCCAATGAATGAAATCTGCAACATACGATCAGCGTTGCAACACGAAAAAATACATTTCTGATTACCCATCCTAAATTACCCATCCAATATAACACATCCTAAATAACCCATCCTAAAAAGCCTTACGTAAATTTTTCACTTTACAGCAAATTAACATTAATGTATTTTTGACATTTCATAAAACGTACTTGAGCAAAATAATACAAAATACCGCAAATCCTAAGCTTACAAAGCTTAGCATTATTCTCCAAAAACATACAAACCTTAAAATTCTCCACAATTCCGAAGACCCAAAGTTCTACAAAACACAGTAACTATCAGCTTACACTGAGACAGTGACTGTCAGCTTACACTGAGACAGTGACTGTCAGCTTACACTGAGACAGTGACTGTCAGCTTACACTGAGACAGTGACTGTCAGCTTACACTGAGACAGTGACTGTCAGCTTACACTGAGACAATGACTGTCAGCTTACACTGAGACAGTGACTGTCAGCTTACACTGAGACAGTGACTGTCAGCTTACACTGAGACAGTGACTGTCAGCTTACACTGAGACAGTGACTGTCAGCTTACACTGAGACAGTGACTGTCAGCTTACACTGAGACAATGACTGTCAGCTTACACTGAGACAGTGACTGTCAGCTTACACTGAGACAGTGACTGTCAGCTTACACTGAGACAGTGACTGTCAGCTTACACTGAGACAATGACTGTCAGCTTACACTGAGACAGTGACTGTCAGCTTACACTAAGACAGTGACTGTCAGCTTACACTGAGACAGTGACTGTCAGCTTACACTGAGACAGTGACTGTCAGCTTACACTGAGACAGTGACTGTCAGCTTACACTGAGACAGTGACTGTCAGCTTACACTGAGACAGTAACTATCATCTTACACTGAGACAGCAACTGTCAGCTTACACTCAGACAGTGACTATCATCTTACACTGAGACAGTGACTATCAGCTTACACTGAGACAGTGACTATCAGCCTACACTGAGACAGTGACTGTCAGCTTACACTGAGACAGTGACTGTCAGCTTACACTAAGACAGTGACTGTTAGCTTACACTTAGACAGTGACTGTCAGCTAGCACTGAGACAGTGGCTGTCAGCTTACACTGAGACAATGACTGTCAGCTTACACTGAGACAGTGACTGTCAGCTTACACTGAGACAGTGACTGTCAGCTTACACTGAGACAGTGACTGTCAGCTTACACTGAGACAGTGACCGTCAGCTTACACTGAGACAGTGACTGTCGGCTTACACTGAGACAGTGACTGTCAGCTTACACTGAGACAGTGACTGTCAGCTTACACTGAGACAGTAACTATCATCTTACACTGAGACAGCAACTGTCAGCTTACACTCAGACAGTGACTATCATCTTACACTGAGACAGTGACTATCAGCTTACACTGAGACAGTGACTATCAGCCTACACTGAGACAGTGACTGTCAGCTTACACTGAGACAGTGACTGTCAGCTTACACTAAGACAGTGACTGTTAGCTTACACTTAGACAGTGACTGTCAGCTAGCACTGAGACAGTGGCTGTCAGCTTACACTGAGACAATGACTGTCAGCTTACACTGAGACAGTGACTGTCAGCTTACACTGAGACAGTGACTGTCAGCTTACACTGAGACAGTGACTGTCAGCTTACACTGAGACAGTGACCGTCAGCTTACACTGAGACAGTGACTGTCGGCTTACACTGAGACAGTGACTGTCAGCTTACACTGAGACAGTGACTGTCAGCTTACACTGAGACAGTAACTATCATCTTACACTGAGACAGCAACTGTCAGCTTACACTCAGACAGTGACTATCATCTTACACTGAGACAGTGACTATCAGCTTACACTGAGACAGTGACTATCAGCCTACACTGAGACAGTGACTGTCAGCTTACACTGAGACAGTGACTGTCAGCTTACACTAAGACAGTGACTGTTAGCTTACACTTAGACAGTGACTGTCAGCTTGCACTGAGACAGTGGCTGTCAGCTTACACTGAGACAGTGACTGTCAGCTTACACTGAGACAGTGACTGTCAGCTTACATTGAGACAGTGACTATCATCTTACACTTAGACAGTGGCTGTCAGTTTACACTGAGAAAATGACTGTCAGCTCACACTGAGACAATGACTATCATCTTACACTGAGACAGTGACTGTCAGCTTACACTTAGACAGTGACTGTCAGCTTACACTGAGACAGTGACTGTCAGCTAACACTGAGACAGTGACTGTCAGTTTACACTGAGACAGTGACTGTCAGCTTACACTGAGACAGTGACTGTCAGTTTACACTTAGACAGTGACTGTCAGCTTACACTGAGACAGTGACTATCATCTTACACTGAGACAGTGACTGTCAGCTTACACTGAGACAGTGACTGTCAGCTTACACTGAGACAGTGACAGCCAGTTTGCATTGAGACAGTGACTGTCAGCTTACATTGAGACAGTGACTATCAGCTTACACTGAGACAGTGACTGCCAGCTTACACTGAGACAGTGACTATCAGCTTACACTGAGACAGTGACTATCAGCTTACACTAAGACAATGGCTATCATCTTACACTGAGACAGTGATTGCAAGCTTACACTGAGACAGTGACTATCAGCTTACAGTGAGACAGTGACTATCAGCTTACACTGAGACAGTGACTGTCAGCTTACACTGAGAGACTATCATCTTACACTGAGACAGTGGCTGTCAGCTTACACTGAGACAGTGACTGTCAGCTCACACTGAGACAATGACTATCATCTTACACTGAGACAGTGACTGTCAGCTTACACTTAGACAGTGACTGGCAGCTTACACTGAGACAGTGACTATCATCTTACACTGAGACAGTGACTGTCAGCTTACCCTGAGACAGTGACTGTCAGCTTACACTGAGACAATGACTATCATCTTACACTGAGACAGTGACTGTCAGCTTACACAGAGACAATGACTGTCAGCTCACACTGAGACAATGACTATCATCTTACACTGAGACAGTGACTGTCAGCTTATACTTAGAGAGTGACTGTCAGCTTACACTGAAACAGTGACAGTCAGCTTATACTTAGACAGTGACTGTCAGCTTACACTGAGACAGTGACTGTCATCTTACACTGAGACAGTGACTGTCAGCTTACACTGAGACAGTGACTGTCAGTTTACACTTAGACAGTGACTATCAGCTTACACTGAGACACTGACTATCATCTTACACTGAGACAGTGACTGTCAGCTTACACTGAGACAGTGACTGTCAGCTTACACTGAGACAGTGACTGCCAGCTTACACTGAGACAGTGACTGTCAGCTTACATTGAGACAGTGACTATCACCTTACACTGAGACAGTGACTGTCAGCGTACACTGAGACAGTGACTATCAGCTTACACTGAGACAGTGACTGTCAGATTACACTGAGACAGTGACTATCAGTTTACACTGAGACAGCGATTTTCAGCTTACACTAAGACAGTGCCTATCATCTTACACTGACACAGTGACTGTCAGCTTACACTGAGACAGTGACTATCAGCTTACAGTGAGACAGTGACTATCAGCTTACACTGAGACAGTGACTGTCAGCTTACAATGAGAGACTATCATCTTACACTGAGACAGTGGCTGTCAGCTTACACTGAGACAGTGACTGTCAGCTCACACTGAGACAATGACTATCATCTTACACTGAGACAGTGACTGTCAGCTTACACTTAGACAGTGACTGGCAGCTTACACTGAGACAGTGACTGTCAGCTTACCCTGAGACAGTGACTGTCAGCTTACACTGAGACAATGACTATCATCTTACACTCAGACAGTGACTGTCAGCTTACACTGAGACAATGACTGTCAGCTCACACTGAGACAATGACTATCATCTTACACTGAGACAGTGACTGTCAGCTTATACTTAGACAGTGACTGTCAGCTTACACTGAGACAGTGACTGTCAGATTATACTTAGACAGTGACTGTCAGCTTACACTGAGACAGTGACTGTCAGCTTACACTGAGACAGTGACTGTCAGTTTACACTGAGACAGTGGCTGTCAGCTTACACTGAGACAGTGACTGTCAGTTTACACTTAGACAGTGACTGTCAGCTTACACTGAGACAGTGACTATCATCTTACACTGAGACAGTGACTGTCAGCTTACACTGAGACAGTGACTGTCAGCTTACACTGAGACAGTGACTGCCAGCTTACACTGAGACAGTGAGTATCAGCTTACACTGAGACAGTGACTGTCAGATTACACTGAGACAGTGACTTTCAGTTTACACTGAGACAGCGACTGTCAGCTTGCACTGAGACAGTGGCTATCATCTTACACTGAGACAGTGACTGTCAGCTTACACTGAGACAGTGACCATCAGCTTACACTGAGACAGTGACTATCAGCTTACACTGAGACAGTGACTGTCAGCTTACACTGAGAGAGTGACTATCATCTTACACTGAGACAGTGGCTGTCAGCTTACACTGAGACAGTGACTGTCAACTCACACTGAGACAGTGACTGTCAGATTACACTGAGACAGTGGCTGTCAGCTTACACTGAGACAGTGACTGTCAGATTACACTGAGACAGTGACTATCAGTTTACACTGAGACAGCTACTGTCAGCTTACACTGAGACAATGGCTATCATCTTACACTGAGACAGTGACTGTCAGCTTACACTGAGACAGTGACTATCAGCTTACACTGAGACAGTGACTATCAGCTTACACTCAGACAGTGACTGTCAGCTTACACTGAGAGAGTGACTATCATCTTACACTGAGACAGTGGCTGTCAGCTTACACTGAGACAGTGACTGTCAGCTCACACTGAGACAATGACTATCATCGTACACTGAGACATTGACTGTCAGCTTACACTTAGACAGTGACTGGCAGCTTAAACTGAGACAGTGAGTGTCAGCTTACACTTAGACAGTGACTGGCAGCTTACACTGAGACAGTGACTATCATCTTACACTGAGGCAGTGACTGTCAGCTTACACTGAGACAGTGACTGTCAGCTTACACTGAGACAGTGACTGTCAGCTTACACTGAGACAGTGACTGTCAGCTTACATTGAGACAGTGACTATCATCTTACACTGAGACAGTGGCTGTCAGCTTACACTGAGACAATGACTGTCAGCTCACACTGAGACAATGACTATCATCTTGCACTGAGACAGTGACTGTCAGCTTACACTTAGACAGTGACTGTCAGTTACACTGAGACAGTGACTATCATCTTATACTGAGACAGTGACTGTCAGCTTACACCGAGACAGTGACTGTCAGCTTACACTGAGAGAGTGACTGTCAGCTTACACTGAGACAGTGACTGTCAGCTTACATCGAGACAGTGACTATCATCTTACACTGAGACAGTGACTGTCAGCTTACACTGAGACAGTGACTGTCAGCCTACACTGAGAAAATGGCTATCATCTTACACTGAGACAGTGACTGTCAGCTTACACTGAGACAGTGGCTGTCAGCTTACACTGAGACAGTGACTGTCAGCTTACACTGAGACAGTGACTATCATCTTACACTGAGACAGTGGCTGTCAGCTTACACTGAGACAATGACTGTCAGCTCACACTGAGACAATGACTATCATCTTGCACTGAGACAGTGACTGTCAGCTTACACTTAGACAGTGACTGTCAGTTACACTGAGACAGTGACTATCATCTTATACTGAGACAGTGACTGTCAGCTTACACTGAGACAGTGACTGTCAGCTTACACTGAGAGAGTGACTGTCAGCTTACACTGAGACAGTGACTGTCAGTTACACTGAGACAGTGACTATCATCTTATACTGAGACAGTGACTGTCAGCTTACACTGAGAGAGTGACTGTCAGCTTACACTGAGACAGTGACTGTCAGCTTACATTGAGACAGTGACTATCATCTTACACTGAGACAGTGACTGTCAGCTTACACTGAGACAGTGACTGTCAGCTTACACTGAGACAGTGACTGTCAGCTTACGCTGAGACAGTGACTGTCAGCTTACACTTAGACAATGACTATCATCTTACATTGAGACAGTGACTGTCAGCTTACACTGAGACAGTGGCTATCATCTTACACTGAGACAGTGACTATCATCTTACACTGAGACAGTGACTGTCAGCTTACATTGAGACAGTGACTATCATCTTACACTTACACAGTGGCTGTCAGTTTACACTGAGACAATGACTGTCAGCTCACACTGAGACAATGACTATCATCTTACACTGATACAGTGACTGTCAGCTTACACTTAGACAGTGACTGTCAGCTTACACTGAGACAGTGACTGTCAGCTCACACTGAGACAGTAACTGTCAGTTTACACTGAGACAGTGACTGTCAGCTTACACTGAGACAGTGACTGTCAGTTTACACTTAGACAGTGACTGTCAGCTTACACTGAGACAGTGACTATCATCTTACACTGAGACAGTGACTGTCAGCTTACACTGAGACAGTGACTGTCAGCTTACACTGAGACAGTGACAGCCAGTTTACATTGAGACAGTGACTGTCAGCTTACATTGAGACAGTGACTATCAGCTTACACTGAGACAGTGACTGCCAGCTTACACTGAGACAGTGACTATCAGCTTACACTGAGACAGTGACTATCAGCTTACACTGAGACATTGACTATCAGTTTACACTGAGACAGCGACTGTCAGCTTACACTAAGACAATGGCTATCATCTTACACTGAGACAGTGATTGCAAGCTTACACTGAGACAGTGACTATCAGCTTACAGTGAGACAGTGACTATCAGCTTACACTGAGACATTGACTGTCAGCTTACACTGAGAGACTATCATCTTACACTGAGACAGTGGCTGTCAGCTTACACTGAGACAGTGACTGTCAGCTCACACTGAGACAATGACTATCATCTTACACTGAGACAGTGACTGTCAGCTTACACTTAGACAGTGACTGGCAGCTTACACTGAGACAGTGACTATCATCTTACACTGAGACAGTGACTGTCAGCTTACCCTGAGACAGTGACTGTCAGCTTACACTGAGACAATGACTATCATCTTACACTGAGACAGTGACTGTCAGCTTACACAGAGACAATGACTGTCAGCTCACACTGAGACAATGACTATCGTCTTATACTGAGACAGTGACTGTCAGCTTATACTTAGAGAGTGACTGTCAGCTTACACTGAAACAGTGACAGTCAGCTTATACTTAGACAGTGACTGTCAGCTTACACTGAGACAGTGACTGTCATCTTACACTGAGACAGTGACTGTCAGCTTACACTGAGACAGTGACTGTCAGTTTACACTTAGACAGTGACTATCAGCTTACACTGAGACACTGACTATCATCTTACACTGAGACAGTGACTGTCAGCTTACACTGAGACAGTGACTGTCAGCTTACACTGAGACAGTGACTGCCAGCTTACACTGAGACAGTGACTGTCAGCTTACATTGAGACAGTGACTATCACCTTACACTGAGACAGTGACTGTCAGCGTACACTGAGACAGTGACTATCAGCTTACACTGAGACAGTGACTGTCAGATTACACTGAGACAGTGACTATCAGTTTACACTGAGACAGCGATTGTCAGCTTACACTAAGTGCCTATCATCTTACACTGAGACAGTGACTGTCAGCTTACACTGAGACAGTGACTATCAGCTTACAGTGAGACAGTGACTATCAGCTTACACTGAGACAGTGACTGTCAGCTTACAATGAGAGACTATCATCTTACACTGAGACAGTGGCTGTCAGCTTACACTGAGACAGTGACTGTCAGCTCACACTGAGACAATGACTATCATCTTACACTGAGACAGTGACTGTCAGCTTACACTTAGACAGTGACTGGCAGCTTACACTGAGACAGTGACTGTCAGCTTACCCTGAGACAGTGACTGTCAGCTTACACTGAGACAATGACTATCATCTTACACTCAGACAGTGACTGTCAGCTTACACTGAGACAATGACTGTCAGCTCACACTGAGACAATGACTATCATCTTACACTGAGACAGTGACTGTCAGCTTATACTTAGACAGTGACTGTCAGCTTACACTGAGACAGTGACTGTCAGCTTATACTTAGACAGTGACTGTCAGCTTACACTGAGACAGTGACTGTCAGCTTACACTGAGACAGTGACTGTCAGTTTACACTGAGACAGTGGCTGTCAGCTTACACTGAGACAGTGACTGTCAGTTTACACTTAGACAGTGACTGTCAGCTTACACTGAGACAGTGACTATCATCTTACACTGAGACAGTGACTGTCAGCTTACACTGAGACAGTGACTGTCAGCTTACACTGAGACAGTGACTGCCAGCTTACACTGAGACAGTGAGTATCAGCTTACACTGAGACAGTGACTGTCAGATTACACTGAGACAGTGACTTTCAGTTTACACTGAGACAGCGACTGTCAGCTTGCACTGAGACAGTGGCTATCATCTTACACTGAGACAGTGACTGTCAGCTTACACTGAGACAGTGACCATCAGCTTACACTGAGACAGTGACTATCAGCTTACACTGAGACAGTGACTGTCAGCTTACACTGAGAGAGTGACTATCATCTTACACTGAGACAGTGACTCTCAACTCACACTGAGACAGTGACTGTCAGATTACACTGAGACAGTGGCTGTCAGCTTACACTGAGACAGTGACTGTCAGATTACACTGAGACAGTGACTATCAGTTTACACTGAGACAGCGACTGTCAGCTTACACTGAGACAATGGCTATCATCTTACACTGAGACAGTGACTGTCAGCTTACACTGAGACAGTGACTATCAGCTTACACTGAGACAGTGACTATCAGCTTACACTCAGACAGTGACTGTCAGCTTACACTGAGAGAGTGACTATCATCTTACACTGAGACAGTGGCTGTCAGCTTACACTGAGACAGTGACTGTCAGCTCACACTGAGACAATGACTATCATCTTACACTGAGACATTGACTGTCAGCTTACACTTAGACAGTGACTGGCAGCTTAAACTGAGACAGTGAGTGTCAGCTTACACTTAGACAGTGACTGGCAGCTTACACTGAGACAGTGACTATCATCTTACACTGAGACAGTGACTGTCAGTTTACACTGAGACAGTGACTGTCAGCTTACACTGAGACAGTGACTGTCAGCTTACACTGAGACAGTGACTGTCAGCTTACATTGAGACAGTGACTATCATCTTACACTGAGACAGTGGCTGTCAGCTTACACTGAGACAATGACTGTCAGCTCACACTGAGACAATGACTATCATCTTGCACTGAGACAGTGACTGTCAGCTTACACTTAGACAGTGACTGTCAGTTACACTGAGACAGTGACTATCATCTTATACTGAGACAGTGACTGTCAGCTTACACCGAGACAGTGACTGTCAGCTTACACTGAGAGAGTGACTGTCAGCTTACACTGAGACAGTGACTGTCAGCTTACATCGAGACAGTGACTATCATCTTACACTGAGACAGTGACTGTCAGCTTACACTGAGACAGTGACTGTCAGCCTACAATGAGAAAATGGCTATCATCTTACACTGAGACAGTGACTGTCAGCTTACACTGAGACAGTGACTGTCAGCCTACACTGAGAAAATGGCTATCATCTTACACTGAGACAGTGACTGTCAGCTTACACTGAGACAGTGGCTGTCAGCTTACACTGAGACAGTGACTGTCAGCTTACACTGAGACAGTGACTATCATCTTACACTGAGACAGTGGCTGTCAGCTTACACTGAGACAATGACTGTCAGCTCACACTGAGACAATGACTATCATCTTACACTGAGACAGTGACTGTCAGCTTACACTTAGAGAGTGACTGGCAGCTTACACTGAGACAGTGACTATCATCTTACACTGAGACAGTGACTGTCAGCTTACCCTGAGACAGTGACTGTCAGCTTACACTGAGACAATGACTATCATCTTACACTGAGACAGTGACTGTCAGCTTACACAGAGACAATGACTGTCAGCTCACACTGAGACAATGACTATCATCTTATACTGAGACAGTGACTGTCAGCTTATACTTAGAGAGTGACTGTCAGCTTACACTGAAACAGTGACAGTCAGCTTATACTTAGACAGTGACTGTCAGCTTACACTGAGACAGTGACTGTCATCTTACACTGAGACAGTGACTGTCAGCTTACACTGAGACAGTGACTGTCAGTTTACACTTAGACAGTGACTATCAGCTTACACTGAGACACTGACTATCATCTTACACTGAGACAGTGACTGTCAGCTTACACTGAGACAGTGACTGTCAGCTTACACTGAGACAGTGACTGCCAGCTTACACTGAGACAGTGACTGTCAGCTTACATTGAGACAGTGACTATCACCTTACACTGAGACAGTGACTGTCAGCGTACACTGAGACAGTGACTATCAGCTTACACTGAGACAGTGACTGTCAGATTACACTGAGACAGTGACTATCAGTTTACACTGAGACAGCGATTGTCAGCTTACACTAAGTGCCTATCATCTTACACTGAGACAGTGACTGTCAGCTTACACTGAGACAGTGACTATCAGCTTACAGTGAGACAGTGACTATCAGCTTACACTGAGACAGTGACTGTCAGCTTACAATGAGAGACTATCATCTTACACTGAGACAGTGGCTGTCAGCTTACACTGAGACAGTGACTGTCAGCTCACACTGAGACAATGACTATCATCTTACACTGAGACAGTGACTGTCAGCTTACACTTAGACAGTGACTGGCAGCTTACACTGAGACAGTGACTGTCAGCTTACCCTGAGACAGTGACTGTCAGCTTACACTGAGACAATGACTATCATCTTACACTCAGACAGTGACTGTCAGCTTACACTGAGACAATGACTGTCAGCTCACACTGAGACAATGACTATCATCTTACACTGAGACAGTGACTGTCAGCTTATACTTAGACAGTGACTGTCAGCTTACACTGAGACAGTGACTGTCAGCTTATACTTAGACAGTGACTGTCAGCTTACACTGAGACAGTGACTGTCAGCTTACACTGAGACAGTGACTGTCAGTTTACACTGAGACAGTGGCTGTCAGCTTACACTGAGACAGTGACTGTCAGTTTACACTTAGACAGTGACTGTCAGCTTACACTGAGACAGTGACTATCATCTTACACTGAGACAGTGACTGTCAGCTTACACTGAGACAGTGACTGTCAGCTTACACTGAGACAGTGACTGCCAGCTTACACTGAGACAGTGAGTATCAGCTTACACTGAGACAGTGACTGTCAGATTACACTGAGACAGTGACTTTCAGTTTACACTGAGACAGCGACTGTCAGCTTGCACTGAGACAGTGGCTATCATCTTACACTGAGACAGTGACTGTCAGCTTACACTGAGACAGTGACCATCAGCTTACACTGAGACAGTGACTATCAGCTTACACTGAGACAGTGACTGTCAGCTTACACTGAGAGAGTGACTATCATCTTACACTGAGACAGTGACTCTCAACTCACACTGAGACAGTGACTGTCAGATTACACTGAGACAGTGGCTGTCAGCTTACACTGAGACAGTGACTGTCAGATTACACTGAGACAGTGACTATCAGTTTACACTGAGACAGCGACTGTCAGCTTACACTGAGACAATGGCTATCATCTTACACTGAGACAGTGACTGTCAGCTTACACTGAGACAGTGACTATCATCTTACACTGAGACAGTGACTATCAGCTTACACTCAGACAGTGACTGTCAGCTTACACTGAGAGAGTGACTATCATCTTACACTGAGACAGTGGCTGTCAGCTTACACTGAGACAGTGACTGTCAGCTCACACTGAGACAATGACTATCATCTTACACTGAGACATTGACTGTCAGCTTACACTTAGACAGTGACTGGCAGCTTAAACTGAGACAGTGAGTGTCAGCTTACACTTAGACAGTGACTGGCAGCTTACACTGAGACAGTGACTATCATCTTACACTGAGACAGTGACTGTCAGTTTACACTGAGACAGTGACTGTCAGCTTACACTGAGACAGTGACTGTCAGCTTACACTGAGACAGTGACTGTCAGCTTACATTGAGACAGTGACTATCATCTTACACTGAGACAGTGGCTGTCAGCTTACACTGAGACAATGACTGTCAGCTCACACTGAGACAATGACTATCATCTTGCACTGAGACAGTGACTGTCAGCTTACACTTAGACAGTGACTGTCAGTTACACTGAGACAGTGACTATCATCTTATACTGAGACAGTGACTGTCAGCTTACACCGAGACAGTGACTGTCAGCTTACACTGAGAGAGTGACTGTCAGCTTACACTGAGACAGTGACTGTCAGCTTACATCGAGACAGTGACTATCATCTTACACTGAGACAGTGACTGTCAGCTTACACTGAGACAGTGACTGTCAGCCTACAATGAGAAAATGGCTATCATCTTACACTGAGACAGTGACTGTCAGCTTACACTGAGACAGTGGCTGTCAGCTTACACTGAGACAGTGACTGTCAGCTTACACTGAGACAGTGACTATCATCTTACACTGAGACAGTGGCTGTCAGCTTACACTGAGACAATGACTGTCAGCTCACACTGAGACAATGACTATCATCTTGCACTGAGACAGTGACTGTCAGCTTACACTTAGACAGTGACTGTCAGTTACACTGAGACAGTGACTATCATCTTATACTGAGACAGTGACTGTCAGCTTACACTGAGACAGTGACTGTCAGCTTACACTGAGAGAGTGACTGTCAGCTTACACTGAGACAGTGACTGTCAGTTACACTGAGACAGTGACTATCATCTTATACTGAGACAGTGACTGTCAGCTTACACTGAGAGAGTGACTGTCAGCTTACACTGAGACAGTGACTGTCAGCTTACATTGAGACAGTGACTATCATCTTACACTGAGACAGTGACTGTCAGCTTACACTGAGACAGTGACTGTCAGCTTACACTGAGACAGTGACTGTCAGCTTACGCTGAGACAGTGACTGTCAGCTTACACTTAGACAATGACTATCATCTTACATTGAGACAGTGACTGTCAGCTTACACTGAGACAGTGGCTATCATCTTACACTGAGACAGTGACTATCATCTTACACTGAGACAGTGACTGTCAGCTTACACTTAGACAGTGACTGTCAGCTTACACTGAGACAGTGACTATCATCTTACACTGAGACAGTGACTGTCAGCTTACACTGAGACAGTGACTGTCAGCTTACACTGAGACAGTGACTGTCAGCTTACACTGAGACAGTGACTGTCAGCTTACACTGAGATAGTGACTGTCAGCTTACACTGAGACAGTGACTGCCAGCTTACATTGAGACAGTGACTATCATCTTACACTAAGACAGTGACTGTCAGCTTACACTGAGACAGTGACTGTCAGCTTACACTGAGACAATGGCTATCATCTTACACTGAGACAGTGACTATCATCTTACACTGAGACAGTCGCTGTCAGCTTGCACTGAGACAGTGACTGTCAGCTTACACTGAGACAGTGGCTATCATCTTACACTGAGACAGTGACTGTCAGCTTACACTGAGACAGTGACCGTCAGCTTACACTGAGACAGTGACTGTCAGCTTACACTGAGACAGTGACTCTCAGCTTACACTGAGACCGTGACTATCATCTTACACTAAGACAGTGACTGTCAGCTTACACTGAGACAGTGGCTATATGTATACAGTGAGACAGTGACTATCATCTTACACTGAGACAGTGACTATATGTATACAGTGAGACAGTGACCGTCATCTTACACTGAGACAGTGACTATATGTATACAGTGAGACAGTGACTATCATCTTACACTGAGACCGTGACTATATGCATACAGTGAGACAGTGACTGTCATCTTACACTGAGACAGTAACTATATGTATACAGTGAGACAGTGACCGTCATCTTACACTGAGACAGTGACTATATGTATACAGTGAGACAGTGACTATCATCTTACACTGAGACCGTGACTATATGCATACAGTGAGACAGTGACTGTCATCTTACACTGAGACAGTAACTATATGTATACAGTGAGACAGTGACTATCATCTTACACTGAGACAGTGACTATATGTATACAGTGAGACAGTGAATATCATCTTACGCTGAGACAGTGACTGTCAGCTTACACTGAGACAGTGACTATCAGCTTATATTGATAAAGTAAACTGTAGCTTGCACTGAGAGAGTAAACTGTAGCTTAAAACGAGACAGTAAACTTTAGCTTGCACTGAAACAGCAAACTGTAGCCGTTCACTGCATGTACCATAATATGAAGCCGTGTCTGAGATGAGAGCAAGCCGAGTCCCATGCAGTCTGAGCCACGAAATCATTAAAGGAATAGTGATTGTCTCCTTGGATAACATTTTGGGACTCACGGGAACACTGTTGACTTAATTAAACCAATATGACATCAGACGCTTAACAATGTATACACTGGAATAGGTGACAGTGCGTGGCACGAGAATATCTGTACTTTCTCCTACGTCACAGCTAGAATATCACGAGTCAATTCTCAGATGGATTTACCTGTGAATTTCTGGATGAAATTCAGAATTCATGGTAGTTTATAGTGTTCCGGCGATTAAGTCAATCAGTATTCGTGATTAATTTTATTTGTATAGTATTCGCCGAGAACCTGTAACTTAAAAAAATATTCCTTCAAATTGAAATCCTTACACTTTCGACCCGACGTGAAGGATGGAGATTATGCACCCATTTCCCTGTCGTGTGGACACGCATGACACGCACACAACGCTATCCTGTAATAATAATATATCCTCCCACTCACTCTACCAAGCACGAAATACACCCGTTGTGCAGCTCGGGTAAACTAGCTGGTATATATACTGAGAGAGAGAGAGAGAGAGAGAGAGAGAGAGAGAGAGGTGTTAAACCTCTCCACTAAGTGGCACCAGTCACTGGATGAATCCAAAGTCAGCTGTGTGGTAGCACTGGACATTGCTGGTGCTTTCGACCGGGTGTGGCACCAGGGCCTCTTAGCAAAACTTCAAGCACTGGGAATTGCAGGCTCTACGCTATGTCTCCTCAGTGATTACCTTCATGGTAGATCTCTAAGGGTAGTTCTCAATGGAACGGAATCAGCAATGCATCCTATTGGAGCAAGTGTTCCACAAGGAAGCGTGCTGGGACCATTGTTATGGAATGTCTACTTCAATGACCTTCTTCATCTCATCCCAGAAGCCCATGCATATGCAGATGACTGTACACTGACATTCACTTATCCAAGAGAAGAAATGCCAGCTGCACTAAGCTACATCAATCACCAGCTAAGAGCTATATCAGCTTGGGGAAATAGATGGCAAGTAACGTTTGCACCTGAGAAAACGCAAATGATGATGGTGTCTAGGCACCATGATGGTAATGCTGGTGCAGTAATAAGGATGAATGGGAGGGTGTTGGCACCTGGAGAAGAAGTTGATATCCTTGGGGTGAAATTTGACTCCAAACTAACCATGAAGAACCATGTTGCAAATCTTGCAAACAAGGCAGCCAGGAAGCTTACAGCACTTCGCCGTATCTCGCGTCTGCTTGACAGTAGGGGTTGCAAGATTCTGTATGAGGCACAAGTACACTCACACCTTGAGTATGCTCCACTTTCTTGGTTTGCCTGCCCCCCCCCTCTCATCTGCGACTGCTTGACAGAGTAGAAAACAGAGCAAGACTTCTCATCTCTCGCCTGGACCCATCCTGGATAGACCTGTCAATTCAGCAGAGACTTCAACACAGGAGGGATGTGGGTGGCCTTACTGTTATGTACAAGGCCAATATTGTCAAAGTACCACACTTGGATCCACTTCGAGGACAGCGTGAAACAAGCTTTTATGCCACAAGACGGGCAGAAAGCAGCAACTTCACTCTGGCTGTACCCTTCTCCAGAACATCACTCCATCTGAGATCATATATATCCAGGATGACTCGAGTATGGAACTCATTCGTACAGCATAATGATGTCAACGAGATAAAGTCAGTTGATCAAATGAAAATGCTGGCCCACAGATGGCTCCAACTTCATCCTGTTCCCTACTTGTATGTCTCATAACAATAAAAATGCTTTCAAATGAGCTGATGTAGGTAACAGCTCTTAGCTTGTCAATAAAGTTAGGAATCCTTAACCTGTAAATAGCATGTTAATAAAGTTAGGAATCCTTAACCTGTAAATAGCTTGTCAATAAAGCTAGGGATTCTTAACCTTGTCAAACCCTGTGTAAAAAGAGAGAGAGAGAGAGAGAGAGAGAGAGAGAGAGAGAGAGAGAGAGAGAGAGAGAGAGAGAGAGAGAGAGAGAGAGAAGAGAGAGAGATTTCACATTTAAAAAAATATTATGACTCAATGATACTAAAAATATTTTATAAGTTAATGCCAGTTTTTATACCTAAGCTTGTTTGCAAGCTTGGCTTTAACAATCTCTGCTGAATATACAGGAAGTGTACAGCTTATCACTATAATATTAGGGAACATACATGCTAGTCACTGACAGCCACACCTACAGTTATAAAAAGCAATATAATTTCAACTTTAGTGTTAACCTTCAAGTTTACCACATTAACGAGAGATGGCTGCTAGAATAAGCTTGATGGAGAGGGTAAGGCTGGAGAGTCACTGGAAAAGGTAACAGCCTATCTTAGGGTACAAGAGCTCAGACGTAAAAAAATATCATGACAGTTTGATCCTGGAGGTTGTTAAGAAGCAGGTGTAGTGTGGAGACTCAGATAATATGTATCATTAGGTATGTTAGAAATCACAAAAAAACGTGATTGCAAATATATAAAAATACCACAGTGAAAATAGGCAATAAAATCTGAGCGCGTTCATGTGCTTACACACTATTCTTCGTCTGTAGTTATATTGTAAGCACATAAAATCATTCAGGTTTTACTGCCTATTTTAACTGTAGTATTTTTACTTAATTATCTCGGAAGGAGACTCTTAAGTGGTTACCAGAATCTTTTTAATTTTTATATTTTTCCCTCTTCCTAAAAATTCTCGTTTTTTATCACTCGTAACTAGAGAAGATCTAATCTAGACAGCTTCTAACTATTAATGTCTGTGTTCGGTAACTAGGGCCAGATTTTTGGAATAATTGACAGGAGATCGTACCCATGACCAGAGTTGTTGAATCTAGTCCCAGCGTCCTGGAATGGGTCGCATAAGTTCCGTAACCCACAGCAGCGTAGGTTCAAACTTTCGAAATGGATGGCTTTTGATTCGACGACGGACGAGAGTGAAATTCAAGCTAGGTTAGGTTAGGTTAGCTTAGTTTTACTTATGTAAAGTTTGTCAGGAAACAGGACAAGTGTTTCCTGACGAGGGTCTTAGTCATAGGATGACCCGCAGCTGGAGCTTTTGGTCATCTGTTTGGATTACCAGTCCACCCCTTTAAATATTATTGTTATAATTATAACCATTAGGTATTAATGGGGAATAGAGATTCACGTGTGTGGGAACAGATTTACCCATTTTACGGATAAAACAGTAAGAAATTTTTACTCCCTTTAAATCACGATAAATAAAACCCAATTTACCTCTTCTGAACGCTTTCACTACTTAATAACTGAATCATCGTGCAACCAAAACAGTATCTATTAAACTGCGTTGGCAAGTTTGTCAGTATAGCGAAACAGTTTAAAAAACTGGAATTCGTACTAAAATTGGTGAATGGTTTATTTGACCCGCTTTAAACATTCAGCACTAGTGTGAACTTCAAGATCGTTCCCATAATTCCTCCTATAAATCCCAATTTATGTTTTATTGAATAAATAGTGATAATAATTTATATTCATAACAAAAAATGCATGTTTTGATCGGCATCAACGTAGTAATAATGAAGTATTGTATAAAGAGATGATATTCCATAAGTTTAGTCCGAGTAGGTAAAATTATAAATTTTACAAAAATGGTTAAAAAAAACTTTGGAATCGGATCACTTGATAAATAGGACACATGTGAAACAGTTAGGTAACTTTATTCCGTTTTTCCTCCACAGTAGGCCTCTTCAGTCGAGCACAGAAGTTAGCAGAATCAATAAAGATATGAAGGCGATGTAATCAGTTCGTCACCCTTGAAGACGTAGTTTAGAGGTGGTCAAGGGTAATACACTGATTACATCGTCTTCACATCTGCTAACTGCTTCTGCTAACTCTTCTGTACTCGACTGAAGAAGCCTAATGTGGAGGAAAAACGTTTCAGAATAAAGCTACCTAACAATTGCACGTGTGTCTTATTTATCATCATGTCGGGATTGTATGCCATTTTTATATTCATTAGCTCACTTACTGGAGAAAGCCTTTCCTGATTGTCTTCAAACCTTCGTTAGTGGACTTTATTAAAAGTTCACCAGCGGTGATCGGCTCTTAACCCTGAACGTTGGTGCAATTACCCAGAAAGTACTGTTTACTGATTATGGGTTATGCTGGAGCTAATTTACCTTTTTGAACTAATTTTATCAGGTCGAATTTTATTATTAAAAAATCTAATATTCGTTCTTATAGGATTGTATAGAATTTGAAAAAGAATATAGACAAGGAGAAAAAATCACGTTTTTAAAGATATAAATTTAATGAGGATAGATTTTCCGATTTTCAGGATATTGGTCTCTTAGAGGTAACAAGAGAATACCTCTTGGGTTTAGTTTCAATGTTGGTGATTCTTAATAGAAGGTTTTAATTAGATTTGGGCTAAATCCTATTTTTTTATTGAAGGAATTGGGATATTAATTTCCATTAGATGACTTGAGAATGTCTCTATTCGCCGAAAATCTAGAAAGTGTTGACAGAGGGTAGATAATGATAGAAACAGTAGGAAGGCAACAGTTGGTGAGAGGAATGTAGAGTTGATGGAAGAGAGGGAGAAGCGCAAGAAGAGAGCACAAGAGAACAGCTTTGTTTCTGTGGCTTATATGATGCTGTGTGTTGAAGCTAGTGACTCAGCTTATGTTGAGTGAGGTGGCTGCTTTGTTATTGTATCGTTTAGAGTGGTAAACGTAGGTTTACTGGAGCAAGTCAGCTCACAGGAAGAGCCAGCGAACTAGTGTAAATATCATTCCTAACTGCTGGATTTTTATTATTATTATTATTATTATTATTATTATTATTATTATTATTATTATTATTATTATTATTATTACTATTATTATTATTATTATTATTATTATTATTATTATTATTATTATTATTATTATTACTATTATTATTATTATTATTATTATTATTATTATTATTATTATTATTATTATTATTATTATTATTACTATTATTATTATTATTATTATTATTATTATTATTATTATTATTATTATTATTATTATTATTATTATTATTATTATTATTATTATTACTATCCTCATCATATATAAAGAATAGAGGTGAGGATGGGATGAGCATTTTACTGGTAGCTTCAGGTACCTGAAGTTACCTGCAGTGAGCAAGAGAAGAAATTTTGGTTTTCACCAGTATGTGTTCTGTCGTATTTACCTTGTTGATCCTGGGCGAGGCTGGGAAGGAAGGGCGAGGCTGGGCAGGAAGGTCGAGGCTGGGCAGGAAGGGCGAGGCTGAGCAGGAAAGGCGAGGCTGGGCAGGAAGGGCGAGGCTGGGCAGGAAGGGCGAGGCTGGGCAGGAAGGGCGAGGCTGAGCAGGAAGGGCGAGGCTGGGCAGGAAGGGCGAGGCTGGGCAGGAAGGGCGAGGCTGGGCAGGAAGGGCGAGGCTGGGCAGAAAGGGCGAGGCTGGGCAGGAAGGGCGAGGCTGGGCAGGAAGGGCGAGGCTGAGCAGGAAGGGCGAGGCTGAGCAGGAAAGGCGAGGCTGGGCAGGAAGGGCGAGGCTGGGCAGGAAGGGCGAGGCTGGGCAGGAAGGGCGAGGCTGAGCAGGAAGGGCGAGGCTGGGCAGGAAGGGCGAGGCTGGGCAGGAAGGGCGAGGCTGGGCAGGAAGGGCGAGGCTGAGCAGGAAGGGCGAGGCTGGGCAGGAAGGGCGAGGCTGAGCAGGAAGGGCGAGGCTGAGCAGGAAGGGCGAGGCTGGGCAGGAAGGGCGAGGCTGAGCAGGAAGGGCGAGGCTGGGCAGGAAGGGCGAGGCTGAGCAGGAAGGGCGAGGCTGGGCAGGAAGGGCGAGGCTGGGCAGGAAGGGCGAGGCTGGGCAGGAAGGGCGAGGCTGAGCAGGAAGGGCGAGGCTGGGCAGGAAGGGCGAGGCTGGGCAGGAAGGGCGAGGCTGAGCAGGAAGGGCGAGGCTGGGCAGGAAGGGCGAGGCTGAATTAACAATAATGAACAAACAAGCAACCGCTCACCTTGCCACTCCCTTCATACATTACTCTTTGAATAATCAGTGGCTGTCTGACTGGCACCATCATGGACATTAATAATAATAATAATAATAACAACAACTTTGATAATATGAGACATGGCCATCAACCTTGCTATTTATCTATAAAGTAGCAAGTATAATAATAATAATAATAATAATAATAATAATAATAATAATAATAATAATAATAATAATAATAATAATAATAATAATAATAATAATAAAAATTGAGCAGCAACATCAACACCGACAACAATTTTAAAAATTTCGGTCAGTGTGTAAATAGTCATAAATTTTCTTAGTAAATACTGAGGCCTTTGCCGTCTCCAAATGAAGTCCAAACCCCAGGTATCAAGTACTCACTTGTACTGTTCCATGATGAAGAGAAACTGCCAGGTTTCCAAGCGCTTAATGTCTAGTATTTACCGGCGTCAAATTCGGTCTTATTTTCGTAAATTCTGCCGAAATTTTGCAAATGTTGTAGCTTCTAACCTCTCTTACCAGTCATAAATCTTAAATTTTCTGAACATCTAATTGTCAAGAGGCTTTTAACCTTGTTAAACACTACCCAAAAAAGTCACCACTTTGTGGTCTCTTCCGCCATTGTTGGAAGACCAGCGGCTTTAAATGTGATCTTTGTTCATCTGTCGTGAACAAGTTACAAGGTTGTTTCCAAAACTGATGCTTTTTTTCCCAGCACTCTTCGCTCAATTTTCGCCATTTTTGGTCCAAAAAAAATTTTTTTTTTCCTTCAGACTTAAATTCCAAATCAAAATCCATCTAAATATAGTAATTGGTTTTAGAAAATGGGTCGATAAGCGACCCTTTTCAGCAGAACAGCTACTGAGCTTTAAAGCTCAACTCAAATCGCGCCAAAATTTTGCAGATTTTTTTTTAATTTTTGGGCATCACTTCAGCTAAAATCGCCGTATTTTGGTAAAAGTCTTTCAGGAAAACCTTAAAAGTTCAGCCTCTTTCCTGCCTACAATGATTCAACATAAGTTAAATGCCGTCTATTTCGGACAATTCTTGAAAAAAAAAATCCATAATTATTGATAAAAATCGGTAATCTGGAGGTAAAAATATTCAAATCTCGCTAATTTTTACACAAACGTCATCAATGCTACCGTTTTTTTCTGCTTCAAACGCTTCCCAAAATCTCAGATAAAGCCTATTTTAGGTCAATTATCCACCAAAAAAAAAAAGTTATCAGTATTGCCGATATATTGCTACAGACTCTTGGTAAAATCCAATTTCTCTAAAAATTTTGCCAAAAATCACATCAAGTTCGGCCACATTCTTGGCAAAAACCAGTCATTTCTCGGCTTCTACCGTAACTCTGGCAAGAAGGTTAGGAAAACTCACTCTCACTTGCGACGGTCTGGAGAAGCAGAGGCTCCTACTAGGTGAGGCTCAAGTCTCATTCCCCGCTGCCAAATCTTTTAGTCTGCAAAAAATCACCTTTCATTTTCCTTCAACTTTTCGCGTTTTCTTTGCACATAATTCGAGAAAGCTTAACCCGATTGGCTTCACATTTTCAACTCAGGTAAAGAGAAACTAAAGCCATATACGACCAAAACTGCTGAACTTACAAACTTAAGAGGCCCTCAGTGGCATAGCTTCTAACCTTCAAGAAAGAGCCTCTTAATTCGATGACGGCAGCGAGTGTGTAGGTGTAGATTTGCCTATTTTTATTTTTTTTTTTTTTGCTAAATGACGTTAAACAAATTTCATTTTACCTTTTCTGATGCATCTTAGGGTCAGGATAGTACCCACTGAGTTATGTTTGTGTGATGGTAAATTTATTGATATATAAAACAGATAAAAATATAGGAATCACTTGACTCAGTGACATAACTTCAGAACGACTCATTTGATTAGCTTTAAATTTTGACTTCTGGTGTAGTGTGACATAAGTCCCAATTTGCTATTTTATTGAATAAATTGTAATACTAATTAGCATTCCATAACTATAGAATACTTCATCATCTTCAAAATATTAATAATAAGGTTTACTGTAAGAATGATGATGCCTCATAAATTTAATCTGCAAATTTGAAATGTTACTAATATTTTTAAAAATCTTAGAATCTAAGGAACTAGATCGCTTGCTGGAGAATGCCTATCCTGATCGTCTTCACACTTTCACTGTTTTGTGGATTTTATTAAAAGAAAAATTTCCACTGAGTAAATGACGCCTGGAGGCAATGAGAATAACAACATAAGAACGATGTCTCTCTTTTGTCTGGGTTCTTTTGTCTGGACTCGAACGATTTCTCGCCTTTGTCTGGACTCTCTCTTTCCCTTCAAGGTAAATTTTATTCTAAAAATGTTGGTCTTGCCATGGGTTCTCTATCCCTTGTCCTTGCCCATTTTTATATTGAATATTTCGAAACATTCTTACTTCCTACTATTGGGATACGTCCTTCACTCTGGCTTCGCTAAGTAGACGATAAGCAGGCGATGTTTTGCTCTGTGGCCACATACATGACTCAAGTTCATCCAATCTTTTCTTCTAAACTGTCTTCCTCCTGTCAGGTTCAAAACGGAATGGGAATCTAACTCTCTGATTCCTTTCCTTGATGCTCATCTTCAGTGTCATGTATAGTGGGTTGTATATTCACTACTTTTCCTATCATGAAAAGTGTTATTGTTTCTCTCTTTCTTCGTGGTCTCTGCGTATCTAACCCTCAATATCTGCTCCAATCTCCAGCTAGCTTGGCCATGACGAACTTGAGGGGACTTGAGCTAGAGTTCGTCACGGCCACACTAGCTGGAGATTGGTCTGTAAAAACTTGCATTTGTGGTCACAGTGGTGCCTAAGCTAACCTTCCTATGGCGTATAAATATACCTAATTGGATGTATCTTATTGTGGCTAGCTGGCCCAGTGGCTAACGCGTCGGTCTGGAGTTTTGAGACTCTCTGATCACGGGTTCTAACCCCGCCCATGGTATGCTTTGTTTGCAATCGTGTCATTACAGTTTCGTGAGTTAGCTTGGTTAGACTAGGTTATAATAAGTTAAGTTAGGCTTTATTTGGCTAAACTTAGCTAAGTTAGATTGTGATAGATTAGGTTAGTTTAGGCTAAGTTAAGCTAGGTTAGGCTAAGTTCGATTAGGTGATATTAGGTTGTGCTAGGGAAGTGTTAGGTTAGGTTAGGTTACTTTAAAATAGGCAGACAAGTGCCGTGTTAGGATATGTTAGGTCAAGTTAGGTTAGTTTTCGAAAGTTCTTAAATCTTTAATTTTAACTTCTAACATTTTTTTAATGAAAAATTAAATAACCAGGAGTGAAATTACAAGGGAGTCAAATTACTTTGAGTCAAATTAACCGAGTTAGATTACCTAGAACCAAGATGAACTGCTCCATGTTTGGTCATCATCGACGCGACTTCTCTCCCACAATTTTAGAAAAAAAAAACATCAAGCTGCTTACCTTGTTGGTTGTTAATCTGGACCTGAGACTATTTTCTTGAAAAGAAAGTTATGGTTGCAGTAGTCCCAACCATCGATTGATGTATTCCTCGGTGAAGATATTTTGAATTTTGACCAGGGACATTTCCTTTAATAAATGTCTCATTTCTTTTAATAAATGTTTAATAAATGAATTGTACATAAGTGTCTTTTTCCACGTCATGTAGGTATCACCAGACCATTTATCAGTTGTTTAGACACAGTACTAGTAACGGATGTTTTATGAAGACACAACCTTTATTTCCTCCTTAAGGCACACAGATTCAAAAACCGCCCTTGCTCTCTACAGGTTCCAGCGTTATTATGAGCTGATTTCCCACCTAAACATGGCACAACGTTGGTCTACAAGTTTGTCTTCATACATTCCTATGCTGAGTTGATGTAGGAATTCTGTTCCACTTTTGTTTGTGGCGTTGCGGAAACGATAACCAAACCCAGGCTCATCTATAGGCTCTCACACAATACTTGAGATTAGGATCAAATGTGTGATAAATAAAAACGTGTCAGTCTAGAAGGTAAGTTGTGTGAGAAAAGCAGAAAGTGTTTTTGTTCAGCTGCCCATTTTTGTGAGAAGATTTCTTCCTTGGTCTGCGGATAAGCTCAATAAAATGAAGTCTGAAAGTCAGGTATTCAGTTAAGTCAGTCATTTGGTCACTTAACTTTTTAATGTAGTCATGATATGGTTGTTGTTCAAGAGACTTTGCTTGTTCATTTGCAAGTTGGTTTGGCCTACGTCCAATCATTGAGATCTACTTTTCTCACAGTAATACAGAGGCTTTTGAGTTTATACATAGCATGATAACCTTCATTTTTAGGTCAATCAGGAATGACAATATCAAAAGGCTGATCATGTATAGATTCAATGAGAAACGCCGCAAGAAATTTTCCATTCGTGTTAACACCTTGTTTGTCTAGACAGAGGTAATTGGTGGCTGTCCATTGAGCAGGTAAAATACTGGCCCGTTTCTAGGTGGGCTTCAATAAGGTGAGCAGCGCCTTACACAGTGAAGGCAATGATTGCTTGGCAGGTGTGGCGCCTGAACAGAATTATGGTTTGATTTGATTGAAGATTATTTCCGAGAATATCTCGCCTTGCACATCCAGTTAATGTTTTGTTCTGACAAATATATTGTTATTAAGTCTGACAGACGACTGACTGAAATTTTTAACTCGGTGACATAATAATTGTATACAAGATCGTTTTCATACAATGTATTGGGTAATAATAATGATAAACGTTATGGTAATATGTAATGAATAACTAACGTGCACTGAACACTTGTCTGTGCTCAATAATAACTCACACGGAGACAGAAACACAGAAGATAAGTTGGTCTGTATATTTCGACCTCATTCAGGGGTCCACTTCTGCCGAAGATAATTATCATTAAGCATAATATGTAATTATTAAATTTAAATAATATTTTCCCAACAAACAATAAACAGCTTTAAGTAATGAGATACAATGACTGGAGCAAGAGCATTGACAATGAATTTAGGAAATAACCCATTATAATGTTCATAATGATTAGATGTATTAATAAAATTATAAAAAAATAGCATGAATATATATATATATATATATATATATATATATATATATATATATATATATATATATATATATATATATATATATATATATATATATATATATATATATATATATATATATATATATATATATATATATTATATATATATATATATATATATATATATATATATATATATATATATATATATATATATATATATATATATATATATATATATATATATACATATATATGCAATAAGATCACAGTAAACAGGTGATTTTAAAATATGCAAAACAACCACTGTGAAAGAGTAGTGAAATTCCAAGCACTTTCGTGACTACTCACATTGTCAAGGAACTATGAAAGTAATACATCAAAGGAAGGCAATTAAAGGGCTTAGATCACACCTCACAGTCAACTCCCACAACAAAGAAACACCTGACGCGCGACAATACCGGACACATAAGAAAAGAGAAACACTGCAGTAGGTTCGCTGGTCCAACTAGACAGGTCCTCACGACATCCCACTAACAAATTATTCTACCCAATAAATAAGGCTTATTATTTGTCCAATGTATTAGTGAACTCTAACCAAATTTTATTAATTATAAATGAATCTAATTTATATAAACCTATGGAAATATTCATATTATTTTCAAAACTGCTTTATATGAAACAAGATTCAATTATATTTCTGTCAACCATGGACTTGCTTGATACAATTTTCTCAACTTTTTGAAAATCAATTGGATGGTTAAAATCTCTCACATGAATAAATAGAGCATTGGAATCTTGTCCAGTTCTAATGCTATATTTATGTTGTTTTAATCTAAGTTCGAAACTTTTACCTGTTTGACCGTAATAAACTTTATCGCGATAGAGTTGACAAAAATATAATTGAATTTTATTTCGTAAAAAGCAGTTTTGAAAATAGTATGAATATTTCCTTAGGTTTATATAAATTAGATTCATTTATAATTAATAAAATTTGGTTAGAGTTTAAAATACATTGGACAAATAATAAACCTTATTTCTTGGGTAGAATAATTTGTTAGTGGGATGTCGTGAGGACCTGTCTAGTTGGACCAGCGGACCTACTGCAGTGTTCCTCTTTTCTTATGAGTCCGGTATTGTCGCGCGTCAGGTGTTTCTTTGTTGTGGGGGTTGACTGTGAGGTGTGATCTAAGCCCTTTAATTGCCTTCCTTTTATGTATTACTTTCATAGTTCCTTGACAATGTGAGTAGTCACGAAAGCGCTTGGAATTTCACTACTCTTTCTCAGTGGTTGCTTTGCATATATATATATATATATATATATATATATATATATATATATATATATATATATATATATATATATATATAGATATATATATATATATATATATATATATATCTGTCTCATGAACATGCAAGATTTCAGGTATGTCTTGCTACTTCTACTTACACTTAGGTCACACTACACATACATGTTCAAGCGTATATATACATACCCCTCTGGGTTTTCTTCTATTTTATTTCTAGTTCTTGTTCTTGTTTATTTCCTCTTATCTCCATGGGGAAGTGGAACAGAATTCTTCCTCCGTAAGCCATGCGTGTTGTAAGAGGCGACTAAAATGCTGGGAGTAAGGGGCTAGTAACCCCTTCTCCTGTATATATTACTAAATTTGAAAGGAGAAACTTTCGTTTTTCCTTTTGGGCCACCCCGCCTCGGTGGGATACGGCCGGTGTGTTGAATGAAAGAAAGATATATATATATATATATATATATATATATATATATATATATATATATATATATATATATATATATATTATATATATATATATATATATATATATATATATATATATATATATATATATATATGTCGTGCCGAATATGTAAAACTGGTCAATTAGCAAGAACTCATTTAAAATTAAGTCCTTTCAAAAATTTTCTCTTATACGTTTAAAGATATATATTTTTCAGTAATGTTAATGTAAAAATTTTTAATTTTGCACCAAAAGAATCTTAGAAAACTTACCTAACCTTATTATAACAAGAACGATTTATTTTAGCCTAATCCAACTAAATATATTTTAGATTTGTTTACAATAATTTAATACTAAACAAACACAGTGAAATATATTTTTTTCGTTAGGTTCAGAATGATTTTGGCGAAATTATTGCATACACAAATTTTTACTTGTCCTGTATGGCAAGATGAACGTTCCTATTTAAGCCAAGGTCGCAAGTTCTGCCTATTCGGCACGACAAATATATATATATATATATATATATATATATATATATATATATATATATATATATATATATATATATATATATATATATATATATATATATATATATATATATTATGCAAGCATCACAAACCAAGCGAGACAGGATGCAAAACAACCACGAGGGAAGTAGAATGATAGCTCTAGGCCTTTCGTGTTGCAATCAACACATCATCAGGAGCTTGCAAAATTACAGAAAAGAGGAGGATGTGCAAGCAAGTGTGATCCTAAAGGACGTCTTCACTGGAGTGAGTGAGGGAGGGAGAGAGAGACAGAGAGAGAGAGAGAGAGAGAGAGAGAGAGAGAGAGAGAGAGAGAGAGAGAGAGAGAGAGAGAGAGAGAGAGAGAGAGAGAGAGAGAGAGAGAGAGAGAGAGAGAGAGAGAGAGAGAGAGAGAGAGAGAGAGAGAGAGAGAGAGAGAGAGAGAGAGAGAGAGAGAGAGAGAGAGAGAGAGAGAGAGAGAGAGAGAGAGAGAGAGAGAGAGAGAGAGAGAGAGAGAGAGAGAGAGAGAGAGAGAGAGAGAGAGAGAGAGAGAGAGAGAGAGAGAGAGAGAGAGAGAGAGAGTGAAGACGTGTCACAGTGTGCTCCACAAACTTTCTTAATATTACTTAAATACGAGGGTTGGTGTGGATAAAAACTGTTCAGTGACGTAGTACTACTTACAACACATTAGTACAAGTAAGCCACCTCCTCCACTGAAGTGAATATAAGCAATATCAGTGATATTAAGTGTGGTATGGTGAAGACATGGTGTGAGGGGACAGCGGCAGGCCTTAGGAGTGACTTCACTATTGCCTTCAGAGTGAGTGTCTAATATTATATGTGTTTTGTGCTATGTACTAGCATCTGGTGCTTTATAACAACGTGGCTGGTACAATGCAACACAGTGATTTGTGTAACATCTTCCTTTAGTGGAAAAGTGCATAGCATAAACAGTGTTTATTAAGTGATAGTGAGTGATAGTGAGAAGGTAACACTTCCAGCTAGTGGCCCACTGCCGCCCGCCCTCACTACCCACCGGCTATAAACACCCCCACCCACCCACACTCCACCCCACCCACGACATCACCACCCACCCTCTCTCTCTCCTGTGAACTTCAAACCTACAAGCCTCCTCTGGGATGACTTCACACCGCAAAATAGCAAGATTATCTACGCTATCTGGCTATTGTCCCAGTAGATACTGCAGTGTTTGTGGGTATACCACAAGGGACAAAGATCTTCTGGGATGTAAGGAGCCTACTTGTTCCAACTACTGCCACACAGATTGCATTCCAGAAGGAGAATTTTGTTGCAGCCAGGTTGAAAATTTCAGAAAATTTAAGGATATCCATAATCCTGTGGTATATGTGGATACAAGCCTGGAGCTACAGGAGGAAGGTTCAGAAGTCCTACCTCAGGGACTCCTGTCCAAAGATCAAGACTGCCCTCTTGGGCTGTGTTGTAAAGTTGCAGCTAAGATAATCCATCACAGGGAAGCACTTCATGAGCTCCTCAAATCATTAGATAACCTACAAGCTATTGTAGAAGGCCAGTGCAAGCCTGCATCAAGTGACGTAAGCTGCTCAGCTGATGGTGACACTATTGACAAAGACTGGAAGTCCCACACTGAGCTTAACTCAGGGGTAAACGACTGGTGGAATTCTGTCATCGATAAGGTCCCACAGTCTGACAGAGTTCAAAACACTACCTTTGGGAATTCTAACACATTTCCTCTGACCACCACAGAGGGAACAAATCCTCTTCCCAGCAATGTGGGAAGCCTTGGATCTGTTAATTCTCCTACACCTGACATCTCTGCTTCAGCCACTGCCAGTCTACTTGACAGTGCACATACCATCTCTGATCCTACACCTGACAGCACACCTGCCATTACTATTCTAGAATCTGGTAGTAGTGCTTCGACAGCAAGTTCTGAGCCAGGAGCTTCTCCACCAGAGAACGGTGCAGTTAGTGATCAGGGAACTATCACTGCACCTGATCACCTACTGCGCCGAAGTACGAACAGCAGGGTCACATCTGTCAGAACTGGTAGAAGGCGGGGTAGAGGACGTGGAGGAGGACGTGGAGGAGGAAGACATCTACAGCCATCTCACCCTCCACTAACACAGTTCCAGCGGCAGAATCTGAGGACAAATCTGCGAAACACAGGAGGTGCAACAAATCCTAGTCCACCCTCCCTGGCACCTAGGCTGTGCTCTCACTGTCACCGGAAGGGGCACTCTGCCAACAACTGCCTGCGAGATACCAGGTGTAATTACTGCTACAAGAAAGGACATAAGGAGGACCAGTGTCGGAAGAAAAAGGAACTTGACAGACAGGGCCACCTGTTTAGAGACCTGTTCTCAGAACAAACCAGCAGGATCTCTGAATTGGTAAACACTCTCACACGTCACCCACTTAGCTACTCCTATCCCAGCCCAGCAGGTGGGATTGGGCCTTATACAAGACCACAGACCTACATCCCTGCAGCTGCCTCAGTACCCTACCTCTCTCAAGGGCAGGCACCTTACATTCCCTACACACCCACCACCTCAAGCTGACCACTTCATCATGAGGAGCCAGTCTATCAGCATCCTGTCGGCCAACATTAGAGGTTTCATTACTAATGTTGGAGAGCTCACACATAGCTTTGTGAACACTCGACGTCCCGACATGATAGCTTGTTGTTGAAACATTTTTGGATGACAGGACTCCAGAAAATTTTGCAAGAATTGCTGGCTACACCTCATGGATGAGAAGAGACAGGCAAGGGCAAGGAGGTGGTGTTGCTGTGTGCTTCTCTAAAAGTGTTCATGCCCAGTACATAGATGTTGCCACCCCTACACATCTTGAAATGATGTTCTTCAAGCTCTGTATAAACACTAGTACCTCTGTACTAGCATGTGCAATGTACAGACCTCAGTGGCAACATGCAGACCCTATCAACTTCCTAATGGAAAATATTGACTCCCTTCTGCTACAACACAACTGTCAACATATTATAATTGTTGGTGACCTCAACCAGCACCTTATACAGAGGGACTTTGATGACCTTCTTGCAGTGTTTGACATGAGAAACTTTGTTGATTTCCCTACTCATATCTCTGGCTCCTCCCTTGACCCAGTAGTGAGTGATCTGGCAGAAGGCATAGTCATTTGTCAACCCCTCGGCTACGTTGGATCGTCTGACCACAAGGCTGTTTTTACCACACTTAAGATCCCAACAGAACGAGGTGAGGAGTCCACACGCACAACCTGGCTATGGGAAAGAGGTAATTGGCCAGCCCTTTGCTCTGAGCTCGCCACCACCGACTGGAATGCTCTTCTCCAGGGGATGTTGACAACCAAGTGAAAGCCTTCACTGGACACATCCTTAATCTGCAACAAGAACACATTCCTCACCGGCAATATGTGACAAAGCCTACAGATCAGCCTTGGTTTGGCTTTCGTTGTAGAGAGGCTGCTACTGCTAAGTACAAAGCATGGCGAAGGTATAAGAGACATCCTACCACCTATAACAGGAACTTGCACATGCAAGCCTGTAGGCATATGGGTGATGTTCAAAAGTGGGCCATTGCTAAATGGGAGGTGGACACTAAAAGAAAGTTAGCATCAGGTAGGGTAGGCTCCAAAACCTGGTGGTCCCTGGTCAAGGACAGACAAGGTTATCTGCCTGATGAACTTATTCCACCTCTAAATCGACAGGATGGGACCACCTCTACTAGTAGTAAAGAGAAGGCGGACCTCTTTGCTGAACACTTTGCTACCAAAATGCAAGTTCCTGATCCAGCAAGGGATCCTCCTTGGCTAGCTGCAAGAACTGTGTCAAAACTGTCAGTGGTGACAATAAGGCAGGAGGAGGTGCATTTCCTTCTTAAATCACTTGACCAAGAAAAGGCTGTGGGCCCAGACAAGTTGAGCCCAAGATTGTTGAGAAGATGTGCAGACCAGCTAGCAGCACCTCTAACTCGCATCTTTCAGCACTGCCTAGTACAGTGTAAATGGCCCTCTCCATGGAAAGAGGCAAATGTAGTACCTGTTCACAAAAAGAAGAGCAGAGCAGAAATCAGCAACTACAGACCAGTGTCACTCCTGTCAATCACTGGTAAGAACCTTGAGACAATAATCTCAAGACAAATGACAGATTTTTTTGACTACCACTCACTACTTTGTGATCGTCAATATGGCTTCAGGAAAGGTTACTCTGCTGCTGATCTGTTGTTAAACCTCTCCACTAAGTGGCACCAGTCACTGGATGACTCCAAAGTCAGCTGTGTGGTAGCACTGGACATTGCTGGCGCTTTCGACCGGGTGTGGCACCAGGGCCTCTTAGCAAAACTTCAAGCACTGGGAATTGCAGGCTCTACGCTATGTCTCCTCAGTGATTACCTTCATGGTAGATCTCTAAGTGTAGTCCTCAATGGAACGGAATCAGCAAGGCATCCTATTGGGGCAAGCATTCCACAAGGAAGTGTGCTGGGTCCACTGTTATGGAATGTCTACTTCAACGACCTTCTTCATCTCATCCCAGAATCACATGCATATGCAGACGACTGTACACTGACATTCACTTATCCAAGAGAAGAAATGCCAGCTGCTCTAAGCTACATCAATCACCACCTGAGAGCTATATCAGCTTGGGGAAATAGATGGCAAGTAACATTTGCACCTGAGAAAACGCAAATGATGATCGTCTCTAGGCACCATGATGGTAATGCTGGTGCAGTAGTAAGGATGAATGGGACGATGTTGGCACCTGGAGAAGAAGTTGATATCCTTGGGGTGAAATTTGACTCCAAACTAACCATGAAGAACCATGTTGTAAATCTTGCAAACAAGGCAGCCAGGAAGCTTACAGCACTTCGCCGTATCTCGCATCTGCTTGACAGTAGGGATTGCAAGATCCTGTACGAGGCACAAGTACGCTCACACCTTGAGTATGCTCCACTTTCTTGGTTTGCCTGCCCCCCCTCTCATCTGCGACTGCTTGACAGAGTAGAGAACAGAGCAAGACGTCTCATCTCTCGCCTGGACCCATCCTGGATAGATCTGTCATTTCAGCAGAGCCTTCAACATAGGAGGGATGTGGGTGGCCTTACTGTTATGTACAACTTCAATATTGTCAAAATACCACACTTGGATCCACTTCGAGGACAGCGTGAAACAAGCTTTTATGCCACAAGACGGGCAGAAAGCAGCAACTTCACTCTGGCTGTACCCTTCTCCAGAACATCACTCCATCTGAGATCATACATACCCAGGATGACTCGAGTATGGAACACATTCGTACAGCATAATGATGTCAACGAGATAACGTCAGTTGATCAAATGAAAATGCTGGCCCACAGATGACTCCAACTTCATCCTGTTCCCTACTTGTATGTCTCATAACAATAAAAATGCTTTCAAATGAGCTGATGTAGGTAACAGCTCTTAGCTTGCCAATAAAGTTAGGAATCCTTAACCTGTAAATAGCTGTCAATAAAGCTAGGGATCCTTAACCTTGTCAAACCCTGTGTAAAAAAAAAAAAAAAAAAAAAAGAGAGAGAGAGAGAGAGAGAGAGCTTGCCAATAAAGTTAGGAATCCTTAACCTGTAAATAGCTTGTCAATAAAGGTAGGGATCCTTAACCTTGTCAAACCCTGTGTAAAAAAAAAAAAGAGAGAGAGAGAGAGACAGACAGACAGAGAGAGAGAGAGAGAGAGAGAGAGAGAGAGAGAGAGAGAGAGAGAGAGAGAGAGAGAGAGAGAGAGAGAGAGAGAGAGAGAGAGAGAGAGAGAGAGAGAGAGAGAGACACTCACGCAGAGAGAGAGAGAGAGAGAGTGAGAGAAGGAACAGGAAGTGCCCCTAGGCATACCAGTGCCCATTGCCAGAAAAATGAACATTATAGCATTAAAAAAATCCCACAATCCCACGTTACGAAAGTAACGTGGCAATAATAAAAAATTAGGCCATATTCCACTATGATATCAGTAATTTTGCATATTGTCACTGGCAATTATGGCGTAGCCATTTACTAGAAAGTGTGCCCATTTAAAGGGACGAGAAAACGGGAACATATAAAGGGGAGACTTCTAAAAGTTATGCAAAGGAAATGGGGCTCATTAAAATAAACTCATTTAAAGAAGGAAGCATCTATAATTACAAGGAAGATGATCACAGTTATTCATCCCACATACTTCTGAGGCAAACTCTGGTTCATTATTATTATTATAATCAAAAAAAGAAGCGCTAAGCCACAAGGGCTATACAGCGCTGCAGGGTAGGGAAGGAAGCAAGGGAATTGGATGGCAGAAGGGAGGGGGGATGATCAGCAGGTTACAGAAAACAGCGGGACAGGGGATAGTACGGGGGTAGAGGGTAGCAAGAGATTGAAGTAGAAAGGGCTGAAAGTATCAGAATTTGTGAAGTAAGTCAGTCGTTGTCAAAAAGTCAATGAGAGAGTCCGGATGAAAGGTGGGTCCATCAGCGAGAAGGGAAGGTAAAGAGAGAGCAGCGGAGCGAAGACGACGACAGAGGTAAATTCTGCGTGCTCGTTGATAAAGTGGGCAGTCCAACAGAATGTGGCTGACTGATAATGGAGCTTGGCAATTCTCACAGAGAGGAGCAAGACGCCTCTCCATGAGATATCCATGAGTAAGACGAGTATGGCCAATGCGAAGACGGGAGAGAATAGTCTCCCAACCTCGACACTGGTGATAAGAAGACGGCCAGTAACCTATACTCGGTTTAATAGACTGAAGTTTGTTGCCGAGCATAGTAGACCAACGTTGTTGCCAACGGGTGTGAAGGTGGGAAGATATTACAGCAAAATAGTCCGTAAATGGAATACCTCTATAAGAAACTGGTAGGTCATGTACTGCTGACCGCGCAGCAGTGTCTGCCTGTTCATTGCCCTGTACGTCAACATGACCAGGGACCCAACAAAAAACAATATCTTTATGCTTGGTAAAGATGCGGCGTAGCCAAAGTTGGATACGGAGGACTAAGGGGTGAGGTGTATCAAATTTTTGTATAGCCTGTAAAGCACTAAGGGAGTCTGAGACAACCACAAATGATGACACAGGCATAGATGCAATACGGATAAGTGCTGTAAGGATGGCATATAATTCAGCAGTAAAAATACTAGCCGAAGATAGTAAATGCCCTTGTACGACGCTGTCCGGAAACACTGCTGCGAATCCTACGCCGTCAGAAGACTTAGAGCCATCTGTGTACACAGCAATGGCATGAGAATGAGAGTGAAAGTGGTCAAGAAAAAGAGAGCGGGAAGCGACCTTAGACAGTTGGGCTTTCGAGCAAGGGAGGGAGAAAGAACAGACTCGAACAGCTGGAACTTCCCAGGGGGGTAGGGAAAAGTGAGATGCTACATGTACATAGAAAGGTGGTAGTTGAAGAGAAGACAAGAGCGAATGAAGGCGAAGAGAGAAGGGACGGAGTAAACAGGGGCGTCGAACAAATAAAGAATGTCTACTAATATCAGTGACCATTCTATAAATGGAAGGATTGCGGAGATCATGAGAGCGTACATAGTAGCGCAGGCAATGGGCATCACGGCGATCGGATAAGGATGGAACGTTCGCTTCTGCATAGAGGCTTTCGACAGGGGAAGAGCGAAAAGCACCAAGGCATAAACGTAATCCTTGGTGATGAATGGGGTTAAGGCTAGAGAGAGTAGCAGGAGATGCCGCTGAATAGATCTGGTCACCATAATCAAGTTTCGATAAAATAAGGGTGGAATGTAGGCGAAGGAGGGTTCGACGATCAGCTCCCCACGAAAGATGAGCAAGGGTTTTAAGAAGGTTCAGCCGGCTGTGACAAGTTGCCTTCAGAGAGGTAATGTGAGGTTTCCAGGATAACCTACGATCAAAGAGGAGGCCCAGAAACTTGACTGTATCACGTTCAGGGATACGGGAGCCATAGAGGTACAAAGGATGATCAGAGATGACAGAGCGTCTAGTGAAAGTGATTTGGTGGGTTTTAGTGCTGGAAAATTTAAACCCACGTGTGGTGGCCCAATTGGAAACACGGTCGACTGCATGTTGGAGAGAAACTGTAAGGAGGTGACAGTCAGCGCCTGCACAGGCAATGGCGAAGTCATCAACATAGAGTGATGACCAAATATTTGATGGAAGACTAGAGGCCAAATCATTAATAGCAAGGAGAAAAAGTGTTGTGCTCAGAACACATCCCTGGGGGACACCTTCAGCTTGGATAAAGTCCGGGGAGAGCACATTATTAACCCGAACACGGAAATGCCTGTCAGTTAAAAAGTTCTTAAGGAAGGATGGTAGATTGCCTCGAAGTCCTAAGGAGTGGGCTTGGGCTAAAATATTATACCTCCAAGTTGTGTCATATGCCTTCTCAAGGTCAAAAAATATGGCAATAACTGAGTGGTTATTCGCAAAGGCATTACGAACATACGTATCCAAGCGTAGTAAGGGGTCTATGGTAGAACGTCCCTTACGAAAGCCATATTGACGAGTGGAGAGACTGTTGTGTGTCTCTAAATACCACACTAAACGTCTATTTACTAGGCGTTCCATTACTTTGCAAACTGCACTGGTAAGAGCAATGGGACGATAGTGGGAGGTTTCATGTCCCGTAGTGCCTGGTTTGCGGAAAGGGAGAAAAATGGCGGATTTCCACAGCTGTGGAAGAACTCCTTGTGACCAAATAAGATTGTAAAGGCGTAATAGGACTGCAAGGGCTGACTGATGTAAATGTTGTAGCATACGAATATGAATGTCGTCAGGCCCAGCTGCCGATGATCGACAAGCTGAGAGTGTTGCCTCCAGTTCTTGAAGTGTAAAAGGCACATTATACTGTTCTTCTCTGAGAGAAGAAAAGTCCAAGGGTGCTAACTCTCTGGCAGACTTTGAGGAAAGAAATGAGGGGCATAGATGGAGTCCCTGAGAAATACGGACCAGATGATTGCCAATTTCATTGGCAACATCTAGTGGGTTTGCTATATCAACACCGGCAACCCGCAGAACAGGAGCCGGGTCAGGAGAATATTTACCACTCAGTTTTCGTACTTTTTTCCAGACTGCACTCATGGAGGAAGCAGAGGTGATGGTGGAGACATAATCTCGCCAGCAAGTGCGTTTAGCGTCACGGATGACACGGCGAGCGATCGCACGCTTCTGTTTAAAATCAAGGAGTTGCTCTGTGGTTCTATTGTACCGGTACCTGCCCCATACAGCGCGTTTCAAACGTACTGCACGAGCACAAGCAGGAGACCACCAAGGCACGCATTTCTGAGAATGCCTGCCCGAAGTTTGGGGTATAGAATGAGAAGCTGCGGTGAAAACGGAGGACGAGAAGAGGTGTAAAAGCTCATCGATGGAGGACGAAGAAGGAACCTCTTTAAAAACAGTTAGGCGTGAGTAAAGGTTCCAATTTGCCCGATTAAATTGCCAGCGTGGGGTGCGAAGAGGTGGCGAATATAAAGGGGAAGTAAGAATGATTGGGAAATGATCACTGTCATGTAAGTCCGGGAGTACAGACCAAGTGAAGTCTAATGCGGCGGAGGAAGAGCAGACTGAGAGATCGATGCAAGAGAGAGTATGAGTCCGAGGATCAAAATGGGTGTGAGTACCTGTATTTAAAACATGGAGGGGGTGGGTGGCAAGAAAAGCCTCTAACTGAATTCCACGGGAATCACAGTGAGACCCCCCCCCCAGAGGAAATGGTGGGCATTAAAATCACCAAGTAACAGAATCGGTGGCGGTAATGACGAAACAAGGAAGGCAAAATCCGGAATAGATAATGCCAGAGAAGGAGAGAGATATAAAGAACAGAGCGTATACCACCTATGTAAGTGGATACGGGCTGCTGTGTAATGCAGCGAAGTATGAACAAATAGCTGATGGTACGGAATATCAGTGCGGAGAAGAAGGGCACTTTCATTAAAGGTCCCATCAGGAAAAGGATCTGAAGAATACAATAAATTATAGCCTGAGATGTGAGAAATAACAGCAGAGTGTAATTTTGGTTCCTGTAAACAAACACCAACAGGGGCAAACTGGGAGAGTAACATCTGAAGCTCACCCCGATTACCCCTGAGGCCGCGTATATTCCACTGTAAATAGGTCATGATTGGCAATGATAAAGATACTTGAAATCCGCAGGTAAGGGTTCCTACGGACTAGAGAGGTTAGAAAAGTCCACATGCGGAGGCAGTGGAAAATGTTCAAGCAGCGAAGGAATGGTGCGCTGTGAAGAAAGGAGTTGCGCAGATGGAGTAGAGGAGAGAGAAAGAGCGGAAGGTGGATCAGTGTCCATTGATGGTTTGGTCTCTGCAATATATTCAGAGATTGCTTCAAGTGTTTCGGAATTCAGAGATGTCGTATGGGAGACAATATTGGGAATGGTAGGGGGAGGATGAGTAAAGATTGGAACTGTATTGGACTTTACCAAGGTAGGGGGGGCTAAAGGGTGGAGGGAACTGGAGAAGCGTGGCAGGGGACAGAAGAGGCAGGAACCTGGGAGGTGGCAGAAGAGGAAGAAACTTGGGAGGGAACACGGGAGGAAGGTACATTACGAGGAGGAGGGTGAACCTCTGCACTTGTAACTGAGCCAGTGAGAGGGGAAGAACTAGGGACAGAGACAGGGAGGGTAAAATGAGGAGGTGGAAGATGGGTAGGAGGTGTTACCGGACCTTTTTTTGACTTTTGAGAAGTAGAGGGACGATTGGGAGGTGTCGTACGAGGTCTCGTCGATACTGAGGCTTGTGAGAGAGAACTCGAAGAAGCAAGATTAGACTGAGGCGTTGAAGTAGGGACGTCTGAGCCGAGGACAGCAAAAGGATTAGATACAGGAGTGATTATGGGAGAGGTAACCACAGAGGTGGGTGTAGAAGATGGGATACCAGAAGTGGGGGGACGTTTTGAAACACGGGAATAAGAAACAAGTGGGAGTCTCCCTTGGAGGCAGAGATGAGAAACTGCCATGGCATAAGGGAGACCTTCTGTCTCTTTGAGGTAACGGATTTCCCGCTCGTTTAAATAGACCTGACAACGGCGAGAGTACGAAGGGTGAGTCTCATGACAGTTAAGGCAAGAAGGAGATCGATTGCAAGACGTATTAGAATGGTCATCGGCACCACAGACTGGGCATTCGGCGATAGATCTGCAATATTTCGCTGGATGGCCAAATCGCCAGCAATTTCTACACTGTTGTGGTGTAGGGATCACCTTTCGAACTTGTAACCGATGTCCTGCTATATAAACTGAGGATGGGAGTTCTCGGCTGTCAAAAGTTAAACGAGCCACATTGCTAGGGTATCGTCTCCGCCCACGGGCAGGAAGAACGTAAGTGTCTACCTTGAGGATTGGGAGATCTTGGAGTTCCAGCTGTTCTAGAATGTCGGTGCCACATGTCTGGAAATTTTGTTGAACTATGGTATCGGGCAGGATGACGGTACCACTACAAGAATTGAGGGAATGATGTTTTTCAAGAGTGACAGGAACAGTATCGATATGGGAAAGACGAGAGAGCTCATGAGCCTGGGTAGCATTCTGTACGGTAATGATGCGCGTACCGCTCTTAAGAGCATGAAAAGAAATATCTTTACCAACATGGCGTAGGAGTGCCTTGCCAATACTATGGTCAGAAAGATAGGCAGTAGAGGAAGTTGGTCGTAAAGTGAAGAATTTAGTCCACTGTTCAGTCTGAAACTGAGCGTGGAAAGGTAGTGAAGGACGTGTCGATCGTTTCTGAGAAGAACGAGAAGGTGGAGAAGTATCATCAGCAGGTAATTGTCGTTGGCGTTTAGGCGTGGGACCAGAGTTGGTCCGACGTGGAACGGGTCGGCGATTTGAAAATTGCCGCACCGTAGAGGGAGAGGCCGGAAGCATAGTCAGAGGAGAGCGAAGGTCCGATAAATCGAAGAAGTCAGTCGAGGACTCAGTACCTGAAGCGGGTGAGGAAACAGCACCGGCAATAGGTACAGAGGCATGAGGAATGTCTGAAGAGTGGTCCAAAGACGAGGCGGGGTCAGAACGGGGTGCGGTATCAAGAAGGGGCCCAGGGGTACCAGGTTCATGGACTAGGGCTACCATGGTTAGGTTACTTCTTTCTTTTTGTTTTTAAGAAAAAAAAGAAAGAAAAGAAAAGAAAAAGAAAAAAAAGAAAAAAAAGGGGGGACCGGGGAGGGATAGGTCCTAGGAGGAATGAAAGGGCCAGAAATCTCCCTCCGCGCCCAAGAGGACCTCAGCACCGCAAGTAGCACAGATGCAGCATGGAACCCGTGCCATACCCTACCCATCATGCTAGTAAACTAACAATCCGGGATAGCAACCTCACATCTGCCGAGCTACCTCGGTGGACAAAAGAGAGGGCGGCCGGATATCCGCCACAAAGCATACCTCCTTCGGCCACCACCCCCGGAATCCGAAAGGTGGCTTCCAGAGATACACTCGTCGCCCGAAAGACACCTAAAGCTACTCCGGGATACCGGAGAGGGATCGGGACATCCCCAGGCGATCCAGATTCCACGGCAAACTACGCCACCGCTAAGAACCTCAACGGAATGGGATGGACCCCGGTATCCTTTCCTCTACCTAGGAACTAGCGCGCCTGTGGGAGAAATCCCAAAGGACAAAAAGAGGAAGGGGAAAATTGAGGGGTGGGGAGGGGGAGGAGGAAAGGAAAAAGGGGAGGATGGGGAGGATGGGATAGGGGAGGGGAGATTGGGGGGTAATTAGGTTCGGTCTGAGGAAGAAGACCGATAGGTCTAATTCCTCAGACCAAGAGCCTCTTCACCACGCCAAGGAGCCCCCCTTGAAGAGGATCTGTATCCACCAATGTGTGCTCATACATTCACTACTACTCCAACCATGAGACTAGAGTTAAAAGGAGTGTATTTCTTACTATGTTTCCGAAAGCCTATAGAGTGTGCAGTCTGGAGTCCGTAGACGAAGAAATTAGGAAAATATTTGACATTGGCCTGAAACTGCAATATACTATGGTGTTTGTGGAATCTGCCTTGCTGGCAGCTGAGAAAGCTATTATAGAACAGGTCCTAGCATAACAGCTCAGACCAAGAATGTGCTGGTCGTCCTATATAATGAGAATTTAACTATCCTGCCGAATGTTCTTAGAAGATTTAGTATACAAGTAGCATTTAAAAATTCACGGGCTGTTAGAATCATTCTGATAAAGACGGGTTGTTCAAATTAAATGCGTTTTTAGTTGAGGCAATAGTACACAGCCAAAACTTGGCTCTTAAACGAATGCATTAGACTGTCTTAAATGTAGTGTCACACCGAGAAATTAGAGCTTATTTTTCCTGCAGTTCCTGAAGATTGAACCAGTGTTTTCCTCAGAATTATGTGGGTTAAATAACTGTGGTTGTCTTCCTTGTAATTACAGATGCCTCATTTTTTATATGAGTTTATTTTAATGTGCTCCATTTCCTTTGTTTAACTTTTAGAAGCCTCCCTTGTAAATGTTCCCGTTTCCTCGCCCCTTTAAATGGACCCACTTTCTAGTGGATGGCTACTCCATAATTGCCAGTGACTTATATATCACTGACAATATAATTATGTACGTAAAATTACTGATATAGCAGAGTATGACCGATTTTTTTATTATTGCCACCTTACTTTCGTTTGGTCTACTATTACAATATCGATGCTTGTGGGACTTTTCTAATGCTATAATATTTATCCTTCTGATTATGGGCACTAGTATTCCTTAGGGGCACTTCCTGTTCCATTCACTCTCTCCCTCACTCACTCACTCTAGCGAAAACGTCCTTTGGGATAGTTCTGGCTTGGACATCGTCCTATTTTCTGCAATTTTGCAAGCTCCTGATGATGTGTTGATTGCAACACGAATGGCCTAGAGCTATTATTCTACTCCACACATGGTTGTTTTGCATATACATGTATATATATATATATATATATATATGTCGTGCCAAATATGTAAAACTGGTCAAGAACTCATTTAAAAGTAAGTCCTTTCTGAAATTTTCTCGTATACGTTTAAAGATATATTTTTTTCATTAATGTTAATGTAATTTTTTTTAATTTTGCATCAAAAGAATCTTAGAAAACTTACCTAACCTTATTATAACAAGAGCAATTTATTTTAGCCTAACCCAACTATATATATTTTAGATTTGTTTACAATAATTTAATACTAAACAAACAACTGAAATATATTTTTTCCGTTAGGTTCAGAATGATTTTGGCGAAATTATTGCAAACACAAATTTTCGCTTGTCCTATATGGCAAGATGAACGTTGCTATTTAAGCCAAGATCGCAAGTTCTGCCTATTCGGCACGACATATATATATATATATATATATATATATATATATATATATATATATATATATATATATATATATATATATATATATATATATATATATATATATATATATATATATATATATATATATATATATATATATATATATATTTATATATATATATATATATATATATATATATATATATATATATATATATATATATATATATATATATATATATATATATATATATATATATATATGCAAAACAACCGCTGTGAAAGAATAGAGAAGCTCCAAGCGCTTTCGTGACTACTCACATTATCAAGGAACAATGAAGGTAAAGCATCAAAGGAAGGTATATAAAGGGGTAGCCCACATCTCACTATCAGATCCCACAACAATGAAACACCTGACGCGAGACAGCAGGACCTCCGGCCGAACTAGACAGGTCCTTCATACAACCCACCAACAAACTATTCTACCCAAGAAATAAGAAATTTAAAAAAATTTTATTTGTCCAATGTATTATTAAATTCTTCCCAGTAGACTCCTTGACATGAGAGATCGTCCTTTTGATGATTTTATGAGAATTATTCTTCAGAAACATATTGAAATAACTAAAATACAGGAGAAGGAAGCATTCAAAATATTGAGAAACAAAAAATATTCTTTTAATCAGGCCCTTCCATCCGAATGGAAACACAGTATGTTGGATCATTGCTATAATAAACTCAAAAGAATTTGTAATGAACTCAAAAACAAACTACAAAGAAAATTAGATATTTTACTTGAAAATAGTGATTGGACAAAGCATGCTAATAATAATTTTGTAATTAACTTATCAGATGAAATTTTAGACAAACATACAACTGCTGCTCTAGGTTTTTGCCTAAGTTTTGCAACTTCAAAAAAAAACTTAATAATGCTGAAATTGCTAAAGCCTTTTGTAACTTTGAAAATTTTTCTGATTTATCCACTGATGAAATTAATATTAGTAAAGGAATGGTATACAGCTCTATGTTAAAACCAAACACTTAATAACACTTAATAACAATAAAAATTTGCACCTTACTAAAGCAGACAAAATAAATGCAATAGTAATTATGAAAGAAAATGATTACCAAAAAAAAAATGAATAATCTCTTAGATGATACTGAAACCTATTCTAAACTTAGGAAAAATCCCCTAGAA